>NC_035443.2:41305509-41655912 GCF_002127325.2 Helianthus annuus
TGCTGCACCAGCTGCAACATCTGCTCCATCATCTGCTCATACTCCCACTGGGCTTTGGAGCCTATTTCAACCTCTGCTTCACCAACAAAGAGAATATGCTGATCAGCAACATGAAATTCAAGTTCAAAAGATCAGAAATTTAATGGAAGCAAGGTTCAAAGATACATAAGCAGACATCAAGGCAATCAAGGCCCATCTGTTGCAAACCACTGGCACTGCTCCTCCTACCATAATTTTTGTTGTTAATCCTCCACCGAATGATGCCAAAAAGGGGGAGAATATGAGGCAGTTAAAGAAAAGGGGATATGAAGATGGTCTGTACATTGCACCAGATAATTCTAATATGCTTGCAGACATCCCTAAGCCAGATGGTTCCAAAAAGGTTGATGCAACCTTAAATGCTATTGCTGATGCAAAAGCAAGGCTGAAAAAAGGATATGGAGGCAAAGGGTAAATCAAAGTTTGAGCAGGAGAAGAAAGTTTATATGGAGATGGAAGAACAGGGTATTTCTGAGCCAAAGGATGAAGAAAGTCCTAAGCCTAAAAGAAAACAGCCCACTAGAAAAGTGAGGAAACCCAAATCCATACCTTCCAGACTCACAAAACATACTCCCCAAACTCCCAAAAACTCCTCTCATCAACCTACCAAACCAACAGATGTTAAAACATCTGCTGTATCGACAGCTATTGGTACTTCAATTGTTTCAACAGATGTTAGCCAAACAACTGCCACCACTACTTCAACACACACTCAATCCACTGCCTTACCTAAAATCACATCATCACCAAAAACATCCTCATTACCACCAACACCACCTGCCAAAAAGCAGAAGACATCAGATCAGATGACACATCATCTGTTGTAATGACAACAATGGTTGAAACACCAGTTGCTTCAACAACTGTTAGTCAGCCATCTACCACTCAAATCACCACCACTCAACCCACAAAAACACCACCAACCTCTCCTAAACTCAAAAGGAGAAGGGTAACCAATGTTGTTCTGGATGATGACTCTTCACCACCTCCAACTTCTTCACAAGCACTGCCCCTTGTTACCATTCCAAACCCTGTTCCACTCTCTTCAGCTCATGCATTTTATCCAAACACTGCCATTACTCCTGCAGGAGTCCAGTACCCATTAGATCTTCCAGCAGTTAGAGACGAGATCAAATCCTTCTACTCTGAAGATGACCCTGCTAAAAGGAGTTTGCCATCTCTTCAAGGATATCCTAGGCCTAATAACATAGAAGAATATTTGAAGTTAAAGGCTCAACAAGCAGAGGATATCTCTAAAAGAAATTCACAGGGAAAATCTGACAAGGAGTTTCAAAGATACTATCAATACTTGCTCACTCAAGTCAGTACTTTGGAGAGGTTTTCAAAAGGTCCTTGTCAGAAATTATCAGAAAGAGATGATGAGAGCCTGAGAAAAGATTACATTGAACACATTATGACATTCAAGAAATATAGCGTAGAAAAAGCTCAATATAAAGAATGGACTCTTGGTGAGCTCAAGGAAGAGTTGGAAAGAGTTGAAAAGATGAAAAAAGATAAAGTAAAACACACTCCTCCTGTTTGGTCAAAATACAAGAAAAATGTACCTGATAAGGTTTTAAAGCTGAAGAGAATGAAAGAGGAACTTATTGCTGCTGATTATGGTTCAAGGAACCAGGTGACAAAGTGGAAAGAAGAAAAAGTGCTTGCCACATACAAAAGCTTGGAAGAGTTGAGAAAAAGAGATCCCACTGCTCCACAAAAGCCTAACTATCCTGAAGTAGTGGTTCCAGTCAGACAACCAAAACTGCCTATCAGAAGATCCACTGCTCCACCTACTGCCATCCTTTATCAAAGAAGGAAACAAAAACAAATGGATGCAGAAACAAAAGAAGATATAGCAGCAGGGGATTACATTATAACAATGGTCCTTCAGCAGATGATAGCAGAAAATTCTGAATTGGCAAAAACCACAAACACTGCTCAATCAGTCATTACCAGGCCACCATCTCCAAACTCATCATCAATAAAAACTCTCCCAAGAAACCCACTGGATTCAAAAATACTAAAGTGGAAATCTGATAAACAAACCCACGTGTTGACTTTGCTCAAATCCAGTGGTGAGGTGAAGAACATATCAAGGGAACAAGCACTGGGCCTGGGTGTTGAAGATCTGCAAGATCTCCTTGATCTTACACTGTGCAGGGATGAGGATGATACAGATTCCTTGGACTTTGAATTACAATTCAAAGGGCAAGTCAGGGAATTATTGATGAGACAATAAAGATCCAGAATAATGAAGGGTTTTGGCATCATCTGTTCCAGGGGGAGATTGTTGGGATTGAACCCTACAAAGGAATAGTTGATTAAAGCCAAAATTGGATCGGATCAGTGGATCCAGAATAAGCAGATGTTTGTATTCAATCTTTCCCCTTGGAAGTGGCCCTAACAACTGATGACCTCCATTCACTGATGATCTACAACAACTGCTGACCTTCAACATCTGATGAACACTTAAGGACTGTTGAAGGCTAAACACTGATGCTCAATCTAATGATATGGGTCAAGCACTGCGGAAGATATAAAGTACTGCTGGAGTCACAACAGTGGAAGGAGAAGCAGTAGTTTAGTTTATTTCTTTGTAATGTATTGTAATCAGTAGTTAGAAAACAGTGTTTGTATAGATCAGTGGTTGTAGGTTGTTAGGAGGTTAGATGTCACTTTCATGGTGACGTCAGTAAAGATGCCACAGTGGTTTGCTCATGTCTATAAATAGAACAGTACCATGTACTGTTCTATTAGCTCTTTCATCGCAAGTCTTCCTGTACGAACAAACTCTGTGAGCTCAGGCTGAGGGGGAGATTGTAATACATGCATGCATTTGTAATTGAAGATTGAAATAAATTTAATCATTCGGTTCAATGATAAACATGTGTGTTTGAAAACAATTCTCCTATTTGATTATGTGTGAAAGTTTGTTTCCATTTTAATTCCGCTGCAATTACTATTTCATCTTCTTAATTCTCAAACGAAAATACAATCATAAGAAACTCAGATCCTAACAGTAAAATTAAATAAAATAATATCTAAATGTGTTGTGTTATTTGCGTCGTAGCTCGACTTTAAACATCAAAATAATAGGAAAAGGTAAAACAATAAAGTAAATAACAAAGGTAAAAAAGGTAAACAAACAATAGAAACTCGGCCAGTTTCGGTGCACTCCTTATAGCGTGCATTCGTTATAGCAAAGAAAAACAAAAGTTAAAACTATGTTCAAAAGAGTATGAGCGTGTTCATTAAAAAACTAAACTAAAAAAACCTTCACCACACTCGTTATAGCAAAGAAAAAGAAAAGTTAAAAAATATGTATAAAACGGTATTAACGTGTTCGTAAAAAAAACTATTTAAGGGTAGAAAAATAATTTGGTTAAAGTAAAAGAAAAAAAATACAATAATTAAACTATGTGGATTGAAACGAAAAAATTTACACTAAATGACGAAATAGACTAAACGACAAATAAAACACTTTTCATCTTCTTAAAATTTATATAGAGATGAGTAATTCCTATTTTCTTTTATATAAATGATTTTTAAATTGTTTTTAAGAAAAGGGTTTTAACATGTTTTCAAAGGTTAGTATATAGATCATAATATATCAACAAGTCATACGATGTAACCATGTATACAAAACAAACAACCAAGTGAACACATGAACCAAACGAATATATGACAACTCAAATATAAGACTGTATGAGACTCGAGCCCCAAAGAGTGAATCTAATAATAGTGGTGATACTAGGCTATAATCCATGGCCATGGGAAACCTAGTCAGTCGTGGATCCACAATGACATGCTAGAATACAATTGACTGACATCACATGACAATTAAGATAAAAACACATGTATACATCCATATAGTAACACATTGAAATTTAGCATGCTAATGAATGAATTAATCAAGTATTTGCATAACATGATCCATCCCCAAAATCTGATAAAAGTACGAAGGGAAAAAATAGTAAAAATTACTCACGGGTTGCGTTTTTGTGATCCTGAATACCCGCATAATCGTTAGGAAGGAAAACTCCACAAATAAGAATGTTATATATATATATATACACACACTAACCAACCAACAACAAAATTAACTTTTTAGTATAACTATCCTAACCTTAAGTTATTATTGAACCTTTATTAATTATTTTAACCACATGTATCATATTACGAGTAATCACATAGTATGTAAAATTATGTAACAAAATTAAAAAATCATAACAATATCATCCTCAAATTAAAGAGAATAAAATGTTTGTTTTTATGATGTAATTTTTTAAAAAATATATTGACGAACGAAAAAAGTGATGAGCGTTTTAAAATCATAAAGGAAGTTGATGTAAAAGTCAAAATATGTTTTACAGAATTTTACCATGTGTTTTAAAAGTTGTAAGTATTTAAAATTCTTGTATTAAATTACATTTTTATTTTTCATATGTATTATAAAATGGTATACACACACACATATATATATATATATATATATATATATATATATATATATATATATAGGAGAAGGATCCGTTAGGAACCACCCTTTATTGCGAGAACCGCGAGAACCAATGTGAACACAACCAAAAAATACCTAAAAAATCTAAAAAAAACACCCAATTTTTTTTTACTATTTTTTTGAAAAATCGCTATATTTCGTCAATAATAAAAAAAATTTCAAAAAAAAAATCGAGTAACTGTTATCCATGCACATGTACATTTGTATCGTTTCTTTAACAAATTCCGTAATTCATTACAAATATCAGACAATTGCACTTTCATTTACACTACCATTCATAATACACTACTTTTTACATTAACAATAATAGAAATGCACATGTGCATCTATATGTATGAACTTGCTATAACATTAACACTAGAAATGCACATGTGCATCTATATATATGAACATGTTATAACGTGTTTTAGTACACCACTTTGAATACACATTCCCTTTCATCTATCATACCATCCATACTACGCTACCATTACCTCTTACCATCCGTAATACAATACCATTGCTTTTTACCATCCATAATACAATATTATTATATGTATATCAACACCCTTTATACCATCCAAACAACATATTACATCATAAAGTGACAAATATAATCAAACCATCAACCACTAGATATAACTAACCAAAACACATGTATATGGGCCAACTTCAACATTTAAAATCACAAACTTTTTGTACCAAAACACCTTATTTCATGTTGATACATATAGATGCACATGTGCATTTCTAATATTTGTAATGTAAAAAGTAGTGTATTACATATGGTAGTGTAAATGAAAGTGCATTTTTCTACTACTGGTAATATATTATAGAATTTGTCCAAGAAATGATACATATGCACACGTGCATCCATAACTGTTACTCGAAAAAAAACATTTTTTTTTGTAACAAAATATAGCGATTTTTATTAGAAAAATATTAAACAAAATTTGTGGGTTTTTTGGATTTTTTTAGGTATTTTTTGTGTTCACATTGGTTCTTGCGGTTCTCACAATAAGGGTGGTTCTCAAATGAACCTTACCCTATAGATATATATATATAGAAAAAGTATATCGTACATTACAGCTTAACGTACTTCACGTACGACAACGTGCGTGATTTGTTCTATAACATGCGTGATTAATGTTTTCAATATGCGTGATTATTGTGTTTCAACATGCGTGATTTTGGATTTTTGAGTTATAACGTGCGTGATTTTAAAATGAATGTGCGTAATTACCTGTCGTACGTGATGTACGTTAAGCCGTAATGTACGTTAAGCCGTAATGTACGTTAACCTTCCCCTCTCTCTCTCTCTCTCTCTCTCTCTATATATATATATATATATATATATATAGGGTGGGGTTCTAGAGTGAACACTAGTGTATTTGCGAACTGAGTGAACAAATCCTGGCCATTGATCTACACATGTGTATGGCGAGGATCTCATCATCAAATCGTAAAATACACTAGTGTATTTCAACATCAAATCCTGGCCATTGATCTATACACGTGTATGACCAGGATTAGTTCACTCAGTTCGCAAGCTACACTAGTGTTCACTCTTGAACCTGATCCTATATATATATATATATATATATATATATATATATATATATATAGGGTTGAGTTCATTTCAGAACTCTAAATAATTACAGAACTTTCAGAACTCCTAATAAACAATCATTTTATCTATAAGATTTTCTATTTAGGATCTTTTTATCATCTATTATATGTATATCTTTGATTACATACATGTTAAAAGTAGTTTACATATGTTTAATTGCCAAAATTATATATATGTGTCATAACTAATTACATATACGTAAAAAAACTAGTTTACATATATGTAATTATAAAATTACATATAAAAAATGATAAAATTACTCTTAACATATATGTAATCGTAAAAATACACATAATAAATAACAAAATTATCATAAACATAAAAATATATAAATAAAAAGATTGTTTATTAGTAGTTCTGCGAGTTCTGTAAAAATTTATGGTTCTGAAATGATCCTAGCCCTATATATATATATATATATATATATAGGACAAAGATCCGTTAGGAACCACCCTTTATTGCGAGAACCGCGAGAACCAGTGTGAACACAAACAGTAATACCTAAAAAAATCTAAAAAACACCCAAAAAATTTTTTTTTTTATTTTTTTACTATTTTTTATATAAAAATCGCTACTTTTAGTATCCAAAAAAAAAAAAAAATTTTTTTTAAATTTTAATTTTTTTTTTAAAAAAAAATTTATTTTTTTTGGCTACTAAAAGTAGCGATTTGAACATAAAAAATAGTAAAAAAATAAAAAAAAATTTTTAGATTTTTTTTTGATTTTTTTAGATTTTTTAGGTTTTTTGGGGGGTTTAGTTTTTATCATTTTAGCTTGGGTGGGGGGGGTGGGGGGGGTTTAGGTATTTGGGGGGGGGGGTGGGGTGGGGGGGGGTTAGGTTTTTTTTAGGTTTTTTGAGGGTTTTAGTTTTTTGGCATTTAGCTTGGGGGGGGGGTTAGGTTTTTTTTGGGGGGTGGGGGGGTTAGGTTTTTTTTTGGGGGGGGGGGGGTTGGGGGGGTTTAGGTTTTTGGGGGGTGGGGGTTAGGTTTTTTTAGGTTTTTTTAGCTATTTTAGCTTGTGTTCACATTGGTTCTCGCGGTTCTCGCAATAAAGGTGGTTCTCGCATGAACCTTACCCTATATATATATATATATATATATATATATATATATATCATGGTGAGTTCATTGGGAAAACAAAAAAATGTGAGGAACGATGGGTAAAACATGTAAAAAAACTCATTTTTACATGCCAAGAATACTTTTAATATTTTTTCCTACTTTGTATACATAAACACATGCAGAAGTCATTTAAATTCAATGTTTATTTTTTTAAACCTATTTAAACCCTTTAAACCTTTTTAAAAAATGCCAACTTTCTTTCTCTCCACATATACCTTTAAAAAATACTCATCTTCTACATCCTTTAAAAAAACAATGAATCCTGATTTGTGGCGCACGAATTGTTACTAGCTTGTGTAACACCTCGAAATTTTGTGTCCAATGATGTGTTAACACGTGTCATTTGTTTACACGTGGCATCTATAAATAATAAAGGACTAATTTTGACAAACCTTGAAAGTATATAAATTCGAGGGTTATAAATGTCAACAAGGGTAAATATACTGTATAGTATCCCTAAATAATGCTTAAACCTTCAAACGAATAAATTATAGATCGTACAAAAATAAAACGCGGAAGAAAGTGAGAGATTACAAACTACAGGGGTTAACTGTGTCAACATGTTTAATAATACCTCTGAGTGACCCTTTAACGTTCCAAAGACTTTGTAACGGTATCATACCCTCACTAAAATAATATATATGAATTTCGCGAAGTTTCGATGTGAAACGAGAAAGTTACGATCGAATTCGTAGAAGAAGGGTTAAAAACGTCAACAGTGAAAGTTAAGGCTTTCCAATATAATTAATAAATAAACCGGGGACTTAATAATGCGGGTAATTAACACGAGGCCCCTATCGGTAAATAACCGAGGGCCAAACCGCAAAGTTACCCCTTCAAAACCAAAAGGTCAGGCGAATCATTACGAAAGATTTCGTTATTAATGGCCAGATTCTGTAATCATTACAAAAAGATTTAAAAATCCTGAAATCTTAACCTTAGGCGACCCGCGTGATGGTTAAGGATTAGTTGAGGCGGGCCGCGAGCCTCCTCACTAATTCGCCTGATTTCTTAACCTTTAGGCGACCCGCATTAAAATGCATGGGAACTCCCATGCGGGCCGCGTAAAGTGCCCAGATGCAGAATGGTTGTAACTACTTGGCTTTTGGAGCTTTTGAACGATCAAACAACCAATTAATTGAGCATGGGTGCCCCCTACACGACCCATACCACTTAGGGACACCTGCCCATGATCCATGATCAATTGTAGCTTGTTGTGTAATGATCTTGAAGGCTCTTAAGCACTATAAATAAGCTACATTGGCCCATATCATTCACAACATCAAAACACACAACTACTGATCATTCTAAGTGCTCCCAAGCATTCTCTTCTGCTCCATATTCAAGTTCTAACTTCTGTAAGTTACCTTGATCATCCATTGTTCAGTTTATGCTTAGTTTTTAGCTAAAAACCAAACCGTCGTAACTACGGTTTGACTTTACGATAAATCAGTAATGGTTCAGTCTTATGACGAATCAAAAGTGGTTATGAGTTGGTATTTATGTGGGTATTAAACCTCTAAAATGGTTCCCCTGATCACCACTCTAACTATGTCAAATGTCGAGTCAAACGTGCGGTTAAAAAGTCAACAGAAAGCTATTTTAGCGATTTATGCATAATCTGTAATGTATATGTTATGGAACCTGTTTTGACAATCATAAAACATGATAATAAGTATATAAAACTGTTTGCGCTCGTTTGAATCGATCATTTACTATATAGAACCGGTACGGAGCCGAATGTCGCAAAAGTTTGACTTTTGCTTTGACTTCAGTTCTGACCCGTTTTAGTGAGGTATAAATATACCTTAGGACTCTCTTAGGACCAGGTCACATGTTGGTATACGCCTCTGTGGTCGGTTCATGAGTTATCCGAGTCTTTTGCGCGATTCCGTCATTCGCCTAAAAGTTGACCGTAACGGCCTTTTAAAATTAAAACGAGTATTTCGGACACGTGAACGGACCAAAACCTTGCTTATTAAATTATAAGCATGTCCTTAAAGTTTCACGTCAATCCGAGGTCTAGAATGAGAGTTATGCTAAAAGGCGCACTTTTAAGAAAGTTTTGTAATTAACGGCGCAATTAGCATAACGCCCATCTAACCCAAGTTTTCGTCACCAAAACTTTTACCCACTGAGGTAAAATAATATTTTGGGAATTTTAAAGATCTTTAATAATTTTTACCTTGCTCATAACCTGCGGTTATGGCTACGGTTCGGTAAATACCGAATATGCCCTTTTTGGCCAAAACGAGAGTTCTACAAGGTCTTTTGACCCGATTCCAATTGCCACTGGTTTTAAATAATAAATAAAGTATTTTAAGCTTTATAAGCTGTTCGGAAACTCAGATTTCCTGTAGAACTCGAAAAGCCCTTTTAAAGTCTTTAAAATGACCGAAAAGCCCCTACGGGGCATAATATAAACTTAGACTCGTTACGGGCATTACGGAAGGTATCCTACTGATACCAAAATACTTTTAAGGCATATTGACTTAGGAAATAAGCGTACGACTCTTATGGTTAACCGTTTCGCCTATTTGCGCACACGGTACAGCTCATGGAACTAGTTTTCGTGCAATAGCCGATATGGGTCAAATTATATTATTTGAACCCCAAAATCCAGAGTATGAACTATAAACCCATATAAAACAAGTCACTGAACTTGTTGGGTCCAAATCATACTCCATTCTCGGTTTTCGCCTTTTCGTGCGAATTAACCATATCTATATAAATCGGAACCAACCGGTCTAGGCTACGGCCAATATAACGACCCGTTAGGATTCTAAGAGGTTAATTAAAACCTTCGTTCCAGATTAGGAGCCCCAGTAAAAGCTATCGGTGACTTGATCTAAATTGAGGATTAATACTTGCAAAGGTAAATACTTTAACTTATTTCCCCTATATGGGCTTGGGTTACGGTATATTAATACCGCTTGGTTGAGCATTATATAATTCCATCGCTTAGGTGGTTAATTGATTAAATATGATCGGCTCATTTAAACAGTTTTGTTGCTTATAAGCCTTTGGGGGGTTTAATGACCGTTGTCCCGGATATCCTTGGCATCATTTTACGAAATGGCCACGACCATCGACATCCCGGTGTAGGCGTACACCCGGTATAAAGTGTCGACATTAAAATTAAAAGACGTAGCCGTTGGTTTTTATACTACGGTTTTACGCAAACGTGGTGTGTCTATAAATCTTTAACCCGGCACGACCCGGGCTACTGAACGCATAAAAGAACATGTAAAACGTTCACAAGATCATTATGAATTTTCCCAAGTTATAAAAGAGTTTGTGCCGTGTGCATTCAAATCAATTTTAATAAACATTTTTAAATGTGTCAGTTGAATGTATTTACCGGTGTAAACTGACGTATTTTCCCCAAAAAGATTAAGTGCAGGTACCTAAACGTAATTGGCTGGTATTAGCTCCCTAGCGTCGGGATAAGCCTCGCAAGCTTGATTGCAGTATCTAATGGAACAATACTTTACCTTTATTTACGATCCGCTGTGGATATATTCAACCCCTGTAATACATTTTGATATTACGATCAGAGGTTGAAATTTATATAATTATCTTATGCTTCCGCTGTGCATTATATAATTGTGTGGTTTGACTATATTGTTGCCAACATCGTCACGGTAATCCCCCACCGGGCCCACCGGTGAGACACGTGGAAATCGGGGTGTGACAGCTTGAGGTTGACTTCGATCAATCCGACGAGTACGACACGGAGTTAGAGCGTAACATGAGTCAAATGCCACCACTTTCTCCCGACTTTCTTATTCCGGATACGCAACACGATTCAGTTGAAGGTCAAAAAATAGAAGAACTAAAAAAGGTTCTAAGAAAACCGGAAGAGGTGGAACCTCGAAAAAGACGAGAGAAACGTCTGGACCAAAACGTGTAACAACTCCTTGGACGAAAGACGAGAAAATTGCATTGTGTCGTGCTTGGATTAAAATATCGGAGGATCAAAAAGCAGGTATAGTATTTCAATATTTTTTTTGTTTCATATAGTTTTTTTTATATATTTTTTCAACATTTGTTAACTTTTTTTACGTAGCGGACTACCAAAAAGCGTGAACATTTTGGAGTAAAATACGAGAGTTGTTCTACAAGTAGATGGGAAGTGATGCACGTAATCAAAATATGATCAAGACGGCGGGCCGAAATTCGCAAATACGTTGGGCTATTTGCGAATCTGCATAACAGAAACAGTAATCGAATGCGACCAAGTGGGAGTGACGATTTTCAAGTTTATCGATTACCTACGAAGAATGGAAGCAAGAGGTGTTTCGTAAGGTCAAGGTTACGAAAACGTTTGACGAGAACTATTTGTGGAAAATTCTCTGTAATTGTTTGAAATAGACCAAGTTAATTAACTGAGATGAAATGGGCGACTCGGAGTCAAAGCGTACGAAAACTAATTCGTCTGAGGCATTCGTCTCCTCTAATAGCTCGGGTGCTCATGTAGGGATTGACCTAAACATTGATGGGTATGAAGAGACATCACATCGACCAGTTGGAAGGGACCGGGGAAAACACCAACTTTAGAAGCTGATACATAATTTTGTGATGAGATTCGGAAAATATCAAGTATCATCGCGGCGACGACGCAAGTAAAAATTGCGAAACAAAGGATGAGGAAATTAGACTTTCTTACCAAGGATTTCAGCAACCTATCACCGAGTGATACTTGAAAAAAAGCAGGAGCGTATCGCAAAGGAACTAGAAAAAGATCAAAACACTATGGACTAGATTTGTTTTTTTTTTTTTTTTTTTGTGTCTGTGTGTGTATGTCTTTTTATTATTTTTTTAAGTTGTGTAATGTTTTTCTTTATTAAGTTTAATGTTTTATTGTTTTATTTTAAAATTTATCTTTTTATTTTATATTGTTAATTTACATTTTTAAACAAAATAAAAAAACTCGCTCAAGCCACTGCTCACCTGGATCACAACAGGGTCACGTGGGTTTAGGAGTAGCTTTATCTAGTGCCTAGTCAGCTCCAGATGAAACAATCTGACACGATAAATCCGTGTGCTCACGAGGATCACAACGAATAGTCTAATGCCGGAGGGTATGGAGGCGCCACCAGGGCCACCTCACCCTCTATAGCGCCACCCGGCGCCATACCTCCACACCCTGCGATTCAAGAAGGGGGCGCCATTGTTGTGGCTTCAACATAGTAGCGCCAGTTTGAAGGGTTAAATGGGGGGCGCTATAGCTTGAAGGGGCTTTATCCCACACCCTTCAAGTTAAGAGGAGAGGCCTTAAAGTCCCTGTGTGACATGACGTTGACGTGGCGTTGAAAAAACCCCTCCCACACCCTCCAGCCTAAAAACACCTAAATATAATCCCACATCATCACTATTTTTAAATAAAAAGAACTTGTTTTCTTTAATACTACTACCCAACCCTACATTTTTTGTAGTTTGTCTACAAAAATGGAAGGTAAAAATGAGCCCCCAAGATGTATGTCCACACCATCCTCAAAAATGCTGTAGGTGTCGTTCATCTTTAGTAATCCTTTTCTGTTTTCATAATGTTTTATATAAAACTTAAGTATATTTATTGTAAAATCATTTTAACTTGTTGCAACATGTTAAAGTGTATGTACATGTAATATATGTAGTTTTTATCGATTTTGATGTTTCATATGTTAAGATTTGGTTCTTCTCTACAGTCTTTAAAAAATAGATGTAAAACATGAAGAAAAGAGTTAAAAGTTCAAATGAAAATACTGTGATTACTGAATAATAAACTTAATTCTGATTTCCACAAAAAAAAAAAAAAAAAAAAAAAAAAACTAGCCAAAAATTAAAGGTTTTACATCATAAACACTATTTAGGACGTACAATAATCACTATTTTCTTTTACAAATTGGTTGATATATATTAAACTATTAAATTTGATTTTTTTCAGTAAATATTCCAACCGTACTATATACTTATAACATTTATGTTGTTAAAAATATTTATTTATTAATTTATCAACTATTAAGTATATGCAATATTGGTGAAACCGACTACATAATACATATTCTAGTAGTTTATCGAATTCAAAAATGTTTGTTAATAAATTGGATATTTATTTATATACTATTAATTTGTAACATGTGTATGCATTCTTAGTTGTAAATTATGCTTAAATGTTTGTACCTTAAACAAATAGTATGCATCTTTGGTTGTAAATTATGCTTAAATGTTTGTACCTTAATCAAATAGTATGCATCTTTGGTTGTAAATTATGCTTGAATGTTTGTACCTTAATCAAATAATTTGTATGCATGCTTGGTTGTAAATTATGCTTAAATGGTTGTACCTTAATCAAATAATAGTTTCATTACCTTACCAAATTCAATATGTTTTGTATGCATGTATGGTTGTAAATTGTGCTTAAGTGGTTGTTCCATAATCAAATAATGATTTTATTATCTTACCATGTTCAATCAGTTTGATCCATTCAAATTTATGTTGTTTTATTTGTAAATTATTATTACTTATAATTATAATAATCTAACTAATTTAGCCAAAATCTTATATAAATATAATTTGCAACATATTGATGCAATGGTTGTTGTAATATATGCATTATGGTTTGTATAGTGGTAATGATATATAATATATATAGATTACGATGAACTTGTCAAACGGGAAAAAATAGACGCGGGTTCATCTTAACGCGCGAGTCCTAGATCAACTTAGTTATTTTATTCTATGTTTTACGTTTCGGTTTAATTTCTTCGCATTAACACGCCCTAACTTCAGTGTCGGTGGTCGCTGGCAGTAGTATGACATTAGTGCTCGCCCCGCCGCAACGCGGGGGTGCTTAATACTAGTTACCATTAAATCAGACTTTATACTCTTAAACAAATAACATGCAACAATAATAGTTTATTGGATTTTCAGATTTGAACAAGTAGTTTATACACAATTAAATTAGCTTTTTCTATACAACACAATAAAAAGTGTATTTAATGTGACAAATATGAAATAACCTGTTAGATAGACAGATATATACTTTGGGCGGGTTATTCCTAGAGGGATAAAAGTCGTAAAATTCCACATGTACACTAACGTATATGATGTTGTATGTGAGAATGCTTCGAAAAAACGCACCGTTAAAAGTTTGTACACACCAACATCTTCTTACATTCTCTCAGGGGTGGACCTACTTGTAACAAGGGGTAGCCCCGCTACATGTGGTGAACGTAGGATTTTTTTTCAATGGAGTCTATTTTTTTGGTGTTCAAAATTTTCATAACAAAATGTTAAAATTTTCGGGTCGGTCTTCGTTGCGAGGTTTGAACTATATTTAAAAAAAAAACAGAAAAAACAGGTTATACAAGAATTGAACGCATGACCTCTTATTGTTAAAGGGGGAGGTTTACCACTACACCAGCTTTTTTTTTTTTTATGGTGTCCACCTAATAGTATTTATGGGGTCCTTATAGAATTTAATGTACTGGATCTACTACTTTTTTAAAAAAACATTTCGTTCAATGTGGGTCCGCCCCTGCCCGCTACCTCTTGACGTTCCGACTGTAGTGTAATTTTTGAAAAAAAGTTGACGTTTTTCGATATTGTTACTCCTTTTTTTTTCTAAATGCTACCTCTATAAGGATTTTCAAAATCCGTCAATGCAACATCTGGTTTTTATCTTTTTATTTGTTTTTTTTTTTTTTTTTTATAGTCGGTTCGTTATACGTAGAACTGTAAATGTGCCTGCGTGTTGCAAAAAATGAAAGGGCCGGATTATTATAAATCATTATTATTTGTTGTTTTTATATTTTATTGTTGTATTTTAGTAGCTTCCAAAATCCAGACACAGCCTTAAGTTGACCACTCTTATGTCCCTTCTCCACACTACTAGTCAATAGTTCCAAAATACTCGTCTACTTTGATTCAAACATAATTTAAAATTTAAAATTCATCTAAATAAATTAAACAGGCGTCACCAATGAAGATGAGTTTTGGTTCAACTAATCAATGAACTCATGAAGTTAAAACTAAGTTAAGGGTAAACGGGGAGGGCTGCGGTGACCCAAGTCTCTGAGCGGGAACACTGTCGCCATCACCGCGGGGAGCGAAATCGGTGAGCAAGATCGGTGTGTATTCACCGATGAGGGGATCGAGGTTTAAACGGCTATATAGCCGTTATACATTAAAAAAAAGAATTCCTAACCCCTATAAATACTACCTCTTTAATCATTTTATTTTTCAAACCCAAAACAACTCTCACCCATTCATATCATCTAATTTTTTTAACCAATCTTTAAAAAAATGGATTCCAAGTTCCCGTTTTTTTCTCCCCTGCCCGACTTTCCCGACGATGAAGATTCATCGTCAAGCGATGGTAGTTTAATTTTCTTCCAAAATCTCATCCAACAAGCGGAGCTACTAGACACGGCATCGTCTAGTAAAAAAAATGTCCGTCGAGATCGTGTGGGAGGCCACGAAACACTCATGGCCGATTATTTTGTCGAAAATCCAAAATTTAATGCCGATATTTTTCGTCAGAGGTTTCGTATGTCCAAGTCTTTGTTCCTAAAAATTTTTAATAACGTGGAAGCGAACAACGAGTGGTTTCAAGAGGGCTTGGACGGGAGAATGAAGAAAAGTTTCACGACGTTGCAAAAGGTTACTTCTGCGATTAAACAACTTGCAACCGGTAACCCACCAGACGAAAACGACGAGTATTTAAATATGGCTGAAAGGACCTCTCGTGAGTGCCTTGAATATTTCTGCGAGACGGTCTGTACAATGTATGCCGGTGAATTCTTACGTAGACCAACGAGCCACGACGTTGCGCTATTGTATCAGGCTCATGAAGAGAGACATCACCTACCTGTTATGTTGGGTAGTCTGGATTGTACACACTTCGTCTGGAGAATGTGCCCCATAGAATTGCGTGGACAATATGTGAAAGGCGATCATCAATACCCGACAGTTATGTTAGAGGCGGTGGCGTCTCAAGATTTGTGGGTTTGGCATGCTTTTTGTGGCCCGGCGGGTTCACAAAACGACATCAACGTCCTCCAACAATCTCCATTATTTCTTACTCAACGAAATGGAACGGCGCCAAATTGTCCATTTCAGGTGAACGACCACTTATACAAACGCCGGTATTATCTTACTGATGGGATCTACCCTAACTGGCCCGTGTTTGTGAAGTCTTTTCCATATCCTCACATCCCGAATGAAAAAAAGTTCAAGAGGCAACACGAGGCCGCAAGAAAAGATGTGGAACGGGCGTTTGGTGTGTTAAAGGCGAAGTGGGGAATACTAAATCGTCCAATGCGTTCCAAAACGGTGAAAAAGATAAGGTCCATCGTGTATACGTGCATTATTTTACATAACATGATTATAAAAGACGACGGAAGGGCGATAGCACCGGTACACATTCAAGATCCTCCAGTCGAACCCGTCTTCGATGATACAGCTTATAGCGAGCTCATTGACGAAGAAACACATTGGAGACTAAAACACGATCTCGTTGAGCATCTCGGACGTTTAGATCTACCTCACCTTGAAGTGAGTTCCGACGACGAGTAGTTTGTTTTTTTATTTTTCTAGTTTGAATGTAATTTTTATTTTTAATTTAATGAAATGTCTTTTATTAAATTTTATTTAATTTTTATTAATATTTGTTTAATTTATAAACATGCATAATTACAACAAATAAAAAAGCAAGTCCCCTAAGAGAGGAGTGCCGCCATCAAATTGAGGGTGTGAGAGGAGTTAAGAGGGGAGTTGACGTGGCGCATGCTGATTGGCCGTGCGTAAGAGAGGGGACTCCCCTAAGAGAGGAGTGCCCCTCTCACCCTAAAGCCAAGTTAATTTTTGTTCGGGTTTGATTAATCTTTAGTTCTATATTACTTTAAAACATTTTAGATGACGAATTCCATTTTCTATTTTCGTTACACATAAATTACTATTTTCACTGCTATCAATAAATTGGAAGTGGGGATTATAAGAACCCGTTAGTACAATAAAATAAATAAAATATTGTTTATTGAATTACAATACATAAATCATATGGAAAGAAATAAATAAAACTTTTTTTTATTGAATTACAATAATAAATCATATGGAAAGCAGTGAATAATATGTATTTCTACAACTGACATAAACAAATACAATAATGAGATGAATAGAAAAGTCTTTTGGCTAAGAATTTATATTTAAGACATGTCCCTTAAGATAATTTTTGAGTTTTCAGTGAAAACTCGTTTATTTTCTAAGGTACAACAGTGAGGACAATATGTATTTTTCGAGAAAACCCTAGCACTTCAAATATTACCTTAAATATGAATAGAATCCTGATCAAAGGATTACATAATAGGGCTTTTGTGTTTGTGAGTTGTTTCGCAACTAAGGACCAACTTAGTGTATATATAGTGAAACAAAGAACAAACATGTCGATGAAAATAATTTGCATTGAACGTCTCATTTAATTGATGTGTACATTAAATGCAAATCCTCATATAGTGAATTAATCATTGAGAAAGTGTTGGAAATGTTATTAAGAAGGAATGTAAGATTTGACCATTGAAACATGTCGGTTTTGATAGGATATTGTTGGGAAGGCTTGAGATTGGATGGAAACCATGAGTTTTCATGGCGAATCCATGGGGTGATCTCTATGTAGCCTTAGAATGAAGTGTTAGAAATAACCCGTTGATGTGGTCTTAGGGATCATTTGGTAACATTACCAATATGACATAACTAGTTCCCGACAATTACTTGATGGTAGTAATTGTAATTATTGATTAGTATTAAGGGGCAATTATGATTTCTCTTTAGGTACCATTAATAGAGAAAACATAGAGTTTTATAACGGATCACCATTCATGACCATTATTCATTGATCTTTATATATTGATGATAAGTGGTGATCAAAACTCTCTAGTAGAACACCAATACTAAGAATTCTCTCTAAGGTGATCCATCAACCCAAAGTACCATAACGGGAATCATGGCCTTATCTTCGTCTTCAAAGATGACCACTCCCACAAGTAAGTGTCTCTAACTTGGTATCTATATTTATGTTGTGATTGAATAAACATGATTAGGTTCTATATTTTGACCTATGTTTAAAGATATAATCAACATGTGGTATCAGAGCAGTGTTGATTATGTCAATTCAATCAAGAAATTTGATGTTGATGATTTGTTCTTGATGATCGTTTTAAGTGTTAGAAATATTCCATGATTATAGGGTCAAATGCTTTCCCTTCCTCCAAGTATTACCGTATTTCCCTTTCTCCAAGAATTAGCCATATTTTCCTTATATTTTCCTTTTTTAAATCCTTGTTCATTAGTATAAGTAGATATGGTTATTGTTCTCTTTGTATTCAATATGAAGCAAGCAATATCTCAATAAAAATAAAGTCTTCTTTGTTTTCGTTACTGGTCAACATGGTATCAGAGCAGGCGTGCTCATCATATACCGTTTGATTTTCACCAGCCTCCTCAAATCAATAAACCCAATCCGAGCTACGATGTCCGGAGACAACAACTCGGGTTCCGATTTGTCATTACAACTCGCGAATCTGTTAAAGAACAGCTTTAATCAACAGCCTCAAAACCCAAAACTATCCGATAATCTCCAAATCAACCTCAAACTCAATAATCAAAACTACGCGCTATGGACCCGGATGATCCGAGTCGCCATAGGCGGAAGATCCAAATCCTTGTTATCACACCTGACCTCGAATCCTCCAGATCAAACAAGTGAAGATTATGAGAAGTGGGAACAAGAAGATTTAATTGTTTTTTCGTGGCTCATTCAAAATATCGAACCCGTTCTCGCAGGCAACCTAACCGAGTACCCCACCGCTAAAACGTTGTGGGATGCCTTGGTGGTTACTTACAGCAGCGGAAAAGATAAATTGCAAGCCTTTAATCTCCATGTCAGGGCCAATGAGATTAAACAAAATGATGCTTCCCTGGAAAGTTTCTGGATTTCCTTACAAGGGATATGGGGAGAAATCGAAAGGATCGATCCTAACCCCATGAAGTGCCCGGATGACATCAAGGCTTACGCAAAAATAAGGTCTGAACACAAACTTTTTCAATTCCTAAGTGCCCTCGACCAAAAATATGATCCTATAAAGCGCGAAATACTCCGGTGGGAGCCTTTGCCATCTGTAGAGACGGCCTATGCTGCTGTTCGGAAAGAAACCGCCCACCAAACTATTCTAGGAGCGGCTCATAGTGATACACAAGGCATCGGAGCTGGGTTGTCAACCACCGAATCTGACGGGTTAGGCCTCGCAACCAAAGGATATTGCAGGACAGAAAAGAAGAACGGAGCACCAATAAAAAAAGATAAATCGCTCCTCAAGTGCACACACTGTGATATGAGGGGACATACCAAAGAGCAGTGCTTTAAAATTGTGGGATTTCCTGACTGGTGGAGTGACAATCACAAAACCAAGAACCCTAATCAAGAGGGTAAGGTTGCCATTGCCATAGGCAACAATAGTGCTACTAGCAACGACAGCGTCGAGAAGAGTGGTGGTGATGAAGCTTTCGAAGAAAATTTTTGGGCCTGGCACTAAGCCCTAAGAGATGAAGTGTCTTAAAAGGAAAAAAATCTTAAAAAAAAAATGAAACCTTTTTTACCAAAACAGTATACCAAAACCAAATTAAAAAAAAAAAAGTCCAAATGCCAAAACCCAAATGGCCAAGTTGTTTTTCAGCTTGAGGGGAACCAAAAACCCAAAAAAAGAAAAAAAAAAAAAAAACCAAAACCCAAAACTCAAAACCCAAATTCTCAAATCAAAAAAAAAAAAAAAACCTTTTTTTCAAAACAAAATCCAAAACCAAAACCAATTCAAGTTGAATTTTGGCAATACCACTATTCAACTTGAGGGGGAGTGTTAGAAATATTCCATGATTATAGGGTCAAATGCTTTCCCTTCCTCCAAGTATTACCGTATTTCCCTTTCTCCAAGAATTAGCCATATTTTCCTTATATTTTCCTTTTTTAAATCCTTGTTCATTAGTATAAGTAGATATGGTTATTGTTCTCTTTGTATTCAATATGAAGCAAGCAATATCTCAATAAAAATAAAGTCTTCTTTGTTTTCGTTACTGGTCAACATTAAGTTCCTTAATCGTAACAAAAAACAAAAGGAATAAAATTACCACTGCCATAAACATATGTTTCCTAATTATCAATTCATATTGTTTTCTGGTTTTAGTAATATAATATATGATTATGGAATCTTACATTATCTGAAGTAATTTTTGATCGTCCATTATATAAATCAATTTAATAATATCATAGGTAAAATTAGATGGAACATTTTAGTTTCCTGAATTCATTATGTGGATTCATGAATGTTTTATTTGAGTTGTTTTACAACTAATTCCATTGATTTGACATGAGAGTTTTATGTAATATTGGATTAATGAAAGTAATGCAATTTAAAATCTTTTGCAATGAGGATGAACTTATAATTAATAATTTTTCAATGCACTTGATTATGTATTCATGCATTCTTGAATTAATCGGTTACAAAGTCCTCATGAATTAATGTTTGAATTTAATGATTGCAATTAATGAATTGGTTATAGAAATTCTAGACTATAATCCATGAACTGAATAGTTGATTTTGTGCCTAAATGTTTGTACACTTAAAGCCCTTTATATGCAACTTTTATGTGAGATTCTTATTTTGCGAATGGCCCAACTTTAATTCATATCATTTTATGTGATTATGTGTATTGTTGGATAATGAAACCAACAACGAATTGTTTGATGATGCACATAATAAATTATCAGCCTAATTTACATAAATATTTCATTTCTGGCCCAAAGGTGTTATGTTATATTTATGTGCTTTACTTTATTATTTATGTGTGTTCATGATACATGAATTTTGGTCAAAGCCAAAGCGAAGCTAGAGTTCATGTAGAACATTGAGACAGTCTATATTTATGTGTGTTCATAATATGTGAATTATGGTCAAAGCCAAAGCGAAGACAGAGTTCATGTAGAACACTAAAGACGGTCTGTTGTTTATATCGTTCATAATGCTGAATTTTGGTCAAAGCCAAAGCGAAGCCAAAATTTAGGTAGAACATTAAGCCGAGGTTTATTATTTTTTTTATCGTTCATAATGCGTGAATTTTGGTCAAAGCCAAAGCGAAGCCAAAATTCAGGCAGAACATTAAGTTGGTTTTATTTATTTATGTTCATAATACATGAAATTTGGTCAAAGCCAAAGGGAAGCCAAATTTCATGTAGAACAATAAGTCAGTTTATTATGTATGTTCATAATGCATAAATTTTGGTCAAAGCCAAAGCGAAGCCAGATTTATTATAGAACATCAAGACAATTTGTTATTTATGTACGTTCTCTGAATTTTGGTCAAAGCCAAAGCGAAGCCAAAATTCAGGTAGAATCTTAAATTAGTCTGTTATTTTGGTGTTATAGTAGACTATATCTTCAATATAATAATTTGTGTATGCCTTACTTGATTACCCCATAATGTAAATCACTCCAAGCTTCTTCTTAAGTTTGTATCTCATCTATTTCATCCACTCTAATTTCAAAACCTAAAATGTTTTGCTTACTAAAGAGTTTCTACAAAATTTGCTCTTGTTGAATTGTTGATTATTTCTTAAGATATGATAATCCTACTGCTCTTTTCTGATAAAAAGTATTACAGAAGAAAACTAGAGCATGACTAGTGGGATAAGTCAACCATTATATCTCTTATGATAATCAAGAACTCATTTCATTATTGCTATCATGGGAGCTATTCTAGATTCTAAATTTCCTAAGACTAATTTGTTTTCTTTGGAAGAATCAAAATAACTCCTAAGCCGCATGCTTTACTCTAGATTCTTACTATAAAGTTTGTGGCATATGTGAATACATCATAATGTACAATACCATGACCCATAATTTAAAGGTTTACACATGGAAATCATTACACTTTTACGGTGCATTACATATAAATTTTCCATTAATACCATAAGTTTCCTTAAGAATCAACTATAACACTCAAGAGTACCAAAGGAAAATGAGTGTGTTGATTAGCAGCATATGTACAGGAAAAGGAATGCATGAAACTGGAAAATTAGATGATGTTCATCTCACCGCCACTAAACCTGAAAGGAGGATACTTTTAAGATTCAGAGATAGTGTACAACTACTACTTCCAGCTATAAGTTTCTTCAAAGGAAAGTCTCACAGCAAGTTTATGCCATTAAACTAGGCATGAGCATCGAGACTATCCATAATTCAATGAAACAGCTGGCTAAGATAAGTAGTAAGATATTTATGATATTTAAGTCTGCTAATGGTAATATTCTAACCAACATATGACTGGTTGATTCTAGTTCTATGTGTTTTCTTACCAGAAATCAACAAATAATTAATATGAGAGTTAGTGGCAAAATTTTATGTTAAGACTATAAGAACCATAATAAACTGTTTTATAATTGGGCTTAATGATACCTTATATATTCTGTAGATTATTCAGAATTTAGTATCAATATAAAAGCTGCATTATGACAGTTGTGAGGTTTGCATGGTTAAAACAAAGTCACTTTTACCTTAAACTCTCATATTATTTGTTATCTCAATCTGGATAGAAACCTTATAAGATAGAACTTGATGATGCTACATTTTTCACAACCTTTGTTATCATGAAAATGAAATTTTAACAAAAGAAAAATGAGACTTACAAATTCCATCCATTAAGAGCAAATTTCATGAGAAATCATTACTAGGTTAATGAAGGATGAAATATTATCAAATCTCATTCTTAGTGACTTATGAGCATGTGTTATAAGCCTTAATATTTAAATGGCTAAGGGAATAAATTAAGTTCCATTAGAAGTTATATTTCATTGGAACTTATCCCAAAATGGAATATTCAGACATAATTCATTTATCATAATATTTACTTGTATTGTCTTATATGAATTAAGGTATTAAAGAAATTAATTCTATGATTCCTTCTAAATATGTCCCCAAAATTTTTATAACATATGGACATTAAGGAAATCAAGTCTAACATATATGACATGTTCCCACAGCACATACATCATTGAAACTTATCTTGTAGCATTCCTACAGATCTAAAAGGTTAGTGGGAGTATTAAGTGTCTTAATCTTAATTTGCGAGAGTTGCAAGAGGTGGGGGAGTGAAAACTTGTTTTTACCTCAATTTGCACCTCTTGTACAAGACATTGCTCCTTCACAACTTTTCTCTTTAAGAATATACTGCTACTCTAACAAAAGTTTCATTGTTGCTTAAACGTGGGCCCACTCAGATTTCTTGCCAAAATTGTAATCCTCAAATAGAGAAACTACAACGAGTAACTTCTTTAATTTGTTTCTCTATTAGAATTTATTGGTCTTCTAGTGTTGACCATAAGCATGCTAAATTGTTAAAGATTTCTAAGTCAGTGGGAGCAGTAAAAGTCCTTATCAGGATTTGCCAGAAGTGCAAGAGGCGGGGGGAAGAGACCTATTAAATTTTACTCCGATTACACCTCTTGCGCACACTTAGAATTATGAAAGTGATAGCAACTCAGGCAAGAGTTAATCCATAAAACTGAAACTCTTAATAAACCTAATAATCAACTAAGGAGGTCATCTAGGTTTAAAAGCCTACCAACTTTGATGATTATGTATCCTCCTTGACTGAAGTTGAAATGGATTTTAGAAAGTTTACTGATCCTACCTCTTCTAATTAAGCCATTAGCATCAATCAATTTTCTAAATGTAATAAAAATTGTTATTAGCAAATTTGATTTTATGTGTCAAAATAACGTTTGGGATTTGGTTGAGTTACCTAAATCCAAATGCAAATGTTAAGACACTAAAAGCAAGATTGATTGTTAATGGTTATGCTCAGAAGAGAATTATTTATCAAAGAATCATCTTACCTTTCTTACAAAAGGTTTCTTTGAGGACCATTGTTGTTCTAGTAGCTTATAATCTTTTGTATCTACATTAAATGGATATTAAAACAATTTTCCCTAAATAAAGACTTACATGTTCAAAACAACCTGAAAGTTCTAAACTGAAAGGTCAAGAACACTTAGTTTCTAAGTCGATGAAATCCATATATGGGTTGAAGCAAACATCAAAATGTGACGAAATCTTAATGCGATTCTTTTCATCACGAATTAAGTGGATTTATGTGTACCAACCTCAGGATGAGTGGGAGCAACTAATGTTAACTTGTCCTTATATAGATGACACTCTTTTGATAAGTATATGTTACATAAGTCAAATAATTTCTCACACATATTTTGATATAATGAATCTCGGAAATACCACTTACATGAGAGATATCAAAATATACCAAGATAGACCCATTGGGGCATTAGTTTCGTGCCATAAGCTTTACTCTAAAGTGGGTCTTTACATATGTAACAAACAATATTGCTCTCATTAAAAGGATAAAATGATAAATGAGATTACTTCCTTATGCTTCATTAATTAGAAGCCTTATGAAGGTTCAAGTCTATACTCGTTTAGATATTGCTCACGTTGATGAACATTATATCACTCTAGATTATTGTGAAGCATCTTACAATATCTTTAAGAAACGAGAAAGACCATAAGAAGAGGTTGATTATTCTTACCTTGATTTTATGATGTTCAAAAGAAACTAAAAGTCAATTTGGGGTAATCCTTGTGTCTGCGGACAAATCTATCTCATGGAGGAGTCATGAGAAACTGTTAACAACAACCTAAATTATAATGACATAATATGTTGTTAATTAACAATGCAATTGTCACTAAATGTTGTTGAAATTTTATCAGTGGACTCATAAACTTATTAACTCCATATAAATACTTTATTGAAGACTTACTGTGAAGAGTCAGCTACCTTATTTTCTCGAACAGTAACAGTTCGAGAGGTGCTGCATTAAACTTCGATACAAAATTATTGTTCGTTTATGAACAAGAAGAGGAACCTAAATACTTGTATCGAATACATTTACATTCATGATATGCTTGCGGATCCGATAACTAAGGTCTACACCCAAAGTCTTTTTAAGAGCTCATAATAAAGACGGGTTTTACTAAAGGCCTTACATAATAGCATATCGTACATATGAATGATTAGTTATTATTTTTCCTCAATTACACAATTTGTTTGTCTATAAATACGTATGTGCATTGTAAATACGTTACTAAACTTAGATGTATTTTGGGTTGTTTACATTGTAAATAAACATGTATGTAATAAACTTTTGAATGGTTACTTCTAAGAAGGGTAATGGAAGTGTTCATGTATTTGGTTCATGAAAAGTTCTAACTTGAACCTATTTTCAAAGGCTTAATAATTCATTTGTATCTTTTAAAAATGCGTGTGTAACATATAGTTTTCATGATGATCGAATCAAAGGATGTAGAATCACGTGATGCTTTTGTCAAGGGGGAGTCTGTTGATACATATCTAACGTGACAATGTTGAAAGGGGTTAAAGAATTTTATGAGAAAAAAATGAAGAAACCGGATGGAGATGGTTCATCCCGGGTTAGCATCTGGGATAGAACCTATAATGAATAAAATTCTAGACTTGCCGGAGCTCCCAAGTTGGTAATCGTGGAGCAGGAATCGGCATCATTCTTGAAGATGTTTGTTTGAGTATACCTACAAGTGGTTAATCAAGGTCATTAAGTTGAACTTGATTTAACTTTCATTCAAGTATTTGAAAAACAAAGTGATGAATTGAACCCCAACTTTACAAGTGGTAAAATCAACAAAACTAATTTTCTGGAAAAACCATTTTGATTAAAACAAACTTAAGTGTTTTGAAATCATAATGGGAAAATAGTTTGTTGTAAGGGGGAGTTCTGATTGTTAATGCCAAAGTGAATGGAGAAT
This sequence comes from Helianthus annuus, assembly GCF_002127325.2. NCBI lineage: Eukaryota > Viridiplantae > Streptophyta > Magnoliopsida > Asterales > Asteraceae > Helianthus > Helianthus annuus. The sequence goes on from NC_035443.2 coordinate 41,331,682, forward strand.
TGAAACAATTCACAACATTTGTCATTTTACTTGTACAGTTTGTTTTCAAAATTTTTAAATGTGTTTGCATTTTAGGGGGAGTAAAAATTTCAGAAAATCCAAAAACATTAGAAAATTTGAAAAAGTAAAAAACATTTAGAAACTTCAAAAAGAGTTTTGTTGTGAAAAAGAGGAAATGATAGTACATCAGTGGACTATCACAACACGTTAAAGAAATGGAAAGTCAAAAATGTGATAAACGATTTCACTGCGGATGTGTCAGTAGGTTTTTATACATTTAGTAAATTGTTTTCGAGATATAAACCTAAATTCAAATACTTGCTTATCTCGTGGGGAACATCTCTCGGATATATAGGTAACCCCTGAAATCTTGTTTGAAAGATTCCTCTTTCTGAAATACTAGGTCTTTATGCTTGGTGATATCTGGGGTATTATCCCGGGACTTCTGATTTTGCGGAAGTAATGGCCTAGTCCCCGAATAATCCTTTGCATTTGCTTTAATCTTAAAGCTCGCCCTCAGTACATAAAAATGATGAAACATTGCAAAATGCTAATCATGTGCTGTTGAAGAAAAGATTCTCTAAAGGGAACACACCTAAAGTCGAGCCGTCATCTCTCTGCACGAACGGAAGTTCTGACCTGAGCTCTCACGGTTTCGCATTTACCCCTTTATAGATATCATCTAGGTATATTCACATGTAAGACTGAATATTGGGATCTGGATACGAGAGTATATTCAAGAGGTGGGACACTCGAATAAGTTCAAGTTCTTAAAACACTAATCTCGTATCTTGAAACAATTGAAATTTGTGTGAAAATTTAAGTGGATCAGTATACTGACAATCTAGGTGAATTGTTTAGAACTTAAAATGTTTAAAGCTTAACGGTGTTAGTGATTTGTCTCAAAAACTGATATGATCCTCTTACACAAACTCACAAAAATATTGTTTGTAAATATTTCTTTACTGCATTCCATTAAATTCAAAAATCCAAAAAGATTTTAGTGTGTTTTAGCATAAAATTTTGAAAAATTCAAAAAGATTTTCGACAACTGATAGTGGAAAGCTGATTTTCAAAATTCCAAGTGCTAAACATGATAAACTGGTTTGGGAGAGTTTGAAATAAGATGTTATTTTTACAAGTGGTCATTAAACAATATATCTATCTCATAGTAAGAGTGTTATTGTTGAATGATACCTGCAAGAGGTTTCTAAATTTGCAAAATTTTAAATTTGTAAAACTTATGTTTGTGGTAGAGAATGTGCAGGTTTGAAGGTTGAAAATAGCCAGGTTCCGATACCTGAAGATTGTGAATTCCAGACTGCGATCCCAGCATATTGAAAGGGGGAGTCTGAAGACATCGAGAGGGAGTTTGAAGATGCAAAAAGCCAGGCTGTGGTGCAGATCCTGTGGAGATAAGAAAAGAAGAGAAAGAGATTGATTGAGGATGCTTACAATGGAGAATCTTTGGAGAGAGCGAGCAGACTGATAAAGACTGAAGGTTTGACAACCGAAGACTCGACACTGAAGACTCGTCAACATCCGAGGGGGGGTCTGTTGGTGCATACGTCTGTCGACTTCGTCTTGTATTGAGTCTTGTATTGTAATAGTTAGATCAGGGCACGGAAATCGAGAAATGGTTTTATAGGTAATTTTCGCATGAAATGACACTTTGGTCATTTCATATGAAATTAGGTAATTCCGCAAGAAATTGTAATTCCGCATGAAACCTAATCTCGCTTGAGTTAATTTTGTGCGAAATTAGATTTCGCTTGGACTGTTTCAAACGGAATTACTCACCTATAAATACTTGAAGTGCCTGTCTCATTTGAAACGAAATTAGTTCCGACGGCGAAGCTCTGTCAAAGTGTCTACAGCATTGTAAACGATCTAATATCAATCAAAAGACAGTCTAAAGTGATTTCTCGTGCAATTCAGCTGAAATAACACTGATACATCTGTTTCCGCCTTTTGTATTAGTGGAGACCTCTTCTGATCGACTCGTTTGGGTCCCAAAACGATCCTACAGACAATATATCAATTAATATTCTGAGTGATTTTAGAAATGTACTTAGCTAAAAAAGTAAGTAGAGTTGGAGCAGTTAGTAGTGGGGCTATAAATAGTTAAGTCTTAGATTGTAAACACAACATTTGAGAGATTTAGAGGGACTTCACTTGAATATCTTTGTAATAAAATCTCTAGGGTTTGACAAGTTTATCACACCCCGCTTTCCCGGTGGGCCCGGATGTAAGGTTTAAGCGTAACGATTGTATACCAGTTTCACAATGCAGCAGAAGTAGAGAGTAGAAGATAAAGTACAAATATTAATACGCCAAATTATATTCAAACTTAAAATACCACAATTCGGTACATGGTCTCCCAAAGGCAAGATCTAAATAAAATGGTCTTTGAGACATCATAGGTCTTTTGCCTTTGGAGTTGTAAATTCCAAAGCTTTTCACCGTACCTTATCCAGCCTACTGTTGAGGTTTGTCACCTGTAATTTAATCTTTAAAAATACGTTAGCTTTCGCTGGTACATACAGTTAATCGACACGTTTGTAAAACATTTGGAAATCATTTGATAGTCAATAGGATAGTATTCTTGTTACCAGATTTACATGCTTGTCACATTTGGGAACCGGTGTTCAAAACCAGTTTTGATCAATATACACACCATATATTTTGTGCCTGTCAGGTGTATGCCTACACCCCGCACTTAATGGCCATTACGATAAATGAATTGGGACACCCATATACGGTATTATTAACCCCCAAATGCTTTGTTAATCAAGCAATACAAATTAAATCGGATTATCAATATTCAGAAAGTATATGCCTATTGCAATACCCGAACCAAGTGCTTTTATACCATATCCCAAGTTTTTATAATAAAAGTGGTTAAAAGTATTTACCTATACTAGTTGTGCTCACAGCGTATTTGGATCGTAGTAATTGAGAGTTTATTATCCTACGGTGTGATTACTGGAGGGCTCTATTGTCACACCCCCAAAATACCACATGCCGAAACACCGCGGGACGTGTGACGTACCAGGATCCAAGCCACCAATCACATTGAACCATAATAAATATTTAAGCAAAACATCCCATTCATTTCATAATATAATTCCAAGTCATAAGTTAAAATCAAAGTAAACGTTCAGCGGAAGCATAATGTAAATTGTTATTCAATTGTTTCAAAACAAGTGTTCAAAACCAACGAAACAAGTATCCAAGAGTCTCGACCCATGACCACTCCAGCACTCCCAGATAGCAAGTCCATAATCAAGAATCTAACGACCTGCAAGCATGCAGACAAGTGTGTCAGACGATGCTGGTGAGTTCAAAGTTTGTAACACGTTTTAGTTACCAAATATAAGTATAATTCAATGATTTGATGTTGTTATTAATTCGATTACCGCAGATGGCTCTAGATTATTTGCCCAAACCCCAATGCTCTATCATACATTGGTCAAGTGGTTAAGGTAATTAGTTCACGACCGTCCTCCCCGGTACGGTGTGAGGGTGCCAAGCCTAATAGCGCTATCAACTAATAACCCCGTTGCCTCCCCGGCAACCAATCGGTATATGGTGGGACTTAATGATAGAAATGAGTGTAATAACCAACATCCCAATAACCCGACGTTCTTCCCCGGAACGATTACCAGATGTCCCTCCCCCGGACGTATGCTTGGAGAAAGAGCAGTGAACTCACCTTGGTTTGCTCGGTATGTTAATTTACCTGTCCAAGTTGGTCAACCCAAACCCTACCGTGGTTACCAAACGTTATCAGTTACATAGCCAAACAAATCGCGTAATACACATAATAGACAGGTTTGCTATTCACACAATGATTAATGTTAACATGCAGCATATACTCATTTCTCAAGCAAGTCCACCTCTCCTGTGCTTGTTACCAACATAATAATAATAAGGGAGTGTTCAGTTTACACAAGTCTAGGTCCATCCTCAGTTAGTATGGTCATCATGTAACATCAGTATTCCATGAATATAAGTATACATCAACCACGTACATTTCAATATGTTATTGTAACAGTTCTAGTGCACGACGAAAGACCCATATGGCAAAAGACTATCCGACGAAGAACCCTATGATTCGTCGTGAACAGTCCGATGAAAGATCATTATGTTTCGTCGAGATGTGGAGTGACGAAAGACTTCCCAAGTTTCGTCGAGGTCTACTTTCGTCGCCCCTCATCCAGTGATGAAACAGTTTCAACCCCTAGATCTCTAATAACAGTTAACCATTCCATAATTTCAACCGAACATTAATCCTTCTACAATTAAACATCACAGTTACAGGCAATCATTCAGCATTCATATTCATTCTACCCATACCAGGTTCATCAACCACTAACACGTAACATCTACTGATCATATAACATCAGATGCTAATCTACCATGTCATCGACTAATTACACGGATTCGACAGATCACAATACTAACATATAGAGTACACATCATCAGAAACACTGCATCACATGGCATTCAGATCCACAATCTATAACCGGAACCCTAATTCACATAAAGTCATAACAAAACAACCTCAAAATCATAACGCACCATAAATGAGAGAACACTAACCGTGATTTTAAAGTGTTTAGATAAACCGGAATGACAACGCTTTGAGTTCTCTACTGCCGTCGCACAGAGAGTGGGGAAAAGACTTTTAGGGTTAATGTTTACATAACTGTTTACAAGAGAGTTATATAAATAACTTGAGATGTTGGGCCGTGGACTGGGCCGAGGCCCGTTTCTGACGAAACACCCTCCTCGACGAATAACCACCATCTTTCGTCGAGTTGGTGATGGCGAAAAACCCAAGGGTTGACTAACGGCGAAAGACCTCATATTACATCTTAATTAAACTATGTTAAATTATATTACACACCACACATTAAATAACCAAATATTACACATAACTGTAGATCATTCACATAGCTACACTCGACACCACATGAATCAGATTGTAAAACAGGATTAATGAAATCAGTGAGGTGCATGGAAAAGACCTTGAAATCTCGGATTGTCACATCTATAGTCTAGGGTGAATGAAAATAGTATCCATGAGAACTGTTTATGAGTCTTTATAAGTCATTTAGACTTTGACCGGTTAACGTAGATCTGAGCATGGTTCCGCTAGATTAAGCGTTGACCGAATAGAATGTTGGTTATAACCATACGAGCAAGGGGTCTCGTGTATTATGCTCAAATAACCTTACATTCTGATTTGAAAGTGTTTTGAAAATGTTTTGACCTGTTACGACTTGTTTATATGGTTTATGTCATTTTTAAGAGTCGTATGCGTAATTACGGGTTCGAACGATAAAATGAGTTTGTGACAAGTCAAATATGTTAGAACATATTTTTGTTATGTTGTACAAACTGTTTTGGTGTCAAAACATTAGATTATAAGTGCTTAAAAGTTCATTCTTTGATATTTACGTAAAGCTGAGTTTGATTTTTTATAAATTCATGTTTGACATGCCAATATGACCCATTTAGTCGTGATGATCACGTGACATAAATGCAGGGTTTTATACCCTACATTATGAGGACCATTTGGGTGTAATTAATTTGAAAATGGTTGACCAAAGTGGTCAGAATCGAAAGTCAAACAGTATGGTCAAACTGTTGACAATTCTCGACGCTCGGGAATAATTAAACTATGAAACCACTTGCTATGGAAAGAGCTAAAAGAAAAGAACTTACTAGATTTAGAAGACTACTCAATTAATCAAAGGAGAAGCTTGAATGTAGAAAGAAAGAACTCTTCACAAGACTTGTTTGTGTTTTTTAGTTGGTGTGAAGAAAATCGTGGATCAAGGTGGTATTTATGGTGAATAAGGAGTGCATAAGACTTGGACAAGTGTCTAAGGATGCTTAGAATACTGCTTAGTGTCCAATGATGTGTCAAAACCAGGTTAAGGGTGGCAAGAATTGAAGATAAATGTCAAAATGAGGAAGAAGGCTGCTACTAGCGATTTTTCTGATGTGCAGGCACCCCTTGAGGACCGCAAGGACCTTTAGCGCAGTAGATTTTGGAATTTGACCATTTTAACCCCTCAACTTCGTATTTCTCCCTTTTCTGGCGATTTTAACACTTCCTTTTCAACATAGTGAATTATGTCGAGGGTTTCTAGACATGTGTCGTTTTAGGATTCAATTGATAATTATCAGGGTGTCACAAAGTTCATAATACAAGCTTCGATTATATTTAGATCTAATGTGCGTGCCTGGTTGTTTGTTTATCACGTCGTGTTCATCGAATTTCATTTTTTGTATGTTTCGCGATGACGTTAAACAAGAACCAATTACAATTGCTATCAAAAGTTGGTTTGTATTTTAAATACCCAGTTTTCTCTCATGGTCAATAACACGTTGCTTTATCAAGAATAAAAAAAAACATAGCCGATGTTAAATTATGAATATTAGAGAGGGACGACAATGTTACAAGTATACAACCAATTTTATATACAAAAAGATATTACCCATGGCATTATAGCCTAGTGGTATCTTGGAGGTGGGATAAGGCTTATGACCATTAGGTCATGGGTTCGATTCCCACAAAGGGGGTTTTTCCCAGATTTATTGGGTTTCCTCCTGAATTGGTGTATAGGTATTATTGTCTAGTGGAGATGGATATGATCGGGTGGTTCTGCTGGTGGCACGATGATACTCCAGTGGTCCGTCAGTGATCCAAATTTTTGTCGTTCAAAAAAAAAAATACAAAAAGATATTTAGAAATTTGTGAATTTATTGTATTTTTGGGAATTATAATATATATTAAATTTCTCAAGTATTTACATTAATATGTTACCTCAGTTACTTTAAACTTTATATATTTTTTTATTACACCCGCGTATCACACTACTAAATAACCTAGTACAACATTTAAATAGAGCATTCCAAACGGTTTAAAAATTTGATGGAACTAGATTTAACCCACAAAAAAAGTCAATAGTTATCTTTTTTTTTCTGAGTTAATTACTATTTTCGTCCCTGTGGTTTGTCAAAAGTCACTATTTCAGTCCATTGGTTTAAAAATTGCGATTTCAGTTCCTGTGGTTTCACTTTCGTAACCATTTCAATCTACCTCCGTTAACCCCATCCATTTATTCTGTTAAGTACACGTGAATTGACCATAATGCCCTTATTAATAAAAAACAAAAAGATATCTAAATGAGTTAATTACTGTTTTCGTCCCTATGGTTTGTCAAAAATCACTATTTCAGTCCCTGTGGTTTCACTTTCGTAACCATTTCAGTCCAGTCTCCTAACACTGTCTATTTTACCGTTAAGTTTTTAATGAAATACCTAAATTACCCTTGTGTTAATTAAATAAAAAACCATGGAAATTTAAAAGATTGTATTCTAGGACCCACTTGTTAAAACACAACCCCACGCTACCCCACCCCACTCCATCCTTGCTCTCGTTTCCGGCAAAAGTTTCCGGTTATCTTCTTAGGCATCACAACCCCACCCTCTTAATATCTTCCTAGCAGCATCAGTTAACATGATAACTTTGAAAAATAATGCTTACCTAGACATTTTCTCATTCTAAAATCCAAAATTAAAATTTTGGAACCATATATGTAAAAATAGTGCTAGACTTCTACTTCTACCGAAGCCATGGTGGGTCAAACCCTACAATCCAATTTAAGTCCATATGTCATACAACAATAAAATCATATAAATCCAATAATAAAATCATATAAGTCCATATTTAATTAACACAAGGGTAATTTAGGTATTTTATTAAAAACTTAACAGTAAAATAGATGGTGTTAGGAGATTGGACTGGAATGGTTACGAAAGTGAAATCATAGGGACTGAAATCACAAATTTTAAACTAATGGACTGAAATAGTGATCTTTGACAAACCACATGGACGAAAACAGTAATTAACTCATTTAGATATCTTTTCGTTTTTATTAATAAGGGCATTACGGTCAATTCACGTGTACTTAACAGAATAAATGGATGGGGTTAACGGAGGTGGACTGAAATGGTTACGAAAGTGAAACCACGGGGACTGAAATCGTAATTTTTAAACTAATGGACTGAAATAGTGATTTTTGACAAACCACAGGGACGAAAATTGTAATTAACTCTTTTTTTCTCCTCATCTGGAATCCTGGTGACTTTATACACTTCCTAAGATAATAAGCATTCTTCACCCTCTACCCCCCCTCTCTATATATACTACAACAACAACAACAACAACAACCATACCTAGTAAATCCCACAAATAGCAAAGCTACTTATAGGGTCTGGGGAGGGTGGGATGTAGACAGACCTTGCCTCTATCCCTAAGGATAGAGAGGCTGCTTCCAGAGAGACCCTCAGCTCCAAAACGAACCGCATGCCAATACACCAAGTCAAAGAATATAGAAAATAGAAAAAGAAGCCACCAATAGCAAGACCAATACCAAGAAAGTGATAAGAGTGACACAATACAATGTAAATCATGTATAATAGCACGCAACATCATTTGGGCATAACACAAGGAGACAATCACCGGTAAAGTCACTTAAAAGGATAAGAAAACCTATGTCCCTAAAATACACCTAAGACCTTACTATAATATCCTCTAGAGGTCCTGAACCCTAATCCTACGCCTCCACGAAGTCCTATCTTGGACCATGTCCTCAGAAAGATGCAACTCTAGTAAATCATGCCTAATCTGCTCATCCCATGTCAGTTTGGGTCTGCCTCTTCCTCTCCTCCCCTCCCCTCCACAGTAAGAGTTTCCACTACTCTAACTGGTGCCGTCGTTTGCCTCCGCTTCACATGCCCAAACCATCTCAACCTCCCCTCCTTAATCTTATCCGATATACTAGCCACTCCTAATCTCTCCCTAAAAACCTCATTTCTTATCCGATCTAACCTCGTGTGTCCGCACATCCACCTCAGCATCCTCATCTCTGCTACCTCCATCTTGCGCGCTTGTGTCTTCTTAATAGCCCAACAGTCTGTCCCATATAGCATAGCGGGTCTAACTGCTACCCTGTAAAATTTCCCCTTTAGTTTAGTTGGGAACCTCCTATCGCACAATACTCCACTGGCTGCCCTCCATCTACACCAGCCCGCCTGTATGCGATGGGTTACATCACTATCCATGTCACCATCTCTTTGTACAAATGACCCCAAATACTTAAATTTAGTTACCTGCGGGACCAATTGATCCTCAATTGTGATTTGGGTGTCATCGTCATCGGCTGCACCACTGAAATCGCAGTGTAGATACTCAGTCTTGGATCGACTAATCCTTAGGCCCTTTCCCTCTAGAGCTACACGCCACTCCTCTACCCTTGCGTTCAGGCACTGTTTAGTCTCCGAAATCAAGACAATATCGTCTGCAAAAAGCATGCACCACGGAACTGTCTCCTGAATCAACTTGGACAACTCATCCAAGACAACCGCAAAAAGAAAAGGGCTCAACGCAGACCCTTGGTGTAGTCCTACCTCCACAGGAAAGAAGTTTGTATCCCCTACAGGCGCGCAAACACTAGTTTCTATTCTATCGTATATATCCTTAATTATGTCTATATACTTCCTAGGTAGCCCTCGACCCTCCAAACTATCCCAAATCAGTTGTCGTGGGACACTGTCATATGCCTTTTCAAGGTCGATAAACACCATATGTAAATCTTGCTTCTTCGATCTATATTTTTCCATCAATCTTCTTAGAATATGTATCGCTTCTGTAGTTGACCTCCCTTTCATGAAACCAAATTGGTTTACTGAAACCTGAGTTTCTCTTCTAATTCTAGTTTCAATTATCCTCTCCCAGAGTTTCATAGTGTGACTTAGCAGTTTGATTCCTCAATAGTTCCCACAACATTGAGCGTCTCCTTTATTCTTGTATAACGGCACTACGACACTACTCCTCCACTGATCTGCATTTTTCCAGTCTTAAAAATACGATTGAACAAAAGTGTTAACCATCGGACTCCTTCTTCCCCCAAACACTTCCACACCTCAATCGGTATGTTATCCAAACCCACTGCCTTGCCTCTTCCCATCTTCCTAAGTGCCATCCTCACCTCTTCATGTGTGATCCTGCTGCAGTAGCAATTATTCTGTTGTCGCCCTTGAGTCCTGGGATTGCTGCTATCTTGTTGGTATGCCCTACCGTCATTGAAAAAATTATGGAAGTAGGTTTGCCATCTGAGTTTAATGTCATGTGCCTTGGCTAAAACACGTCCATCCTTTCCTTTGATAAACTTTACTACTCCTAAATCTTGTCTTCTTCGCTCCCTCTCTTTGGAAATCTTGAACATATCATGCTCCCCCTCTTTTGTTTCCAAACGTTCATACATTTGTTTATAGGCTGTGTTTTTTGCCTCGGTCACCGCCTTTTTCGCTTCCCTTTTTGCCTTCTTGTATAACTCCCACACCCTCAGCCGCTCCTCCTTATCTGTGCACCTCAAAAGATCTCTAAAACTCTGTTGCTTATCCTTTATTTTGGTATGCACGTCTTCATTCCACCACCAAGACTCCTTATGCCCACTCGTCTTTCCTGTTGTGACCCATAGCGTCTCATTCGCCACTGTAGTGATCGTAGTCGCCATATCCTCCCACATCCGGTTTGCGTCGTCACCTGGTTGCATCGATGTCATCGAGTTAACTTTATCTCTAAACATCATAAGTTTTTCTCCCTTCAGGTTTCCCCAACGGGTCCTGGGTCTGGTTTTCCTTTCCCCCTCGGTTAACCTTACTTTTAGGGCTATGTCTGCTACAAGCAAATGGTGCTGAGTCGCTGCAGTCTTCCTTGGTATAACCTTACAGTTCATCCACATCCGTCGATCTTCCTGCCTCATCAAAAGATAGTCGATTTGCGTGTTACGTCCTCCGCTACTAAAAGTGATCAAATGAGATTCCCTCTTCTTAAAGAACGAGTTTATAATACCTAGGCCATGAGCTGTCGCGAAGTCTAAAAGGTCTCTACCAGGGTCATTCCTATCGCCAAAACCAAAACCCCCATGTACCAACTCAAAGCCATCACTATCCTTACCAATGTGCCCATTAAAATCTCCTCCTATAAAAACTTTCTCCTCCCTGGGTATGGCCCTTACTACTACATCTAGACAATCCCAGAACTCTCTTTTCTCTTGATCTCCTAGTCCCACTTGCGGTGCATAGGCGCATACCACTGTCACTACTTGCTCACCTAATACTAACCTTAACACCATAATTCTGTCGTTGTGTCGTGTCACCTCAATTACATTCTTATGCAATTCTATAGACACCAAAAATCCTACTCCGTTCTTTGCCCCATCAGATCCGGAATACAACAACTTATACCCATTGCGCTCATCTGCTCTCTGTCCTTTCCACCTAGTCTCCTGAAGGCATGCTATCTGTACCCTACGTCTTTTGAGTGCGTCTATCACTTCCAACAATTTACTACTAAGAGTTCCTACGTTCCAAGACGCCACACGTAAACTACACCTTCTAGCTTTACCTTTACCTGCATCTCTCGTCCTTGGACATGATCTCACGTAAAAGTCATTGCTTCTATTGTCTATGATTACAACTAACAACTAACCACAAGATAACAAACAATGGGCAACACAAAGTACACAAAGGGCGAAACTATACAATACGCAACGGCAAGCATACAATGACAATAAATAGCATAGACGACTATGCCCAAGTAATACTTTATAGTGGGCAACTAGGGTATCTAATGATAGCTGTAAATACTAATAATAATAAAAATATAGTGATAATTGTAAAATACTAATAATAATAAAAATATAGTGAGCACCTAGGGTATTTAATGATAATTATAAAATACTAATAATAATAAAAATAAGTATAATAAATCTGCCACTAAAAAGAACTTAACAAGGATAGAGTGCACCTGGGTTGGAAGAAAAATAACGGAGAACCCGCTCCGGAGAATCGATAAGGGAGGCTGTTACTGCTTCCAAACGATGCCTGCTGGAAATATTTTGGTCTGGTCCAAGTTGTTGCCTCCAATTGTCTTAAAAATTGGCGCCAAAAACGTATGGTCTGTATGAGGGAAGTGGTGGTTGCGGTGGTTCCGGCCAAACTGGTGCGGTGGTTCCGGCCAAACTGGTTAGAGCTTCAGGCCGGCGGTTAGCAGGGAGAGACAAAGTGGCAGCGGGTTTTGGGTTTTGAGGCCGGCGGGTGGTCGATATGGCAAGCAGAGAGAGAGAGGGAGAGAGAGAGAGAGAGAGAGAGAGAGAGAGAGAGAGCGAGGGATAAAGAGAGAGGATGAGAGGGGGAGAAAATAGGGGTTTAGCTGGTGGTTGGTTATATCTCCGCCGGCCGGCGTGTTGGTCGGTATGTAGAGAGAGGTAGAGAGAGAGGGGGAGGGGGATAGAGAGAGAGGAGAAGAGGAGGAGGAGGGAAGGAGGAGACCTCACCGGTGGTGTAGGGGTGGGCGGCCAGCCGGCGGTGGTAGCGGCACTGCGGTGGTGTACTCCGGCCGGTGACGGTGGTGGTGTTGTTACCGTTAACAGTGTACGGAGATAAAGTGGTGGTGTAGTGTACGGAGAGAAAGTTGGTACCGTCTCTGACTCTTCTCTCTCTATATATACTAAGTTGTTTAAATGACCACTTCTCTTATTATATCTAAACAACGTCATATACGTGTGTTTCTATTCTTTATGTTAAACTGGTTTTGTATTGAAGCTGCCCATATGTTTTTTTTTTCAAACGACGGCATTTTATAACTGAAAGATAAAATACAACGAAGGGGCCAGCCGGAAGCTGGAAGTCCCGAAAGAGAAACATTAATTGGCATTTAGAAATTTACAATACTTTTGTAGTTTTGTGCATATATTAAAATAGTAAACTAATTACAATCATGTAGTTTTATCCTTTTAAACTCAAAACAAACTCACCAACTCCATAAACAAAATTGATAACATGATAATCATAGTTATTAACGCTCCACCTTTCCTAGTTATTGACTAATCGTGCATATATCATGATTAACCTCACTTAAAGCCATTATATAATATATTACTTGCTCGTGCGAAATTTATTTCACTCCAATTATATAGAAATCATATTAGCAATCACAGCATCAAGTTTAAAGAATAAAATATATATATCTAATCAATATATTAGCATGAAAAAAGTTAAAAAAAAAAACGAATTAGTATAATTATAAATACTTTTATTGAATTAATAAATCGTTTTGCGTATTTGGATGTTTGGCATAGATTTTACTGATTTCTCTCTTGGATGCTTTACAAGGGAACCGAATATTTTGTCTTATTTTACCAGGAATATCACATCATAACATACATTTTTAATATATTCTTAATGTGGGTTGTGAATAAGTTCTGTCAAATATTGTAGTAGTTTCATATCAATTTATATTTGTGTGATTTGGATTGTATATGGGACTTTCATGAACCTTGCAAGGGTCAGGTTTGTCAGATGTACTGATACTGTTGGCACCATAACCAATTTAGAATTCATTTTAATTTTGTCTATACATTTGCTTCATTGTCCATTACATTTTCATCACTTAGCTAAATATTTTAAATTTTTTATTTGTTTATATATTCTTATTTGATCACTTTATCATGCCAAATGCCCATATCAAAACTGAAAGTATGAATTTAGTCATTAAAAAGGTTTATAGAACAAAATTTATGAAAAATACCACAATTTAAAATTTTGTTTTAGATATCGAAAGGTTAAGTCGACCATGTGTATAACATCAAACAAGAACTTAAATACATGTTAGAAACGTTATAAGCAAGTTGATTTGTTAATTCTATAAAAATTATGTATAATTATATAACAATTTTTTATCTTTAGTTTTTCACATGATTATAACAATTATATTTATATATATTGAGATGGAAAAAGGAAAAGCCATGTTATAAGAAAAAAAAACTTTGTTTAAAACTTTAATATCCACTAACTGAACCACCCTACCACCATCATCAAAAAGGAAAAGAACATGTTAATAACCTTTGAATTAGTTCAAGGTCTTTAATTTCCACCCAAACATTTATATTTAGGCTATGTGTAGTCATAAAGCCCTTTTGTGGGCGTTATGCGACACGTGTCGTGCCACGTCACACAGGGGCTTTATGGGGCGTTATATCACTAGAGCCCGTAGTCATAAAGCCCCTACCTCATCATAACCAAAGTGTAAAATGCAGGGACCAAAGTGTAAAATGCAGGGACCAAAGTGTTTTAATGCAGGGACCAAAGTGTAAAATGCAGGGACCAAAGTGGAAAATGCAGAACAAATAAATACCTTCTCACGCCGCGAAAAATCTCACGCCATTTGTTTTTTTTTGGTCATGGCGCCCCGGGGGGCGGTGTTCTTGGCGCCATAGCGGCGCTATGGACCTTTCTCGCGCCCCATTACACATAACCTTATAATGTATTATATTTGAACTCTAATTAAATAGCTTGTTGTAAAAGCTAGGCAATTCCTTTTCAAACAATTCCAAATAAATCTTTCAACATTGTTTTAATTGATGTGGAATTTATTTAATATATTATTTGTTGCATTTTGCACACAATGGTGATGCATATGTTTGTCTAATACCATGAAAATTATTCCAAATATGGGCCTACCAAAAGAGCCCACAAAAGAGTTGGTACATACCTGTATTTTACCAGTATAATATCAGTGTGCTTTTGGAAATTTATAAAAGGGCAACAATATACAAAACTTTATTAATAGAAAAAAAAAACAATATACTTTCAAGAATTAAGAATATTATTCATGAGGTATTACAAAATGTCTTATAAGACCTTTGTTTCTAAGAGGATTCACATCCAAGGAATCATATTATGTGTGTGGTGTTTTTAAAATATGAAAAGTATAAACAATGGTTGTGAGTAGAGGAGAGAGAAAATGTTACTGTTCATCTGTATATTTGGGGAGACACTGTTTCCACCCTATAAATTTTTTAATATATTTTGAAAGTGGTTGTGAGTGGAGGAGAGAGAAAAAGTAATGGTAAAGGTATAAAAAATATTATTTAATTAAAAAGGAGAGAAAAAATGTAGTGTTTTTTAGTGTAATTTAGGGTGAAAATATAGTGAGATGGATGTGAATGCTCTAAGACATTACCTTTGTCTTTAAAATTGCATGCTTTTTTTTTTTTTTAGTTTGGACTTTCTTCTATAAGCTACCGCACTATTCAAATTGGAGAGTCCCGTTGCCCCATTTCGGTCAGACTATGTTGTCTTAACCGGACCCACGTTGGCTTCAGAGTTTTGCTTGGACGTCCCCCCAAGAAACCATACCACCGGGCACCGGCTGCCACTTAACAGTCGTTGTGCCACTAACAAGCGATGGGACGAAAACCCGGGTTAACTCATGATAAAGACTGGCGCCTCTGCAAGGAAGCTATGTTCTATCCTTCATTTCGTTATTTTATAAAGAGTAAATTGCCATTTTAGTCCATGAGTTTTGTCCAAATTTGCCATTTTAGTCCAAATAGTTTTTTTTGCCTCTGCGTCCCTGACTTTTCCCTTTTGTTGCCATTTTGATCACATACACTAACTCCATCCAAAAACTTCATCTTTAACCAGGGGTATTTTGGGGATTTTCATTTTAAATGTTTTCAATTGCCATTTTGATCCAATTCCAAAAAATCAAAAAAATTCCAAAAAATTCTAAAAAATCATAAAAATTCTAAAAAATTCTAAAAAATCCAAAAAATCCGTTTCGGCGCGAACCGTTTTGAACCCGAACCGTTTCTAGCTGAACCGTTTCGAAGCCGAACCGTTTCGAGCTGAACCGTTTTGACGCGAACCGTTTCGACCCGTATCGTTTCGAGCTGAACCGTTTCGACGCGAACCGTTTCGAGCTGAACCGTTTCGAGCTGAACCGTTTCGAGCTGAACCGTTTCGAGCTGAACCGTTTCGAACCGAACCGTTTCGAGCCGAACCGTTTCGAGCTGAATCGTTTCGAGCCGAACCGTTTCGAGCTGAATCGTTTCGACCCGAACCGTTTCGAGCTGAATCGTTTCGACGCGAACCGTGCCTCGAAACGGTACGGGTCGAAACGGTTCAGCTCGAAACGGTACGGGTCGAAACGGTTCAGCTCGAAACGGTTCGGTTCGAAACGGTACGGGTCGAAACGGTACGGGTCGAAACGGTTCGGTTCGAAACGGTTCAGCTAGAAACGGTTCGGTTCGAAACGGTTCGGCTCGAAACGGTTCGGCTCGAAACGGTTCGGCTCGAAACGGTTCGGCTCGAAACGGTTCCGCTAGAAACGGTTCAGCTCGAAACGGTTCCGCTAGAAACGGTTCGCGTCGAAACGGTTCAGCTCGAAACGGTACAGGTCGAAACGGTTCGCGTCGAAACGGTTCGGCTCGAAACGGTTCGGGTCGAAACGGTTCGCGTCGAAACGGCTCAGCTCGAAACGGTACAGGTCGAAACGGTTCGCGTCGAAACGGTTCGGCTCGAAACGGTTCGGGTCGAAACGGTACGGGTCGAAACGGTTCGCGTCGAAACGGCTCAGCTCAAAACGGTACGGGTCGAAACGGTTCGCGTCGAAACGGTTCAGCTCGAAACGGTTCGGGTCGAAACGGTACGGGTCGAAACGGTTCACGTCGAAACGACTCAGCTCGAAACGGTTCGGGTCGAAACGGTTCGGGTCGAAACGGTACGGGTCGAAACGGTTCGCGTCGAAACGGTTCAGCTCGAAACGGTTCGGGTTCGAAACAGTTCGCGCCGAAACGGATTTTTGTATTTTTTTAGAATTTTTTAGAATTTTTATGATTTTTTAGAATTTTTATTATTTTTTAGAATTTTTTGGAATTTTTTTGATTTTTTGGAATTGGATTAAAATGGCAATTGAAAACATTTAAAATGAAAATCCCCAAAATACCTTTGGTTAAAGATGGAGTTTTTGGATGGAGTTAGTGTATGTGATCAAAATGGCAACAAAAGGGAAAAGTCAGGGACCAGAGGCAAAAAAAAAACTATTTGGACTAAAATGACAAATTTGGACAAAACTCAGGGACTAAAATAGCAATTTACTCTTTTATAAATATTATGATAGAGACATCCATATCGATTTATATATAAATAGAGTCAGGAAATGCCGAGGACGGCTCAATCTTTTAAAAAACTAAAATGGATTTAAGATTGTAAATTTTTCGGGAAATAAAAAACATTTAACTTTTGTTTTGTTTTGCAATTTTATTTTGAATAAACTCCCGTTCTACGTAAACAATCGTTACGTTATGGTTAAAGTGATCATCACAAACAATTAGCCTTGGTAAGCAAAAATCAGACAATACCAATACCAGACCACGAAAAAATCAACTACATTTTTTTATAAACTAGTGTGAACACTAGTGTATTTGTGAACTGAGTGAATAAATCCTGGTCATTAATTACATCATCAAATCGTAAAATATACTGATGTATTTTCAACATCAAATCCTGAACAAATCTTGGCCATTGATTTACACTTGTGTATTGATAATCAAGGGCTAGGATTAGTTCACACAGTTCACTATCAAGGGGGTTATTCACAAATTAACCTAACCATATATATATATATTAATTATAGAAGATTTTATTACAAACACTAGTTAAACGTAGATATTATGCATGAACCCCTATATCCTTTTAATATATTATGTATCATATATATCGCAATCAAGTGATCAAGTCTATGAATTAGGGCAATTGTGATCAATTAAAGACAAAACATAATTGCAAATATCAAAGTTACATGATCATCGATCTATGTCTTACAAATGACTTCAGATTTCTGTTATAAAGAAATCCCACTGTAGTAATCAAAATCATCGATATCGGTTGAAAATCTTTAAGGTATGCATAGGTGTTATGTGGCATTTATTGGAATTATTTTTTTTAAAGTAGGATAATATATATATCAATAAACTTTCACCCTAAAAAATTAGTCAATTTTTCTAATAACATTAACTCTTAGGTAACGTTTGGTATGCAGGAATAAGAGGGGGAATGGAATGGACCATTGCGAGGGAATGAAAAAAAAGAGTGTTTGGTTGGTCGATGGAATGGAATCGTCCATTCCAAAATGCATTTATATCTTATCATGTTAAAAAAAGATGTTATGTAATATTATTAAACTTTAATTTGAATATTTAAATATCGTGTATTAGTTAAAGAAGTTATCTATATTAAAATGCCGTGTATTAGTTAGAGAAGTTGTCTTAACACTTAAAGTTATAGTTTTAAATATTGTAGTTTCCTTTTTTAACACATAGTTTATTTATTGTATGATTTTTTTAAATATGCAATATTTTATAGTAAGATGGTATTCGTATCGTCCATGCCATTATAGCCTAGTGGCATTTTTGGGATGAGATAAGACTTAGGACCATTAGGTCCTGGGTTCGATTCCCACAAGGGAGGTTTCTTTCCAGATTTGGGTTTCCTTCTGAATTGGTGTATATGCATTATAGCCTAGTGAAGATGGATAGGCCTGTAAACGAACACGAACATAGGCATGTTCGTGTTCGTTCATTAAGAAATCGGGCATGTTCGTGTTCATTTTTGTTCGTTCGTTTAAAGCCTAAACGAACAGTTCATGAACGTAAACAAAAAAATTTAACTAAACATATTTGAATAAACATGAACAAACATAAATTAACATGATTGAACAAACATAAATGAACACAAATGAACATAATTGAACAAATATAAACAAACACAATTTAATATAAGTGAACACAAACAAACAAGATAATAAATTACAGTTCATTCGAAGACACATCTAAATTAGGGTTCATAGATATACTAATATTAAGTAATTTTTTGATACAAATACTAAGTAAGCGATCAATTACGATCTAATACACATTTTAAAATTTCATTTTCCATTACTAAAAAACTCAATTACTAATTAGTTATATCTATATAAGTAGTTGGAAAACCTAATATTTATATAACGATAACTATTTATGTATTTCGTAAAATTTAAACGAACATAAACGAACGTTCACGAACATAATCTGTCACACCCCGATTTCCACGTGTATCACCGGTGGGCCCGGTGGGGGATTACCGTGACGTAGTTGGCAACAATATAGTCAAACCACACAATGTATAAATGCACAGCGGAAGCATAAAAATAAATATATTTAAACTATTGAATGTAATATTCAAGGATCACAATCGTCGAAATATAATCCACAGGGGATCAAAATAAGATATAAAATATTGTTCAACAGATTATTGGCATCCCAAGCTTGCGAGACTCTAACGATGCTAAGGAGTGACCAGCCTATTACGAGTAGAACCTGCATTAATTTTTTTGGGGAAAAATACGTCAGTTTACACTGGTAAATACATTCAACCGACACTTTTGTAAAATGTTTAATAAAATTGATTTGAATGCACAAGGCACAAACTCTTTATAACTTGGGATAATTTATAATTAAATCTTGTAAAAGAATTACATGTTCACTATGCGTTCGGTCGCCCAGGTCGTGCCGGGTTAAAGGTTAATAGACACGCCACAAAGCATAAAGCCGTGGCGGGAACACCAACGGTTATACCTTTAATAATATAGACACATTACGGGTGTACGCCTACACCCGTGTGTCGGGTCGTGGCCATTTCGTAAAATGATGCCAAGGATATCCGGGACATGGTCATTAAGCTCCCAAAGGCGTAAAGCCAACAAAACCAATTTTTAAACGGGTCACATTGAAATCACCCGACTACTAATGAGTTGGGGTCAATTGCCCGACCAAGCGGTATTTTAAATACCGTAACCCAAGCCCGTATAACGGAAAATAAGTTAAAGTATTTACCTGAGCAAGTAATATCCTTAATAAACAAATGCAAGTTTCTTTTACTGGTCTCCTATTCTGGAACGAAGGTTTAAACAACCTATTAGAATCCTAATGGGTCTTTAATTTAGCCTTAGCTTAGACCGGTCAGTTTCAAAGGATAATTACGGTTTAATCACGTGAAAGGCGAAAACTGGGAATGGAATGTAGTTTGGACCCAACAAGTTTGAAGACTTGTTTTATATGGGTAATATAACCACACTCTGGATTTTGAGGTCAAAACAATAAGGTTTGACCCGTTTCGGCTAGTTTATGTAAACTAGTTACATAAACCGAACCGTGCGCGCAAAAGGCGTAACGGGTAACCGTAAGAGTCCTACACAAGTTTCCTAAGTCAATATGCTTTAAAAAGGTTGTGGTATCAGTAGGATACCTTCCATAATGCCCGTAACGAGTTTAAATCCAATATATGCCCCGTAGGGGTATTTCGGTTATTTTAAGGATTATAAAAGAGGTTTCTGAGTTCTACAGGAAATCTGAGTTTTCCCAACAGTTTATAAAATCCAAAATACTCTATTTATTATTTAAAATCAGTAGCAACTGGAATCGGGTCAAAATACCATGTAGAACTCAAGTTATGTCCGAAAAGGGTATATTCGGTATTTACCGAACCGATGCCATAACCGCGGGTTAGGAGCAGGTTAAAAATAATTAAAAATCTTTAAAAATTCCAAAATATTATTTTACATCAGTGTATAAAAGGTTTGGTGTCGAAATCTGGGTTTAGATAGGCGTTATGCTAATTGTGCCGTTTAGTTACTAAAGTTTCCGTAATTGCGCTATTTAGCATAACTCCTATTCTGGACCTCGGATTGACGTGAAATTTTTAGAGACATGATTAGAAATCAGCAACTAAGGTTATTGTCCTTTCACGTGTCCAAAATTCTCTTTTTAAAGTAAAAAGGGTGTTACGGTAAACTTTTAAGCATTTAACGGAAATGTGCTAAAGACTTGGACAAACAACGAACCGGTCACAGAGGGTTATACCATCATGTAACCTGGTCCTAAGAGAGTCCTAAGGCATATCTAAATCATACCATAACGGGTCAGAACTGAAGTCAAAGCAAAAGTCAAAGTTTTGCGATTTTCGGTTCCTAACCGGGACAAAACAGCAAATGGTCGGATCAAACAATCTTAGACTAGTTAATATACTTATTATCATGTTATATGAGTGTTAAAACAGGTTACACGCTATCTACATTACTGATTATGCATAAAATTGCAAAATAGCATTCTGTTGATTTTTTCTAAGCAAGTTTGACTCGACATTCGGACTAGTTAGAGTGGGAATCAGAGGGTGACCTTTTTGGGGTTTAAAGCCCACATGATTACCAACATATAACTACCTTTGATTCGACAAACCACTGGACCATTTGTGATTTATCGTAAAGTCAATCGTTAATTACGACGGATTGACTTTTAAGCTAAAACTATGTAAAAACTAAACCACAAAGGGTTAGGCATACTTACAGAAGCTTGGTACACGACCAGAGATGTAAGAAGAGTTCTCTTGAGCTCCAGATGTGATCAAGAAAGAAGGTTTGAGGTGTGGTTACAATATGCACAACTTATGGCCTTTTATAGTGAAAATTGGTGCATTAGATCATGACAACAAGGTCTATAATTGATCATGGATGTTCAACAACTGTCCCTGAGTGTTAGGGGACGTGTAGGGGGCGCCCATGCTGCCATAATTGCATCCAAGGTCGGTTAAAACAGCAAACATTGAACCTGTGCACGTTTTCTGCAACTGGGGCCTTGACGCGGCCGCGTGAAGGACCAGGCTACCCTTACGCGGGTCGCCTGGATCCTATTGTCAGCAAACGAATCTGCACATGGCTCGCGGCCCGCGTGAGCTTCCTTGTTTCATCGACGCGGCCCGCCTGAGGCCTGATTTCCAAGATTTTCAAATCTTTTGCCATTATTGCCTTGGCCTTTCGGTTTTGAAGGGGTAACTTTGCGTTTTGGGCCTCGTTTATTTACGAATAAGGGCCTCGTGACTTTTACCCGCGCCGTTAAGTCCCCGGTCAGTTTAATTACTATCCGAAAAGTCTTATCTTTCAATGTTTGACGCTTTTAGCCCTTTTTAACGAATTCGATCATTACTTTCTCGTTTTGAATCGGAACTTCGCGAAATTTATATCGCGCATTCTAGTGAGTATAATTTACCATTACAAAGCCTTGGGTATGCCCAAAGGTCACTCAGAGGTATAACTTAAACATGTTGACACATTTGGCCCCTGTAGTTTGTAATTCCTCACTTTCTTCCATAATTCGTTCCGCACGATCCATGATTCATTCGTTTGAAGGTACGAGCATCATTTAGGGCTACTGTACAGTATATTTATCCCTCGTTGACATTTTTAACCCTCGAATTTGCATACTTTCAATATTTGTCAACTTGGGTCCTTTAATTAGTATTTAATACGACGTGTATACTTATGACACGTGTCAATACATCATTGGACGCAAAATTTCGAGCATCATTTAGGGCTACTGCGAAGTTTCTTAACCTGTCGATCCTCGATCGACACAGGTTTCTCAACGAACTTTAAGCTCTCGTCGATATGTACATCTGTATGCGGTATAACCAGTGATTCGTCAGCGAAGCACTTCTTCAGGTTACAGATGTGGAACACATTGTGGATACCACTGAGCTCTTCCGGTAAGTTTAATTTGTAGGCAACCGATCCGACACGTTCGATTACCTCGAAAGGTCCAATATATCTCGGGCTTAGTTTGCCTTTCTTACCGAATCGCATCACCCCTTTCCAGGGTGATACCTTTAGCAATACCTTGTCGCCTACTTCGAAATTGAAAGGCTTACGCTTCAAATCCGCGTAGCTCTTCTGCCTGTCCCGGGCAGCTTTCAATCGATCGCGAATTTGGACAATCTTGTCTGTTGTTTCAAATATTATATCAGGTCCTGTCATCTGGACATCTCCAACTTCTGCCCAACAAACGGGCGTTCTACACTTTCTACCATATAGGGCTTCAAAAGGTGCAGCCTTAATACTGGTATGGTAGCTGTTGTTATAGGAGAATTCGACTAATGGTAGGTGGTTATCCCAACTGCCACCTAAGTCGATCGCACACGCATGAAGCATGTCTTCTAACGTTTGGATTGTACGCTCACTCTGACCATCTGTCTGAGGATGGTAAGCCGTACTGAAATTCAAACGTGAACCCAAAGATTGCTGGAAGCTTCTCCAAAAGTGTGACGTGTATCTGGCACTCCATGAAGGGCTACAATCTTATCTACAAACAACTGGGCTAATATGTCGGAGCTATGAGTCTCCTTTATGGGTAGGAAATGTGCTGACTTAGTCAGTCTATCTACTATTACCCATATTGTATCGTTTCCCTTCTTTGTCTTTGGTAATTTGGTGATGAAATCCATCGTCACCATTTCCCATTTCCACTCGGGAAGTTCAGGCTGTGTAGCAAGCCTGACGACTTTTGATGTTCAGCCTTTACTTGCGCACAAGTCAAACACTTTGCTATGTAGGTGGCTATAGACTTTTTCAAGCCTATCCACCAAAAGTTTGCCTTCAAATCCTGGTACATTTTGTCAGCACCAGGATGAACGTAATATCGGGAACTGTGGGCTTCCTGAAGGATAACGTCACGAAGACCTCCATAAACAGGAACCCATATCCTCCCATTCAATCTCAGAATTCCGTCTTTGCCATAAGATAACTGCTCTTCAGTTACCCCTAGCTTTTCGTTTGGATAGTTAGCTTCCAACACAGCTTCTTTCTGTGCAGCTAACAATCGTTCATTCAGGCTGTTCTTTATTTCAATGCTCTTGGCATTGATCCTTATTGGCTTCACTCTTTCTTTCCTGCTTAAGGCATCTGCGACTACATTGGCCTTGCCTGGATGGTATCTTATTTCACAATCATAGTCGTTCAGAGTTTCCATCCAACGTCGCTGCCTCATATTCAGATCCTTCTGATTGAACAGATGCTGAAGGCTTTTGTGATCAGAATAGATCACAAATTTAATGCCATAAAGGTAATGCCTCCAGAGCTTTAGTGCAAACACAACGACACCCAAGTAGTTCTTTTCATGCACTTTCAATTGTCGCGAAGCATAGGCAATCACCTTGCCCCTCTGCATAAGCACACAACCCATACCGGTGTGTGATGCATCACAATACACGACAAATTCTTCCATTCCGTCTGGCAATGTCAACACTGGAGCATTGCTCAGCTTTTGTTTGAGAATATCAAAAGCTTCTTGCTGCTTAGGGCCCCAATTATACTTTATTTTCTTTCTAGTTAAAGAAGTTAGGGGTGCAGCAATTCTTGAAAAATTTTCGATGAAGCGTCTGTAGTATCCTGCTAGACCTAGGAAACTGCGAATCTCCGTAGGTGTCTTCGGCTCCTGCCAGTTCATGACGGCTTCAACTTTAGCGGGATCTACTTGGATACCGCGCTCGCTGACTACATGTCCAAGGAATTGGACTTCTCGTAGCCAAAAGTCACATTTAGAGAACTTGGCATAAAGCTTCTCTTGATGAAGCAGTTTGAGAATACATCGAAGATGCTTTTCGTGGTTAGCTTGACTCTTCGAGTAGATAAGGATGTCATCGATGAAGACAATGACAAATTTATCCAAATAAGGCTTGCAAACGCGATTCATGAGATCCATGAATGCGGCAGGTGCATTAGTGAGGCCGAAAGGCATCACTAGGAACTCGAAATGACCA
Source organism: Helianthus annuus (assembly GCF_002127325.2). NCBI lineage: Eukaryota > Viridiplantae > Streptophyta > Magnoliopsida > Asterales > Asteraceae > Helianthus > Helianthus annuus. Next base: position 41,356,237 of record NC_035443.2, read on the forward strand.
TAGCGAGTCCTAAACGCAATTTTGTGCACATCTTCATCCTTGACCTTCAATTGATGGTAACCTGACCGTAGGTCAATCTTGGAGAAATAGCTCTCTCCTTGCAATTGATCGAACAGATCGTCGATCCTGGGCAAGGGATACCTATTCTTGATTGTAACTTTATTCAGCTCACGGTAATCGATGCATAGACGCATCGAACCATCTTTCTTCTTGACGAACAGGATTGGTGCTCCCCAAGGAGATGAGCTGGGCCTAACAAAACCTTTGGCTAGCAGATCATCTAGCTGCGTTCTTAACTCTTTCATTTCCGTGGGTGCCAATCTATAAGGTGCTCTCGCAATAGGCGCGGCTCCTGGAATGATGTCGATACTGAATTCCACTTGCCTGTCTGGTGGCAAACCAGGCAGTTCTTCCGGGAAAACTTCAGGATAGTTAGAGATGACTGGAATATCTTCAATTCTGGGTTTCTCCTCACCGATGGTCACCTGTGCCATATAAATGACACATCCTTTCTTCAAACATCTGGATGCCTTTAGCATAGATACATGTGCAGGCAATCCATGTCGAGTATCTCCTTGGATCGTAAATGGTTCGCCAGACGGAGTCTTGATTACCACTTGCTTCTGGTAGCACACGATTTGGGCTTGGTTATGCGATAACCAATCCATACCCAATACTACATCAAAACCAGCTAATTTAAAGGGCAACAGGGATAAAGGAAATGAGTGATTCCTAATGGATATAACACATCCATCTAAAATAGTTGAGACTGTTCCCATAGTCCCATCAGCTAGTTCTACTTCGTATTTTACATTCAAGGTTTTAACAGGCAATTTTAACAACTCGCAGAACTTATCATCCACAAAGGATTTGTCTGCTCCAGAATCAAATAATACTCTTGTGAATACATCGTTGATAAGAAACGTACCAGTTATAACGTTGTCGTTCTGGATAGCCTCTTTAACATCCATCTGAAAGACCCTCGCATTGGTCTTTTTCCCTTCATCAGTCTTCTTCGCTATCTTCGGGCAGTTAGTCTTGATGTGCCCTTTCTCGTTGCAACTATAGCAAGTTGCATCCTTGAGTTTCTTTCACTCAAGAGTCCTATGCTCAGAGGACTTGCATATCCCACACGCCTTCGGCTGGGATTTCTTTTCGAACCTGCACCTTCCAAAATGGTGCTTCTGGCAAACCTTGCACAAGGGCTTATCGCCCGACTGTCGATCATTCTTCTTGTTCTCTGACCCCTTCCTGTGTTCACGATTGTCTCGGTGCTTCTTGTTGGATCTTCGTGAATCATCATCCTCACGTTTCCTCTTTTCGCTATCGGCATTTCTCAACGATCTCTGCCTCACTGCATCAAGCGTGAGAGACAGAGATATATCTGCCACGGATCTAAAGGTAGCATGCCTTGAAGCCTTCACGCTAGCTTTTATTTCTGGGGCCAAACCCCCAATGAAGCGCGCGATCCGTTTGGGTTCCGGTGTAACAAGATACGGAACCAATCTCGACAGAGTGTTGAAAGTCGTGAGATATGCCTGGCAATCCAGGTTCTTCATGACCAATGATAAGAAGTCAGACTCTATCTTCTCAACCTTGTGCTGAGGGCAGTAGTTTTCCTTGATGAGAGCAATAAATTCCTCCCACGTTATGCCATACAAAACAGCCTTCCCAGAGGCTTGAACCAGAGATCTCCACCACGCTAGGGCTTCACCCTTGAATGACTGGGAAACAAACTTCACCACGTCTCTCTCAGCACAACCACTGATGTCCACAACGGTGTCTATTTCGTCTAACCAGGTCATGCAATCTACAGCGCCCTTTTCCCCAGTGAAATCTCGGGGTTTGCAAGATACGAAATACTTATACATGCAACCCCTGGCGCGAGGCGCATCTTCGACCACTTTCTTCTTAGGGTGGACGCTATTCTCATTTGATGAGTGCCTATCATCGTCCTTCTTAGGCTTAGATGGAGTCGAGGGTGGTTTGCTGTGAGATTTAGAATGGGTTCTTGGCTTTGAGTGTGGTGTAGATAAGGTCCTGCTCCGAGACTCGCTGTACTCTTCATACTGACGATCTAAGGCCGTCTTCACAGCGTTGTCTACCAAAGCTTTCAATTCAGCGCCCGTTATATGAATCTGGGCGTTATTATTGTCATCCTCCTTTGATTAACTATTAACTCCACTTGGGTCAGCTATTGCAACTTGAATCTGCTACAGAAGATAATGACAAAGTTTTATTTAGGAGTCTATTACGGAATTGTCTTTTATGGCAATTCATTAACCATGGTAAACATAGACCATATTTGGTTAATTTGTTACTCACTTTTATTTAGGATCTGAATATAACTTATCCTAATTACAAACAATATTGTTAGTGGCACATAAGCCTAGTCACAAGGACGTTTTTATATTATCAGCCAGGATTTCAGAGAATCAAGGCATGAAGGTTTGAACCGCGGTCCTTTTACCTTTTCTGACAAGGAGTCATAGACTACAACTGCCTTTTGTCTTATATGACAATAAGTATGGCCCGTAGGCACTACATCACTAACGGATGTTTAATAAATGATCATCTTTATTGACGATTTAACCATTGATTTACAAATCATTAATTTGGGTTTTGGAATCCCTTGATGGATTCGTATATAAGAATGACGCGTGTGATTTTAACGAATCACATCTGCCAAGGATGTTAACATGTTTACAGAGGTTAACTGGAATCTGAATCTTTTAATTAAGTCTTACCATCTTGGCCGGGTCTTATAATGACACCAGGCTAGGTTTCACCATTTAGATTCTTTATTTAGGCAGATTAATTTAAAAAGGAATAATCTTTGATTCATTTCATATAACAAATAACAAAAATGAAATTTATAACATATATTCCATTAATCATAATAATGATTACACACTGCCTTAAACGGGACTTTTAAATAAATAAATACCTACGCAGAGGTTTACAGAAAACAAGTCCACGCAGGGACCAAATACATATATAGATGTCCGCACAGGGACAAAAAGATAAGTCCACGCAGGGACTGAAAAGCAATTGTCCGCGCAGGGACTAAACACGATAAATGTCCACGCAGGGACTTGATTGTAATAGTAAATACTATAGTACATAAGGAGACTAATGATCTCGTTTCTTCCTCCCTTTTAGTAGGTTTGCTAGGCCTTTAAGGAATCCACGATTACTTTTACGTTCTTGCTCAAAGTCTCGTTCCACTCGGTTTAGACGGTGGAGGATTTCTTCTTGCTCCGGTGGAGAAAAACGTGGCTGCTGCGATAGCTGCTGAACCGGAGGTCTAGGAGGTACTGGATACCCATGAGCTGAGTAATCTGGTCCCCAAAGGTTTCCATAAGGTCTGTCGGGATGGAGGGCATTGTAATTAGCTGTTACCACGTATGGGTCGACATCATAATTATAGTTGTAGTGTGTGTGAGTCGGCTGCTCAAACGGGTTGTACGCGGTGGAACCGGCGTACGCTGGTATAGGGTTATCATATCCAAATGGTGGCGGAGGTGGCGCAACTGGTGCAGAATTCACCTCTGCAGGGTGACCAGAAGGTTCCCCTAACTGTGGTTCTTCAGGCACTGGCGGAAAGTGACTTGCACTCGAGTGGCGAGGGGTGCTAAAGTGGAATTCCCCTCCTCGGGTAGACATCCGCGCGCCTGATCTCCTATGCCTTGGCGGATCAGGAGGTGCTTGTTGAACTGGTGGCGGTGGAGGCGGTGGCGTAACTGCCACAAAGCGCGAATCCTCGGAAGGATCCTGTTGCTGCTGCTGCTCATGAGGCGAGAAGTGGTGAGAAGGTGTGAAGTACCAATCACACTGGTTAAACCTCGCCTGGTAACTGTCGGGACCTTGATAGGGTGTTCCATGAAAGGATGACCCATCAGAGATCTCGATAGGGTGGTTGGGAGTACCCCTTGCAGGCTCGACGGGATCTGTATCCTCGTCCATATCCATATCCATCGCGTTGTCTTCGGAAAAGTGATCCTCTGGTCCTAAAGGGTTATAACCTATTGGTTCTTGGACATAATCAGCCGGGTTAAATCGGCCTTGAAAGAAAGGAGTAGGATCGTCATAGGAACGGTGCGAAGCAGATCGCTGGAGAGGTATAAACGAAGGTTGAGGGTTACTGGGATTGTTTTCCGAATCTGGTCCAAAAGAGTGACGGTATGAAGGTGTCGAACTGTGTGAGGTAGACCGTCTTGCTGGCTCAAAGAGGTTTCTTCTACGTCTCTGAGGTTCTTCGCTCCTCGTGCTGGAAGGAGCTCGCATGTTCGAAGGTCCGGCCTCGTGATCATTATGAGTAGTGATCGGCCCTTTGCCTCTTCCTCCTCTTTTAATTGCTGGTGGCATAATTCCTGCTTAACAAACTTTTAAATCATATTAAACAATAAAAGACAACTGGAATAACAATTCGAATTTGTCCTATGTTCTTGTCTAGACTCAAGTATGTGCAATTGTGTCATTGAGATTAAACACATAAGGATAGTGTTTAATTCACTCAACGTTGGCTCTGATACCAACCTGTCACACCCCGATTTCCACGTGTATCACCGGTGGGCCCGGTGGGGGATTACCGTGACGTAGTTGTGTCACACCCCTATTTTCCACGTGTCACCGGTGGGCCCGGTGGGGGATTCCGTGACGTAGTTGATATCGTCATAGACAAACATACAAAAATATAAATGCACAGCGGAAGCAAAGAAAGATTTATTTCAACTTAAAATATTGTAATATTCAAGTATCACAAAATAGTCGAAATAGATCCACAGGCAGATCCAAACAAAAAGGAACTTCATTTCAACAGACTTCATGCATCCTAAGCTTGCGAGACTTCTATGGATGCTTAAGGAGTGACCAGCCTATTACGCGTAGTACCTGCACTTAGCCTTTTTGGAAAATACGTCAGTTTACAATGGTAAATACAATTTAACTGACTCATTTTGAAAATGTTTAAAATTGATTTAAATGCCCGTGGCATAAAACTTTTTATAACTTGGGATAATTATTTGCTTAATAATCTTGTAAAAGAATTACATGTTCGTTATGCGTTCAGTGGCCCGGGTCGTGCCGGGTTAAAGATTAATAGACATACCACTTAATATAATTCCGCCGCAAGACTTCTCTCGACCGACGATTATACTTTAATGAAATGCACTACGGGTGTACGCCTACACCCGTGTGCTAAGGTCGTGGCCATTCTTTGAATGATGCCAAGGATATCCGGGACATGGTCATTAAACCCCCAAAGGCGTTAAACAAACAAAACAACATTTTTAAATGGGTTAATTTGACAACACTTAGCCATCAACTGGTTAAGGTCAATTCCCCGACCAAGCGGTATTTTATATACCATACCCCAAGCCCGTATAGGGAAAATAAGTTAAACGTATTTACCTGAGCAAAGTATAAATAAAAAACAGCGAGTGCACATAGCTTTTACTGGGCTCCTAGATCTGGAAATGAAGGTTTTAATAACCTATTAGAATCCTAACGGATCTTAAACTTAGACCGGTTAGTTTTATATGAAGATTACGGTTTTAAACGCACAATAAGGCGAAGACCGTTTTAGAATGTGGTTTTGACCCAACAAGCTTGCATACTTGTTTAATATGGGTAACATAATCACATTCTGGATTTTGAGACAAAAAGATATGGTTTGACCCGTTTCGGCTAAAATGGCCAAACTAGTCATATAAGCCGATCCGAACGCGTATAGTGCGTAACGAGTAACCATAAGAGTCAAATTCAAGTTTCTGAAGTTAATATGCCTAAAATAAGTTGTGATATCAGAATGATACCTTCCATTATGCCCCAAATGGTTTTAAACCAAAACTATGCCTCATAAGGGCGTTTTAGTCATTTTATAAGGTGAAAAAGGGTTAAAATAATAACCTGAGTTACAGGTCTGAATAAATTAGTAAATATACTTAATTTACTAAGTTATAACAGTAGGGTAGCAAATCTATGTGAAATTTATTACCTTTAACCTTACTATGCACCGTAGGGGCATTTTGGTAATTTCACATGTGCCTAAAAGGTTAATTCTGGAATTCTGAGTTCAAAACATTTGCCTACTGTTTAAAATATAAAAATTCACTGATTACATCAGTAGATTCAATCCCTTAAGCTTAATAAGGTTCTAATGCACACTTATGCGTTAAAAATGCCTAAAAAGGCGATTTGGAGCCATTTCCGGGTTTTCTGTAAAAAAGCTGATATTTTTGATATTCCAGAAGGCTCAAAATACTTTATTTATCATAACAAATCAGTAGAAATTGGTTTGAGGTCAAAAGGATTTGTAAAACTCATTTTATAGCTTAAAAGGGCAAAACCGGTATAAACCGAATAAATCTTAGAACGCTAAGTTATGCTCAGCCTAAAAATAAATAAAAATCTCCAAAAATCCCAAAATATTATTTTATAACAGTGGGTAAAAAGTTTGGTATAAAAATTTGGGTTTTGATAGGCTATACGTAATTTACGCCATTTAATTAGTAAGGAAGCTCTTAATTACGCTATTGAGCATAACTCTTAATCTAGACCTCAAACTGATCTCAAATTTTGGGTGCAAGTTTATAAATCAGTAGGTAAGGTGTCTACCCTTTTACATTTTCAAAAATCACATTTTAAGGTCAAATGGGCATAATGGTCAACATATAAGCGATTAACGGAAACATGCATGTGAATAGGATATCTAATGAACCAAGTAGTATAATCTCAGAGAGTCATACTAACATGCAAATAGGTCCAAAAGAAGCTCTAAGGAAATCCTAAACTTGGCTTAAACGGGTCAGAACTGATAGTCAAAGCAGAAGTCAAACTTTGCGACTTTCGGTTCCAAACCGAGCCTAAACTGAAAATTGTCGAGTTGAATATGTTGGAACATATTCTTACATTAATTACCAAGTTATTTTAGTGATCAAACATGTTGCATGTATCCTACATTGCTAATTATGCATTAGTTCGCAAATAACCTTTCTGTTGACTTTTTATAACAAGCTTTGACTCGACAATTAACATAGTTAGAGTGGGAATCTGAAAATACCCTTTTTAGGGTTTGTTACCCACATAATTACCTACTTAAAGGTACTTTTAATTCGTGATTTGACAGAGCACATTTTAATTAATCACGGAGTCAAACCTTAATTATGACGGTTTGACTTTTAGCTAATTAACTAGGCTAAAACGAACTAGGAAGGGTTAAGGACACTTACAAGAGTCCTAATTAGGATTAGGGATGCTAAGGATGAGTGCTTGCTGTCCAGAGAGCTCCAGAGAGTATACTTGTGAACTTTGCAAATGGATGAACACTTGGTTCACAACTCATGCTCCTTATATACAACATTTGATCTTACAAGATGGTGCCAAACAAGTCTACACTTGTTGTAGGATCATCCCACATGTCCCTAATGCATGAAAACCAGTTTGCACAGCCCCTGGTATCATTTCATAGGTTCATAAGTCGGTTAACAGCTTTAAACAGGCAGCTGCAGGTGAATTTTGTCGCTGGCACCGTGACGCGGCCCGCTTGAGGTTATAGGGGATTCTAACGCGGGCCGCCTGGACCGGCAAAACCTGCCAAACAAGTTTCAAAGTTTGCATTTTCAGTCCCTGGTCCTTTGTAACGTGGTTTTAAGTCCCTAATTTGCATTTTCAGCCCTCTAACTTGATTTTTAAGGGCCTTGGGACTTTTACTAACTTGGTTAAGTCCTTGACTAACCTTGTAACCACTCATAAGGCCATAGAATTCAATGTTGACGCTTTTAACCCCTCGAACACGAATTTGATCATAACTTTCTCATACGATAACGAAACTTTATGAAATTTTAACCACATATTCTAGTGAGTATATTTTATCGTTACAACGTTTCGGGTCTGCCAAAAGGTCACTCAGAGGTATACTTTGCACATGTTGACACTTTTAGCCCCTGTAGTTTGTAATTCCTCACTTTCTTTCAGGTTTAGCTTCGTATGAATCCATGATTTATTCGTTGGAAGGTATAAACATTATGTAGGGCTATTTTAGAATATATTTATCCATTGTTGACACTTTGGACCCTTATGTTCACATAGTTTCCTCGTTTGTCAACTTTAGTCCCTCCAAAGTATTCTTTCTCACGTTCAGAGCTTATGACACGTGTTTATACATTATTGGACATGAATTTTCAAGGTGTTACATCCTTACCCCCTTAAAAGAAATCTCGTCCTCGAGATTTAAGGAAACAGATGAGGGTATTTCTCTTTCATTGTGGATTCTAGCTCCCACGTGTATTCAGGACCTCTACGGGCATCCCACTTCACCTTGACAATAGGCACAAGCTTTCTCCGAAGCTTCTTTACCTGTCGATCCTCAATCGACACAGGTTTTTCCACAAATTTTAAGCTCTCGTCTATATGCACATCTGTGTGTGGTATGACTAGCGACTCATCAGCTAGACATTTCTTCAGATTGCAGACGTGAAATACATTATGAATACCATCGAGCTCTTCAGGTAAGTTTAACTTATAAGCCACTGATCCTACACATTCGATGATCTCGAATGGTCCTATATACCTTGGGCTTAACTTACCTTTCTTACCAAATCGCATCACCCCTTTCCAAGGTGATACCTTGAGCGAAACTTTATCGCCAACCTCAAACTTGAGAGGTTTTCGCCTTTCATCCGCATAGCTCTTCTGCCTGTCTCGAGCAGCTTTTAGGCGGTCGCGTAACTGGACGATCTTGTCCGTTGTCTCGAAGACTATGTCGGGACCTGATAATTGAGTGTCCCCTACTTCTGCCCAACAAATGGGCGTTCTGCACTTCCTACCATATAGTGCCTCAAAAGGTGCATCCTGGATGCTGGTATGGTAGCTATTATTGTAGGAGAACTCGACCAATGGTAGATGCCTGTCCCAACTACCTCCTAGATCAATTACACATGCACGCAACATGTCTTCCAACGTTTGAATAGTACGCTCACTCTGCCCATCCGTCTGAGGATGGTAAGCTGTACTGAAATTCAATTGAGTGCCCAGAGATTGTTGGAAACTCTTCCAGAAATGAGATGTGTATCTAGTATCCCAATCTGAGATAATAGATATTGGTACGCCATGTACGGACACAATCTTATCCACGTATAGTTGGGCTAACATGTCAGAGCTGAAGGTCTCTTTAATGGACAGGAAATGTGCTGACTTAGTCAATCTATCAACTATGACCCATATAGTATCATTTCCCTTCGGCGTCTTAGGCAATTTGGTGATGAAATCCATCGTCACCATTTCCCATTTCCAAGTGGGAATCTTAGGCTGTTGTAGCAAACCAGACGGCTTCTGATGTTCAGCTTTGACTTTAGCACACGTCAAGCATTTAGCTACATAAGCAGCTATAGACTTTTTCAAGCCTATCCACCAATAATTCGCCTTTAAATCCTGGTACATTTTATCAGCTCCAGGATGAACGGAATACTTGGAACTGTGGGCTTCCTTGAGGATAACATCCCGAAGTCCTCCATATACAGGAACCCATATTCGTCCATTCAATCTCAACATCCCGTCCTTATCGTAGGACAACTGTTCTTCAGTCACTCCTAATTTCTCCTCAGGATAGTTAGCTTCCAACACAGCTTCCTTTTGTGCAGCTAACAACCTTTCATTCAAACTGTTCTTAATTTCAATGCTCTTGGCATTGATCCTTATCGGCTTCACTCTTTCCTTCCTGCTCAAGGCATCTGCGACTACATTGGCCTTGCCTGGATGGTATCTTATTTCACAATCATAATCGTTCAGGGTTTCCATCCATCGTCGCTGCCTCATGTTCAAATCCTTCTGATTGAACAGGTGTTGAAGGCTCTTGTGGTCAGAATAGATTACACACTTTGTTCCATATAGGTAATGCCTCCAAAGCTTAAGTGCAAATACAACGGCACCCAATTCCAAGTCATGGGTGGTGTAACTCTTCTCGTGCACCTTCAGTTGACGTGAAGCATAGGCAATGACCTTGCCTTTTTGCATTAACACACAACCCATTCCGGTATGTGATGCATCACAATACACCACAAATTCTTCCATACCTTCAGGTAGAGTCAGCACTGGAGCGTTACTCAACTTCTGCTTCAAGATATCAAAAGATTCTTGCTGCTTAGGCCCCCAGTTAAACTTAATATTCTTACGTGTTAACGAAGTTAAGGGTGCAGCAATCCTTGAGAAATTTTCAATAAAACGCCTATAGTATCCAGCCAAACCTAGGAAACTACGGATCTCTGAAGGCGTCTTTGGCTCTAGCCAGTTCATAATAGCTTCTATCTTTGCGGGATCCACTTGAATTCCACGTTCACTCACAACATGTCCAAGGAACTGGACTTCGCGAAGCCAAAATTCACACTTTGAAAACTTGGCATAGAGCTTCTCTTGATGGAGCAACTTAAGAATGCATCGAAGATGCTTCTCATGGTCAGCTTGGTTCTTCGAGTAGATGAGGATGTCATCGATGAAGACGATGACAAATTTATCCAGATAAGGCTTGCATACGCGATTCATGAGATCCATGAATGCGGCAGGTGCGTTAGTGAGCCCAAAAGGCATCACTAGGAACTCGTAATGACCATAACGAGTCCTAAACGCGGTTTTATGTACATCGTCCTCCTTGACCTTCAATTGATGATAGCCTGACCTGAGATCTATCTTGGAAAAGTAACTCGCTCCCTGTAGCTGGTCGAATAGATCATCGATTCTAGGCAAAGGATATTTGTTCTTGATAGTAACCTTGTTTAGCTCACGGTAATCAATGCATAGACGCGTTGATCCATCCTTCTTCTTAACGAACAAAATTGGTGCTCCCCACGAAGATGAACTAGGTCTAATGAAACCTTTAGCTAGTAAATCATCTAGCTGTGTTCTTAATTCCTTCATTTCCGTTGGCGCTAATCTATATGGTGCTCTGGCCACTGGTGCAGCTCCGGGGATGATGTCAATCCTAAATTCCACTTGCCTATCTGGTGGCAAACCAGGTAGTTCTTCCAGAAAAACTTCGGGATATTCAGAAATGACTGGTATGTCTTCGATCCTGGGTTTCTTCTCGTCAATGGTTACTTGTGCCATATAAATGACACAACCCTTACTCAGGCATCTGGATGCCTTAAGCATAACCACATGTTCAGGCAATCCATGTTGAGTATCTCCCTGAATAGTGAGTGGCTCACCAGATGGAGTCTTGATCACTATCTGCTTCTTGTTGCACACTATCTGGGCTTGGTTATGCGATAACCAATCCATTCCTATTACTATATCAAAGCCTGCTAGCTTAAAGGGTAACAAGGATAAAGGAAAAGAGTGGTTCCTAATGGATAGGACACATCCATCTAATACAGTCGAAACTGTTTCTATTGTTCCATCAGCTAATTCCACTTCATATTTCATACTTAGAACTTTAACAGGTAATTTCAATAGTTCACAGAACTTATTATCTACAAAGGACCTATCCGCCCCAGAATCAAACAATATCCTTGCGTAGACATCATTAATGAGAAAAGTACCTGTTATGACATTGTCATCCTGAATAGCTTCCTTCGCGTCCATGCGGAAGACCCTTGCATTAGTCTTCTTTCCCTCCTCTGCTTTCTTTGCAAGTTTCGGGCAGTTGGGTCTGATATGCCCCTTTTCATTACAATTGAAGCATGTGGCATCCTTAAGTTTCTTACAGTCTATTGCCTTGTGATCTGGGGATTTGTAGATTCCACACGCTTTTGGCTGGGACTGCGACTCTTGCCTGCATTTCCCAAAGTGGTGCTTTTTACAAACCTTGCACCAGGGTTTATCACTCGACTGATGATCACCCTTTTTAGATTCCGACCCTTTCTTCTGGTCATTGCTTCCCTTACGCTTCTTGTCTGAGCGTCGAGAACCATCATCTTCGCGTTTCCTCTTCTCGGCATCCGAATTCCTCAGTGATCTCTGTCTCACTGCGTCCAGCGTTAGAGACAGAGATATGTCAGCTACTGATCTGAATGTTGTGGGCCGAGAGGCCTTGACACTTGCTTTTATTTATGGGGCCAGACCCCCAATAAAACGGGCTATTCTCTTTGGTTCAGGCGTCACAAGGTAAGGAACTAGCCTCGACAAGGTATTGAAACTTGTGAGATAAGCCTGGCAGTCCAGGTTCTTCATCACCAGAGACAGGAAATCAGACTCTATTCTTTCGACCTCGTGCTGAGGGCAGTAATTTTCCTTGATCAGGGCAACAAATTGTTCCCAAGACATGTTGTACAGAGGTATCTTTCCAGTGGCTTGAATCAACAACTTCCACCATGATAGGGCTTTACCCTTGAAAGATTGTGACACAAACTTCACAATATCTTTTTCAGCACAGCCACTTATATCTACCACCGTGTCCATTTCATCTAGCCAAGTCATACAGTCCACTGCCCCCTTCTCCCTAGTAAAATCCCGGGGTTTACAAGACACAAAATATTTATACGTGCAACCTTTGGCACGTGGGGCATCATCAAACACGATCTTCTTGGAATGATCACCATTTTCATTTGAAGAATGTCTATCATCATCCTTCTTAGTTTCTTCCTTTTTAGACTTGGGTTGGACAGAAGGTGGCTTGCTGTGAGACTCCGAATGAGTCTTGGATTTGATATGCGGTGTAGACAAGGTCCTACTATGGGTCCCACTGTACTCACTGTACTGTCTTTCTAATGCCTTTGTAACCGCATCATCAACAAGCGCTTTCAGCTCTGCGCCAGTTAACTGTATTTTCACATTATCGTGATTCTCCACCGGACGGCTGTTTACTTCGTCCGACCCCGCCATGTATCTTCAGTTGCTACATATAGACAATAATATGCAAGGTTTTATTTAGAAGCTAATACAGCATTTTATATTTTATTAACCATGGTTTTATATAGCCATTGCTGGTTAATTTGTTAATCAAGTATTTATTCAGGATCCTTATTAAAATCCTATTATTATATTTAAGAATTAACATGTAACTTAGTCACAAAGACAGTGTTAATCTATAACCTGGATTCTTACAGGATCAAGGTGTTAGGGTTTGAATCACAGTTCATTACCCTATTCTAGACAGTGAGTTGCAGACTCCAACTGTCCCTTAGTCCCTAGGACATTAATTTATTACCCGTAGGCACTTCATCCTCAATGGATGGTTATTTAAATACAGGGAATTTTAAATTAACCCAATTTAAAGATGGCTTATGTGATTTATATTGCATCACAATTTGCCTGATATGGTAACATACATACAGATGTTAACAAAGTTTTGGAATCTTTTAGACAGGTTCTACCATCTTGGCCATGTCTGCGACGACACGTGGCTAGGTTTTACCCCTAAGATTCTCTTTTTAACATAACGCAGATCAATCCTAAGTTGAGACGTTAATTATGGACCTGAATCTAATTATGGAGATACCATCTTGGCCCTGCCTTAAAATGACACGTGGCTAGGTCTTGTCCCTTTTTAGATTTTGCCATTTTATATAAATGGTAGGTCTTCTTTATTTTAGGAAATGTCATTTTCATTTTACTTTTTATTTTAAGTTTATTCATATATTTATTTATAATAACAATCATGAAAATTTAAATGCAATATTCCACTAATAAAGATTTAACAGTACAATCACTTGCCCTAAACGGGACTTCTACAAATAACATGCCTACGCAGGGGCGAAATACAACAAACAACAAACAAACAAACAACCAAACAAACCCACGCATGGGTCAACTGAAAGACATGCCCACGCAGGGGCAGAATACTAAAAGACAAGCTCGTGCAGGAGCTGAATACAGAAACAACAAGTCCACGCAGGGACTGATTACAACTAAACAAATAAATAACAAGGTCTTCAATGACCCCTCCTCTTGGACTTTCCCTTGAGCAAGTCTGACAGGCCCTTGAAGAAGCCTCGGTTGCTTTCGCGGTCTTCACGGACCTCTTGCTCGACTCGGTTCAACCGGTCGAGTACTTCCTGCTGGCGCTCTGGCGGGATAAGCTGCGGCTGCGGCTGCGGCGGCTGGTACAGTGGTTGAGGAGGTGGTGGACGCTGGTACCCATAAGTTGGGTAACCAGTGGTCCAAAGACCACCATAAGGTCCCTCAGGGTGACGTGCGTTGTAGTCCCACGCTTCCTGATATGGGTCTACGTTGGCATAGTCGAACTGGGTATGAGCCGGCTGCTCAAAAGGGTTGTACGCCGCTGAGCCGGCGTAAGCAGGTATTGGGTTGTCAAAACCCAACGGAGGTGCCATAGGCACTGAGTCGACCTCCGGAATGGGGTTTGATGGACCCCCCATTTGTGGTTCTTCTTCTTCTTCCTGGAGTGGCGGATAATGACTGCCACTCGATGGTTGGGGAGTGCTGATGCGGACTCCCCCTCGCACGGACATCCGTGCGTTTGACCTTCTCCGCCTCGGTGGCTCCGGAGGCGGTTGTTGCTCCACTGGTGGTGGTGGTGGCGGAGTGACTGCCACAAAATGGTGATCCTCGGAAGGATCTTGCTGCTGCTGCTGGTGGTGATAAGGGGACGAGTGCTCGGATGGGGTGAAATACCAGTCCCACTGTTTGAACCTCTCCTGGTAACTGTCCGGACCGCGGTACGGCGATCCGTGGAAAGATGACCCATCTGAGATCTCGATGGGGTGGTTCGGCGTCCCTGTAGCAAGCTCCATGGGGTCAGTATCTTCGTCCATGTCATTCTCACCAGAAAAATGATCTTCTGGTCCAAGTGGGTTAAAACCCACGGGTTCTTGAAGGTAGTTAGCCGGGTTGAACCGGCTTTGGAATGCGGGGGTAGGGTCACCAAAAGAGTGGTGAGAGTTGGACCTTTGCAGAGGTATGAAAGAGGGTGGTTGATCATTGGGCTCATTTTCTGATTGGGGCCCAAAAGAATGTTGATATGAAGGTGAGGAGCTGAGGGAGACTGACCGCCTCCCGGGTTCAACATAGAGCCTCCACGGCTCTTGTGGGCTCGTACTCATAGTAATGGAAGGTGTTCGCCGGTGTGAGGGTCTGGCTTCGTGGTCGTGGCTCGTGAAAGGAGCCTTTCCTCGTCCGCGTCTCATACATGGCGGCATGATTTAGACCTGTCAACAAAAATATACAACAACACATATATAAAATAAAACAAAGACAAAATGAAATAAAACAAAACAGAGTTTGTCCTATGTTCTTTGTCTAGACTCGGAACTCGAGGATTGTGCATTTATTTATTTAACTGAGATTAAACACAGAAGGCTAGTGTTTAATTCACTCAGCGTTGGCTCTGATACCAACCTGTCACACCCCTATTTTCCACGTGTCACCGGTGGGCCCGGTGGGGGATTCCGTGACGTAGTTGATATCGCCATAGACAAACATACAAAAATATAAATGCACAGCGGAAGCAAAGAAAGATTTATTTCAACTTAAAATATTGTAATATTCAAGTATCACAAAATAGTCGAAATAGATCCACAGGCAGATCCAAACAAAAAGGAACTTCATTTCAACAGACTTCATGCATCCTAAGCTTGCGAGACTTCTATGGATGCTTAAGGAGTGACCAGCCTATTACGCGTAGTACCTGGACTTAGCCTTTTTGGAAAATACGTCAATTTACACTGGTAAATACAATTTAACTGACTCATTTCGAAAATGTTTAAAATTGATTTAAATGCCCGTGGCATAAAACTTTTTATAACTTGGGATAATTATTTGCTTAATAATCTTGTAAAAGAATTACTGTTCGTTATGCGTTCAGTGGCCCGGGTCGTGTCGGGTTAAAGATTAATAGACACACCACTTAATATAATTCCGCCGCAAGACTTCTCTCGACCGACGATTATACTTTAATGAAATGCACTACGGGTGTACGCCTACACCCGTGTGCTAAGGTCGTGGCCATTCTTTGAATGATGCCAAGGATATCCGGGACATGGTCATTAAACCCCCAAAGGCGTTAAACAAACAAAACAACATTTTTAAATGGGTTAATTTGACAACACTTAGCCATTAACTGGTTAAGGTCAATTCCCCGACCAAGCGGTATTTTATATACCGTACCCCAAGCCCGTATAGGGAAAATAAGTTAAACGTATTTACCTGAGCAAAGTATAAATCAAAAACAACGAGTGCACGTAGCTTTTACTGGGCTCCTAGATCTGGAAATTAAGGTTTTAATAACCTATTAGAATCCTAACGGGTCTTAAACTTAGACCGGTTAGTTTTATATGAAGATTACGGTTTTAAACGCACAATAAGGCGAAGACCGTTTTAAAATGTGGTTTTGACCCAACAAGCTTGCATACTTGTTTAATATGGGTAACATAATCACATTCTGGATTTTGAGACAAAAAGATATGGTTTGACCCGTTTCGGCTAAAATGGCCAAATAGTCACATAAGCCGATCCGAACGCGTATAGTGCGTAACGAGTAACCATAAGAGTCACATTCAAGTTTCTGAAGTTAATATGCCTAAAATAAGTTGTGATATCAGAATGATACCTTCCATTATACGCCAAATGGTTTTAAACAAAAGTATTGCCTCATAAGGGCGTTTTGGTCATTTTATAAGGTGAAAAAGGGTTAAAATAATAACCTGAGTTACAGGTCTGAATAAATTAGTAAATATACTTAATTTACTAAGTTATAACAGTAGGGGAGCAAATCTATGTGAAATTTAATACCTTTAACCTTACTATGCACCGTAGGGGCATTTTGGTAATTTCACATGTGCCTAAAAGGTTAATTCTGGAATTCTGAGTTCAAAACATTTGCCTACTGTTTAAAATATAAAAATTCACTGATTACATCAGTAGATTCAATCCCTTAAGCTTAATAAGGTTCTAATGCACACTTATGCGTTAAAAATGCCTAAAAAGGCGATTTGGAGCCATTTCCGGGTTTTCTGTAAAAAAGCTGATATTTTTAATATTCCAGAAGGCTCAAAATACTTTATTTATCATAACAAATCAGTAGAAATTGGTTTGAGGTCAAAAGGATTTGTAAAACTCATTTTATAGCTTAAAAGGGCAAAACCGGTATAAACCGAATAAATCTTAGAACACTAAGTTATGCTCAGCCTAAAAATAAATAAAAATCTCCAAAAATCCCAAAATATTATTTTATAACAGTGGGTAAAAAGTTTGGTATAAAAATTTGGGTTTTGATAGGCTATACGTAATTTACGCCATTTAATTAGTAAGGAAGCTCTTAATTACGCTATTGAGCATAACTCTTAATCTAGACCTCAAACTGATCTCAAATTTTGGGTGCAAGTTTATAAATCAGTAGGTAAGGTGTCTACCCTTTTACATTTTCAAAAATCACATTTTAAGGTCAAATGGGCATAATGGTCAACATATAAGCGATTAACGGAAACATGCATGTGAATAGGATATCTAATGAACCAAGTAGTATAATCTCAGAGAGTCATACTAACATGCAAATAGGTCCAAAAGAAGCTCTAAGGCAATCCTAAACTTGGCTTAAACGGGTCAGAACTGATAGTCAAAGCAGAAGTCAAACTTTGCGACTTTCGGTTCCAAACCGAGCCTAAACTGAAAATTGTCGAGTTGAATATGTTGGAACATATTCTTACATTAATTACCAAGTTATTTTAATGATCAAACAGGTTGCATGTATCCTACATTGCTAATTATGAATTAATTTGCAAATAACCTTTCTGTTGACTTTTTATAACAAGCTTTGACTTGACAATTAACATAGTTAGAGTGGGAATCTGAAAATACCCTTTTTAGGGTTTGTTACCCACATAATTACCTACTTAAAGGTACTTTTAATATGTGATTTGACAGAGCACATTTTAATTAATCACGGAGTCAAACCTTAATTACGACGGTTTGACTTTTAGCTAATTAAATAGGCTAAAACGAATTAGGAAGGGTTAAGGACACTTACAAGAGTCCTAATTAGGATTAGGGATGCTAAGGATGAGTGCTTGCTGTCCAGAGAGCTCCAGAGAGTATACTTGTGAACTTTACAAATGGATGAACACTTGGTTCACAACTCATGCTCCTTATATACAACATTTGATCTTACAAGATGGTGCCAAACAAGTCTACACTTGTTGTAGGATCATCCCACATGTCCCTAATGCATGAAAACCAGTTTGCACAACCCCTAGTATCATTTCATAGGTTCATAAGTCGGTTAACAGCTTTAAACAGGCAGTTGCAGGTGAATTTTGTCGCTGGCACCCTGACGTGGCCCGCTTGAGGTTATAAGGGATTCTAACGCGGGCCGCCTGGACCGGCAAAACCTGCCAAACAAGTTTCAAAGTTTACATTTTCAGTCCCTGGTCCTTTGTAACGTGATTTTAAGTCCCTAATTTGCATTTTCAGCCCTCTAACTTGATTTGTAAGGGCCTTGGGACTTTTACTAACTTGGTTAAGTCCTTGACTAACCTTGTAACCACTCATAAGGCCATAGAATTCAATGTTGACGCTTTTAACCCCTTGAACACGAATTTGATCATAACTTTCTCATACGATAACGAAACTTTATGAAATTTTAACCACATATTCTAGTGAGTATATTTTATCGTTACAACGCTTCGGGTCTGCCAAAAGGTCACTTGGAGGTATACTTTGCACATGACGACACTTTTAGCCCCTGTAGTTTGTAATTCCACACTTTCTTTCAGGTTTAGCTTCGTATGAATCCATGATTTATTTGTTGGAAGGTATAAACATTATGTAGGGCTATTTTAGAATATATTTATCCATTGTTGACACTTTGGACCCTTATATTCACATAGTTTCCTCGTTTGTCAACTTTAGTCCCTCCAAAGTATTCTTTCTCACGTTCAGAGCTTATGACACGTGTTTATACATTATTGGACATGAATTTTCAAGGTGTTACAAGTTGGAAACAATATAGTTAAACCACACAATATATAAATGCACAGCGGAAGCATAAAGATAAATATATTTCAACTATTGAATGTAATATTCAAGTATCACAATCGTCGAAATATAATCCACAGGGGATCAACATAAGATATAAAATATTGTTCAACAGATTATTGGCATCCCAAGCTTGCGAGACTCTAACGATGCTAAGGAGTGGCCAGCCTATTACGAGTAGAACCTGCATTAATCTTTTTGGGGAAAAATACGTCAGTTTACACTGGTAAATACATTCAACCGACACTTTTGTAAAATGTTTAATAAAATTGATTTGAATGCACAAGGCACAAACTCTTTATAACTTGGGATAATTTATAATTAAATCTTGTAAAAGAATTACATGTTCACTATGCGTTCGATCGCCCGGGTCGTGCCGGGTTAAAGGTTAATAGACACGCCACAAAGCATAAAGCCGTGGCGGGAACACCAACGGTTATACCTTTAATAATATAGACACATTATGGGTGTACGCCTACACCCGTGTGTCGGGTCGTGGCCATTTCGTAAAATGATGCAAGGATATCCGGGACATAGTCATTAAGCTCCCAAAGGCGTAAAGCCAACAAAAACAATTTTTAAACGGGTCACATTGAAATCACCCGACTACTAATGAGTTGGGGTCAATTGCCCGACCAAGCGGTATTTTAAATACCGTAACCCAAGCCCGTATAACGGAAAATAAGTTAAAAGTATTTACCTGAGCAAGTAATATCCTTAATAAACAAATGCAAGTTTCTTTTACTGGTCTCCTATTCTGGAACGAAGGTTTAAACAACCTATTAGAATCCTAACGGGTCTTTAATTTAGCCTTAGCTTAGACCGGTCCGTTTCAAAGGATAATTACGGTTTAATCGAGTGAAAGGCGAAAACCGGGAATGGAATGTGGTTTGGACCCAACAAGTTTGAAGACTTGTTTTATATGGGTAATATAACCACACTCTGGATTTTGAGGTCAAAACAATAAGGTTTGACCCGTTTCGGCTAGTTTATGTAAACTAGTTACATAAACCGAACCGTGCGCGCAAAAGGCGTAACGGGTAACCGTAGGAGTCCTACACAAGTTTCCTAAGTCAATATGCTTTAAAAAGGTTGTGGTATCAGTAGGATACCTTCCATAATGCCCGTAACGAGTTTAAATCCAATATATGCCCCGTAGGGGTATTTCAGTTATTTTAAGGATTATAAAAGAGGTTTCTGAGTTCTGAAGGAAATCTGAGTTTTCCGAACAGTTTATAAAATCCAAATGACTCTATTTATTATTTAAAATCAGTAGCAACTGGAATCGAGTCAAAATACCATGTAGAACTCAAGTTATGTCCGAAAAGGGTATATTCGGTATTTACCGAACCGATGCCATAACCGCAGGTTATGAGCAGGTTAAAAATAATTAAAAATCTTTAAAAATTCCAAAATATTATTTTACATCAGTGTATAAAAGGTTTGGTGTCTAAATCTGGGTTTAGATAGGCGTTATGCTAATTGCGCCGTTTAGTTACTAAAGTTTCCGTAATTGCGCTATTTAGCATAACTCCTATTCTGGACCTCGGATTGACGTGAAATTTTTAGGGACATGCTTAGAAATCAGCAACTAAGGTTATTGTCCTTTCACGTGTCCAAAATTCTCTTTTTAAAGTAAAAAGGGCGTTACAGTAAACTTTTAAGCATTTAACGGAAATGTGCTAAAGACTTGGACAAACAACGAACCGGTCATAGAGTGTTATACCATCATGTAACCTGGTCCTAAGAGAGTCCTAAGGCATATCTAAATCATACCATAACGGGTCAGAACTGAAGTCAAAGCAAAAGTCAAAGTTTTGCGATTTTCGGTTCCGAACCGGGTCAAAACAACAAATGGTCGGATCAAACAAGCTTAGACTAGTTAATATACTTATTATCATGTTATATGAGTGTTAAAACAGGTTACACGCTATCTACATTACTGATTATGCATAAAATCGCAAAATAGCATTCTGTTGACTTTTTCTAAGCAAGTTTGACTCGACATTCGGACTAGTTAGAGTGGGAATCAGAGGGTGCCCTTTTTGGGGTTTAAAGCCCACATGATTACCAACATATAACTACCTTTGATTCGACAAACCACTGGACCATTTGTGATTTATCGTAAAGTCAATCGTTAATTACGACGGATTGACTTTTAAGCTAAAACTATGTAAAAACTAAACCACAAAGGGTTAGGCATACTTACAGAAGCTTGGTACACGACCAGAGATGTAAGAAGAGTGCTCTTGAGCTCCAGATGTGATCAAGAAAGCAGGTTTGAGGTGTGGTTACAATGTGCACAACTTATGGCCTTTTATAGTGAAAATTGGTGCATTAGATCATGACAACAAGGTCTATAATTGATCATGGATGTTCAACAACTGTCCCTGAGTGTTAGGGGACGTGTAGGGGGCGCCCATGCTGCCATAATTGCATCCAAGGTCGGTTAAAACAGCAAACATTGAACCTGTGCACGTTTTCTGCAACTGGGGCCTTGACGCGGCCCGCGTGAAGGATCAGGCTACCCTTACGCGGGTCGCCTGGATCCTATTGTCAGCAAATGAATCTGCACATGGCTCGCGGCCCGCGTGAGCTTCCTTGTTTCATCGACGTGGCCCGCCTGAGGCCTGATTTCCAAGATTTTCAAATCTTTTGCCATTATTGCCTTGGCCTTTCGGTTTTGAAGGGGTAACTTTGCGTTTTGGGCCTCGTTTATTTACGAATAAGGGCCTCGTGACTTTTACCCGCGCCGTTAAGTCCCCGGTCAGTTTAATTACTATCCGAAAAGTCTTATCTTTCAATGTTTGACGCTTTTAGCCCTTTTTAACGAATTCGATCATTACTTTCTCGTTTTGAATCGGAACTTCGCGAAATTTAAATCGCGCATTCTAGGGAGTATAATTTACCATTACAAAGCCTTGGGTATGCCCAAAGGTCACTCAGAGGTATAACTTAAACATGTTGACACATTTGGCCCCTGTAGTTTGTAATTCCTCACTTTCACCCATAATTCGTTCCGCACGATCCATGATTCATTCGTTTGAAGGTACGAGCATCATTTAGGGCTACTGTACAGTATATTTATCCCTCGTTGACATTTTTAACCCTCGAATTTGCATACTTTCAATATTTGTCAACTTTGGTCCTTTAATTAGTATTTAATACCACGTGTATACTTATGACACGTGTCAATACATCATTGGACGCAAAATTTCGAGGTGTTACATAATCAAACGTTCATGAACATAAATTAACGAACACAAGGTGTGTTCATGTTTGTTCATTTAATTAAACGAACAAATATTTTTGTTCGTGTTCGTTCGTTTATTAAATAAACGAACATAAACGAATTTCCCGCCGAACAAGTTAACGAACAGTTCATGAATGTTCGGTTCGTTTACAGGCCTAAAGATGAATATGATCGGGTGGTTCTGTTGGTGGCATGATGATACTCCAGTGGTCCGTCAGTGATCCAAATTTGCATTCGTACCTTGTCTCATTATCCCTATTTTCTAAAATAACGTGGTCCGTTAGTGATCTAAATTTGCATTCGTACCTTGTCTCATTATCCCTATTTTCTAAAATATATTTAAATCAACGTATTTGTTATATTATTAATATACGTAGTGAAATTTAATTACAATATATTTACCATAACCTAATAACTTAAAATGTATTTTAAAAGACACTTACAGTTTTATCATTATTATTTTATTTTTTATAGTGTTACTGTTATACAGTCATAAATAATAAGATGGATTATACTTATTAAAGATAGGGTGAAAGTTTAGAAAATTATATTTTGGTTGTTGCAAATTTAACTTTTCATTTTCTTTCGTTATTTTATGTAAAAAGTCATTTCACTAATGAATGTTAATATAAAAAAAGTTGTTCAATCCGTGTGTCACACATATTTATAAGCTAGTGATTTAATAACCAAATCAATGTGCACTTGTGCTAAAACAATTGTTAAAATAAAAGAAAACCCACATAATCGGGCCCCCCAAACAGTCCAAGAATCAGGCCCAAAGATTCTTCTTTCCCCTGTATGATGACTGAACATGATGCAGAAACAATTCACCAAATTGGTCAATTTTCGGCCCATATTGAATAAAAGCTGGACTTGTAAGTTGTAAACTTGTATATAACGACTACCAATTCTATAACTTTTTGATAATTTTAGGTTTTTAACAATTTTATCATGTGTATGTAATATCGTCATAGATTTTATATTTTCAAAATTTTATGAGAGAGAGCGAGAACAATAAACAATACATTTATGCTCTTTTCTTTTAGTTTTAATTTTGAGTTAAATGTCATTTTAGTCCTTGTGGTTTGGGATATTTTGTCAGTTTAGTTCAAAGGCTTCATTTTTCGTCTGTGGGTCCAAAAAGGTTTCATCGTTGCCATTTTAGTCCACTGGGTTAATTTCATCCATTTTTTCTGTTAACGAGAAGAGCGATTCGGTCATTCTATATGTAATTTTGTTAACTAGAAGGGCAATTCGGCCATATAAAATGACCGAATTGCCCTTATCGTTAACAGAAAAAATGGATGAAGTTAACTCAGTGGACTAAAATGGCAACGATAAAATCTTTTTGGATCCACAGGCGAAAAATGAAGCCTTTGGACTAAACTGACAAAATATCACAAACCACGGCATTTAACTCTTTAAAAGTTTAATATTAAAAAATGATGTATTTTTGTTTCATGTATTAAAATAATATAAAGTGCACTGAATTGATATTCTATATAATAAATAAATATATAATAATTTTCTTACTGATTGAAAATGAAAATCAATTTAAGAAAAGAGTGTTAGAACATGTACTAGTGACCACTTTACATACTCTAACTGTTACTCTTGCTTTATTATTGTTTGGATCAGATTAGTCAAAAAAGATAATTTGACTAATCTAAATGCTCTAGTTAAAGATGAGAAACTAAAGAGAGATGCTTTATGTGCTTGCTAAACAGTCCACAAGGCCTGCTTTTGGTACATCTTTAAGAATTCCTTATTCCAAAACAAGTGTCACTAAAAAGTCAACTTACTCTTTTTTAAAGTTTTTTTTTTTTTTTTTCATTCTGTAATTATCTTGAAATTAAGACTACATTTTCACACAAAAGTTGTTCCTTTATAACATAAAAGATATTTTCTAAAAAGCTGGAATGCTTTTCTTTTCTTCTGGCATAGTTGAGTGAAATATTAAAAAGTTAAAGACCAAAGCCCCCCACTACCATTAAAGTGATTTCAAATATGATACTCAATGATCACCACCACCTACACCTTGGGCCACAAGTAACTTTACATTACCACTAATCACTTTCATCACCGTAAAAATCACATTAGTTTCAACTACTCTAATTATAATATCATGAGAGTTAAAAAGTATAAGAAAACAACAACGTTAAATATTCACATCAATAAAAATTTTACTGGTCAGACTAAGGACCTCTCTAACTCAACCTATGTATCATCTTAAGATTAGAGAGATCTCGTCTTGAAAAAGGGATGAGTTGTATAATATCTGGTATCTCATGTCAGCCATTATTGTCTGTTTTGCTCACAGGTACCTCACATATGTGTTTTTAGTTGTTCAGATGAAGACTTCACCCATCCTTGGATTACCCCCACCGAAACGCTTAACCGAGGATGTTTTTTATTATCCATAAGCAATGCACCGAAAATGTGATTTTCCCCACCGAGCACGCTTACCTAAGGGTTTTTCCTATTATTCATAAGGCCAGGGGGTGTGGCTTAGCGCCACCCCACCACATCAATATCTATAGCACCCCGGGGCGCCATCAACCACCCCGTGCTTGTTAAAAGGGGGGCGCTACCCCTTGTCCGCCATGGTGCTAACGAGCGATAAAGGGTGTGCAGGTGGGGCCCACCTCTTTTCAATCAATATTTTTTTTTTTAATTTTGTTTAATAGGGGGCTTTAAACCATTGCATGCAAGTTACAGGTATTAGCCGAGAGATTATAGGCCATGACAGTTGCCGTTATATTTATTATTATTAACTGATACTGATATATTCTGTAATTAGGTGATTGTGTTTATCTTTACCATATTTAGAGATAGGGTTGTATCCTATATAAGGGGATGTATTGTATCATTGTAATTCATTCAGAAATAATATTCACAATCACTTTTAAAAGGGAGGGGCTTTAAAGCCCCCCATATGACGTGGCGTATAGGTGGATCTAACGTGGCGTAATAAAGCCCCTAGGGGCTTTATACCACACCCTCCGGCCTAAGCAATGCGTCCAAAATGAATTACCCATGAGCGCGCTTACCTGAGTAATTTGTCTATCATCCATAAACAATGCATCCAAAATGTGTTGGTGCGAAGAATTTCTTGTGGCTCAGTACCACTTACATTATGTAGGATTCACAATGTCCAGGTTGGGTCCACTACTCCAATATAACTTTGGTCAACCATGTAGTATGATTGGCTAAACAAGATTAAAGGGCATAGTGCTACAACAAGCAGAATATATTCAATCAGAAGTTCAAAACACATCTCAAATCAGAGAGACAATACAGTCTGATACAACAGGTTGCAATGATGAACATGCACAAACTTTTAACCCATTAGATAAATCACACACAAACGCCTTGCTTGCGGTATGCGCATATAATGTATATATGTGTGGGTCATTGGGGGGCAAAAGTGAAAGTGCACTAATTTTAACGTTATTTTACTAATTTCGTAAAAATAACGTTAAAAGCTGAGGACGGTTAATCATGCATCATGTGGTGGCGTTGATAGCTGAAAGACAAAAGGGTTCATGCACTAATCGGCCTTTGTCGGGATTGCTGAGTGTTATGTGCCTTATGTCCAAGGCTTGATGCAAAACTACTATCGAGCCGGGGGTCTCACTGGAAGCAGCCTCTCTATTCCTAAGGGTAGAGGTAAGGTTGTCTATATCTTACCCTTCTCAGACCCTACCTTTGCTTTGCTATTGGTGAGATTTACTGAGTATGATGATAATGATAAATCCCACACAGAACAGAACTCTCTAATAATAATATTATTATTAAAAATGCAGAACTTAATATTCACATAACAATAAAAAAAAAAGAAATAGCAAGATTTTATCAATTACCAAAATTTTGAAAGAAAACAGATACAGAACAGGAAAAGGAACACAAATCCAAATGAAACTTATATTCTGGTATATACAAAACCAAATTGGTAGGAAACAATCTAAGGTTTCCATGATCTTAACAACATTAATGATCTCAACTGTGATCACCCAAAGGTTCTTTTTCTTGAGATTCATCAATCACTGAACTTTTCATTGACATCCCATCAAGAATATCACTGCCTGAATCTTCTTGCAGCTCCTTAAACATAGCCATTACTTGAATCATTGTAGGCCTCTTCCAAGACTTGTCATCAACACACTGATATGCAATCTTCAAACAATGAAACAGTTCCGATTCGCACGATTTATCTAACAGCAATTCGGGGTCCAACACGTCGCGAATCCTTCGTTCTCTCTGCAGCTGTTTAGCCCATCCGACGAGGTTGTTGTCGTCCCCGAACTCCATTGTATCGATCGGTTTTTTCCCGGATAAAAGCTCTAACAACACGACTCCGTAGCTGTATACATCTCCTTTTGCGGTGCAGCGAAAACTTTGGTAGTATTCTGGTGGGACATACCCGGGCGTCCCGGCTAGTGTACTGACACTGAGATGTGTTTCGAGTGCATTGACTAGCCGGGCCATCCCGAAGTCCGATACTCGGGCTTCGAAGTCTTCGTCTAGAAGGACATTACTCGACTTCATATCGCGATGAATTATGTGAGGAATGCAGCTATGATGCAGGAATGCCAGCCCTCTTGCTGATCCAATGGCTATCTTCTTTCTTGCTAACCAATCTAGCCTCGGAACACAGTTTCCGCCTTTGACCCGATCGTGTAAAACCGCTTCTAAGCTTCCCCATTTCATGTACTCGTATACCAGAAGCCGCTCTTCGCCGATCTTGCAGTAGCCCAATAAGGGTACGAGGTTTCGGTGTTTGATCTTGCCTATTGTTTCCATTTCAGCCATAAACTCTCTGTCCCCTTGACTAGTGACATGTATAAGTTTCTTGATTGCAACAACACTCCCATCTTTTAACTGTGCTTTGTACACGTCCCCGAACCCGCCCGACCCGATTAATGTGTCGGCGCTGAACCCGTTTGTCGCTTCGAGTAAATGCCCGAACGTGAGCTTTCTTAACGGCTTCTCAAATGTGGCGATGTTAATGCTTAATGGTTCGGGTACACCCGATAGTTTCCAGCTGCTGCTTCCGGAAGTCGATAGGCTTTCGATGTATTTATCTCGGGTTTCGACTTTCTTTTGGTATCTTTTCATTCTAAAAAGAAAGAATGTGAGAATGATGATGCAAAGGAGAGATACTAGTATCCCAACAACCACCCCGGTCGCCATGGAACTCGTCCTCTTTCCTTTATGTTTAAGCCCGGCCCGTTTGTTCCCCGACCCGCAAGGTTCCAAAGGCAGCCCGCAAAGGCCCGTGTTGTTATCATATTTGGATGCTGGGAAAGTAGTAAGCTGTCCACCTGATGGGATCGGGCCCGTGAGCTTATTATGTGACACGTCGAAATCGTTGAGAAACGAGAGACTTACCAGCGAGCCCGGGATGAAGCCCGTTAGCGAATTATGCGACAGATCAAGAAGCAAAGCGGTCTTCAAGTTACCGAGACTAAACGGGATATCGCCACTAAGATTATTGTAGCCCAAATTCAAAACCTGTAAGTAACTCAATGATCCATAACTTTCAGGAATGCTGCCAGTTAAATCATTGTAAGACAGATCAAGATAGATCATACTACCATTACTTGCATAATTGTACATTGTCACGCCCGAATAGATTCGGGTCGAGGGGCAAAAATGGTAATTCAAGAACCCTTCAAGTCTCTCCTTTCTAATCCCCTCAAACTCCACAAGCCCACCAGCAAATCTACAAGCAGTCCCCCCCTCATTCCTCACAAAAGCAAACTGCTTCCCCGAAACGGGCCCGGGAGACACAAGCCCAGCCGAATCCGCCAGCTCCTCGGGAAGCGGCCCATTAAGCAAATTACTATTCAAATCAAGCCAAATGAGACTCTTACACTTGCCAAAGCCAACCGGAACACCACCCGTTAACGAATTGTTTCCCAATTGTAAAATAGCAAGATTGACAAGATCCCCAACACCCGCGGGGATTTCCCCGCGGAGTTGATTGTTGGAAAGCGAAACCCACATCAGATTCGTGCATTTCGCTATCGACAAAGGGATAGTACCCGAAATAAGGTTGTTGTTAAGGATCAAAGTTTGCAGGTTACCTCCTTTAACACAAATCCCTTCTGGAATCTCACCAGTTAGATTATTAGCCCACATTACCACATCCAGAATCTCTGGAAGATTCCATATTTCCAACGGTATATCACCTGTAAGACCGTTGAAACTAAAATCAACCGTTTGCAGACTTTTGCACCCTCCTAGGTTGTTAGGCACTTTCCCAGATAAATAATTATTGGCTAACAATAACTTCTGAAGCGACGAAAACGGCGACGTTTTAGTACAATATTCAGAAGGTATCTCACCAGTAAACTCATTAGAACTCAAGTCAACTATTTCAAGTTGACTACAATTACCTAAACTCACCGGTAAACTACCGGTAATGTTGTTGAATGAAGCAGAAAAATACTTCAAACCCGACAAAGTACTAACAACAGTTGATAAAAAGTCCCCGGACAAATAATTATGTCCGAGGTTAAGACTCGAAAGAGATGAACACGCGGCGAAAGCCGCGGGTAGTCCTCCGGTCAACTGGTTGCCGGAAAAGTCAACCTGTTGTAGAGTACTGCAAACATTCCCGATTTCCGGCGGAATCTCGCCGGAAAAATGATTGTAACCGATAGAGAGGGTTTTCAAATTCTTAAAACTTCCGATTATTGTTCCCGGAATATTCATCCGCAGAGCATTGTGGCTGACGTCAAAGGTTTCGAGAACTTGACAGTTTGTTAAACTCACCGGAAACCCAGTTCCGGTGAGATCATTTCTTGAAAGATTGATCACGGTGAGATTATTGCAAGTTCCGAAATCAATGTTTTGAAACTTTCCGGTGAGGTTGTTGCCGGAGAGATCGAGAAGTTTTAAACTGGATGATGATATGAAACCGGTGGGTATGTCACCGGAAAGAAGGTTGTTTGAAAGGTCTAAAGATGAAAGATAGTTACAAGAACTGAGAGAACTCGGAAGTTTTCCGGCGAGTTTGTTGCCGGAAAAGTTTAGCATGTTAATATTCCGGCAGTTGGAGAGAGAAACCGACAACAGTGAAGAATCTGATAATTTATTTTTTGACAAACTAAGAGAATAAAGATTATTACACGTGAGAAACAACGGTTGAAGATCTAACGTGTCGGAGAAGTTATTTTCCGACAAGTCAAGCGTGTGAAAGGGGCAAGAACCGGAAGAAAAAGACAAGTTGCCGGAAAAGTAGTTGCCGGAGAGAGTGACGTCAGTGAGAGTGGAGATTTGCATAAGTTGGGAGAGGTTTAGAACACCGGTAAAGTACATGTTGGTGAGATTGACGGCGGTGATACGGTGGTTGTTAGAACAAACGACAC
The DNA here is from genome assembly GCF_002127325.2 of Helianthus annuus. Classification (NCBI taxonomy): domain Eukaryota; kingdom Viridiplantae; phylum Streptophyta; class Magnoliopsida; order Asterales; family Asteraceae; genus Helianthus; species Helianthus annuus. The sequence continues at coordinate 41,385,790 of NC_035443.2, forward strand.
CGTTCCAAGAACACGGGGTTGATGAAAGCTTCCAAGTTGATAACAAGCCGTTTGGGTCAGAATTGATTGATGTTTTCTTGAATGATAATAGCTTTGAAGCGTCATCATCTTCTTGACTTGTTACCAAGATACTAAAAAGTAGAAGACAAAATACTAAGGAAAATTTGTTCATCTGGTTTTTCAACATGTTTGATACAACCAACATTAGTGATGAACATCTATATGGTTTATCTTTCAATATTCTCTCATGGCATGCAAATGAACAAGAGAAAAAGTGGTTTTTTTCAAGAGAGAGTAAAATAAATAAATAAATAAAGATGGTGGTGGTGGACAACAAAACAAAAGAAAAGGTTTTGGGGGGAGGGAATACACAGGTGTAGGTATATGAGTAGTGGTGGGGTTTGATTATTTGGAGAAGGAAAATATAAAAGAAAACCTTAAAAAAGTTGAGTTTCGTTGGATACTATGATCAGGAGGACATAAATGTATTTGTACAGGAACAGGTCGGGGAAGGGGATGGATTATTAAATGGTTGAGGTTGTGGGCTCTAGATGTAGATATATTAATTCTTCACATGTTATCCATGATTCTAGTTAGTTTTGTTATATGGTTAGCCATGTGAATGTAAATGAGTAGAGCATACCCAGCATAGACCCGATCTTTGATCGAAAACATTATGTTAAGTCTTTTTATTAAAGAACGATTAAAGCTCGATTAAGAATTTTTGCAATATTTCACTAGATGACTGGATGGTGTGCTTTCACGTCCTCCTCCCTTTAACGTCAGATGGAGGGTTTTGATTGGTTGGCCATCAAATCACATTCCCTCTCCCTTAAACCCCCGTTAATCCACTCATGAAGACGTGATTGGCGCCCTAGGGCGGTGTGCCGGGCGCTAAAGCGTTAAGGTCGAAGGGGGCGCTAGACCACTCCGTATAAACTAAACAAATATTTAGCTAGTGAGCTTGATCTAGCTTAAATCTAGAGTTTAATAAGTTTTTTTTTTTTTTTTTTTTTTTGAATCAAAGTATGAGTAACTTGACCAATTTTGAGTTTGTTTTTGTACTTGAACAAGCTCAATCAAGAGCTGGTGAGGTATACCGGAAAATTTCATTATGCATACACGATTACCATTTTTTTTATTATAAATAGTTGTAGTGACACCTTGCATATTAGGGTACATGGGGCAAAACCTATTCATCACCAAATCAACGGACGACGCCTCATCTCCCCCAAGGGGTACCCACCGGAACCCGTTCTACATGCGTCTGTGTTCCCGTGAACCCACCTACTTGTGTCGCCTTGCAAGCTCAACGGTCACACACACACAATCAACCCTACATGACTCGGTTACTAGTCCCCTCTATCCCTACTCGCCCGCCCCTACCCAAAACTTCAGCGTCGGTGTTGCCAAGATACCCCACCTAATCGATGACCACTCTTGAAGGACGCCCCTTGTACCATTACTTTTAAGGAGAAAGTGTAGTGATCTACTGATCTATCATATTATAGAAAAGTTAAGGTGATATTTACCATATATTGTTTATGGGTGATGTTATCTACACATCTCCTAAAATTTTTGTACATCCTCCAATAGGAACTGTATAGCCCAATAAGCTTCCTATAGGGTTTGAAGCATTAAATGCGACATACGGTTCCTATTGGTACAATATTCTCTGGCATGCACACAGTTCAAAACTGAAAAGGTCTGAAAGTGACCCGATAGGTGAACAGATTATGGATTTTTAAATGTTAAAATCCGCACGAACCATTATAAAATTTGTGACTGTATGATTTTATTTTATCAATCACATATTTTATAAACTAATGTTCTATTGAATTGTTATAAAATCAATAATAAGTCTTATAAAAATAAGAAAAATAATGTATCCATCTTTCCTGAAAAGGTAAAATCGATTAGTTATATATAAAAAATGTGGATGATATTATCAAATGATATCACCATGGTGGGATTGAAGATGGATCTACATTTAGAAGGAAATGGGGTTGCTTTCACAATTTTTTGGGGGAATGGGGGCCAGTCAAACTTTGGAATTGATTATATTTATTTTCCTCTTTATGTCCCTCAGCCGAATAGGACCACTTTCAAAAGTCTTCACGTCTTGGGTATTTTGGGAATAAATAACAAGGGGGGTGGGGTTTTAGGTGGCATCAAGCTTTCAACAAAAGGGTGCATTGTGTCAAAAGAAATAGACCATTGTGTATTGAGTGCACCCAACTCCCAATTTCATATTTAAAAACCGTTATTACAACGTTTATTTATAAATTTTGTATGTCTTTCATTTCAAAGGGTAATATATTTATATTTATATTATATCAATTAGTAACAATTGTGGGCATAAGAAGTTGTAACTTAAGCTTATTTGGTGTTATGTGCTTTGTGATCTTGTAACATCTTGGTGTATATGTGAGTTGTACATAGTGCAATACAAATGTCTATAACAAGGGTTGTTGTACTTTTAAGTTTTAGGGTTTGTAAATATACAAGCTTTTTAACCAATCCACCACTACCTCATTGGCACCTATTAAGTGTTGCTGACCGCCTCGATGAAGGTTTACTTTCTTGCAAAATTTATACCATGGTTGGGTTTCGATGTCGTATCAGTTGGATGCTATAATAAGGGCTTGCTAAATGGATTTATTGGGCTTTGTTTGTATCGTTTTGATATGTGAATGTGACCCGTCCGCAACGCGGCGGGTACTAACATCTAGTTAAATATATTATGTAGGGTGAGAGTTGGCTACAAAATACATTTTTCCTACAAAGTGTAAAAAGTCATAAAACACCATAATGTTAACCATAAAACACATTTAAAACCTACAAATAACAAAGTGAAGATTACTAAAATGTCATATTTGTGGGTTTTGTGTTGTGTTTCGGATGATAAGGCTTTGATTATCGAATGACTAACATTAGTATGTTTTATGTTGATTATCATGTTGTGTTTTATATTCATAGCTCTACGATGGTATGCTCGAAGTTTTAATGGATTTTTAGGGTTTGGATATTGTGTTTTAGTGTTCTTCACTTTATAATTTGTGGATTTGGAGTGTGTTTTACGGCTAAAATTGTGGTGTACGTTTTATGACTTTGTACACTTTATAGCCGAATCTCACCCATATTATGTATATTGTATTACTAATAAGGTGTTTGAATGGGTCAAACTTTTATGTCAATTTTAACAACTATAGATTCTAATACAGTACTTAGACGTGTTAACTGATTCAAACTAGTATATTACTTGTGAGCGTTAATCCGTAACATGATTTATCATAGATGAAAATCTAACAACATTAACATTATAGCATGCTAAAACCTACCATAAAGGCCTTTACATTGATTGAATACTAATATGATACAAAATTGTCAACCAATTATCCGAAGGCATGTTATATAAAAGCTAATTCTAAGGTTTAACATCTTTTTGATCTTAGTAACACTCATTAAGCGCGTCAATGGACAATTTTAACACTGTCTGAGTTTTTCGTATGTTAGCCACCTTGTACGTCAACTCGTTTATTTTCTCTGTTAGCCTACGATCAGAAACGATTATATCTCCCAACATCTTTTAAAGTTGTTGAAAGATGTTAGTGTCTTCGTCTGTAGACGAGATTGTTAGATTGTTATGCAAAGTGAAACACTATTATAAAAATAGTAAATTTACCTAATTTAGAAATTATAAATGTCCAAATTAACTTTTGTTTAATTGGCTCAGAAATCATGGTTGCAATTTATAGCTTATGTCAAGCCAACCAGATGCTAAGCCAACGATAATGTGAAGTTGGTCATTTTTGTTCGTAGACACATAATGTTAATACCAAATGCATAAAATGATCTGTATAAAAAGGGAACAAAACCCTTAGATAACAAAAACATGAGGCTTTAATAAAAGATAATCGTATAAATATAAAACAACCAAAGTCAACCACAAAACATGAAGATACAACACAACACAAAGTAAGTAAACATTGTTTAAGTGTTGAAGACCATGTTATCTGCAAGCAACATCTTGCAAGTCTAAAACCCAAGCAAACACGTTCCAAAGCCAAACATTTAGAACGTGTATGTGTAGCTCAAAATCTAGGATGAGTGGTTGCTGCTGTCAAGCTATAGCAGATGCAAATCCAAGACAACCATCATCACCGTTATAACAAAGTTATATCACACACAAAATATGTCCAAAGCCACTAACAAAGGAAAAACAAAAATACATGTTTCAAACAGTATGTTAAGCATGTATATCTGGCCAGCACAAAAAGGAAGCCCATGATGTGTGCAAAATGCAACATATAAATTACATTAAATGAGGCATAAAACTAACCCTTTTTAGTACTAATGTTGGAAAAAACTTATTTCTTTCTTCCTTTTGAATTTACAGGACCAAATGAGCTTAAACGAACAAAAGGAGCAAATAAGCAGCCAAAACCAACATAAATACAAAAAGAATGAATAAATGTGACATGCCCGACCCCTCGACAGCATCCCCAAAGAAAAAACAAGGCAACAGAAGCCTGACCACGGGGCCGTGCCCAGCTGGGCATGGGGCGTGGTCACAGGCTTGCACAAAAGACAAACCTGTAGAAGTTTCCAAGCCCACCACGGGAGCGTGCCCAGCTCAGCACGGGGCGTGGTCAACGCAAAGATACGCAAAATCTTAAAAGTACAGATAATAGTTGACCACGGGGCCGTGCCCAGGAGACACGGGGTCGTGTGGGGCCCTCTGCTGACAATTGCAATAAATGAAGGAAGAGAAGATGCTGGCCACGGGGGCGTGCCCGCTGGACACGGGGCCGTGGCCAGAGCTTTATACTGGCTATAAATAGGGGTGCTTGGTTCACTTGAAAGGCATCCCTTGGCAAACCACTACTCTCCCACTTTGCCACCACCCCACCACCACTACAACACCAACACCCACCACCATCATCCATCATCCATCTTTAGAGTGTGTAGTAGTGATGTGTGTAAAATGCAACATATAAATTACATCAAATAAGGCATAAAACTAACCCTTTTTAAGTACTAATGTTGGAAAAAGAGTGTTTTTGTCTTCCTTTTGTATTTTCAGGATGAAATAAGCTCAAATTCACAAAAGAAGCAAAAAGACAGCTAATTCTAACATAAATACAAGAAAAGGAATAAAAGTAGACTGCCCGAACCTTCAACGGAATCCTCCCAAGCAAAGAAGAGAAAACAGAAGCCTGAACACGCCCCGTGCTCAGCCAGCATGGGGTCGTGCCCAAGAAGCAGCAGAAAAGACAAACCTGTAGAAGCTTCTATTGCCCACCACGGGGCCGTGTCCAGTGAGCACGGGGGCGTGGCGAAAGTACAGCAGGCGCATTAATTGTAATTGCGAATTACAATTAATGAAGAGAGAGAGTGTCAGACGGGCACGGGGGCGTGTCCAGCGGACACGGGGCCGTGCCCAGCCTTCTGTTCAGCCTATAAATAGGAGTGCTTGGTTTCATTCCAATCCATCCCTTGGCACACCACCTCTCTCACACTTCATCCACCACCCACCACCACCATAACACCATCATCCACCACCATCATCCATTGTCCATCGTAGAGTGTGTGAGTCGTCTCGGGAACCAAGATTGATAGTAAGAGTTCTTGACAATCAAGGCCATGTTTGCCTAAGTCTCTTACATCACTTGGTGAAGACAAGTGTTTAGTATAATACTTTTTATTTTTAATCTTTTGCACTTTTTATTTGGTTTTGTATTAATGACTTTAATAACTAGTTGCTTATGTTGAAGGTGATCTTTCCTTATCGTTTGTCCGTGGTGTCTTAGCATTATTTTACTGTCTATATAAAATAAAAGATTTTCACCATTCATATCTCCACGGTCTATATGGAGGTATGTTGGCTACCTGGTCGGGGGTTAAGGGAACGGTTTGGTAAGGGTCTTGCCCTTGTTCAGCGTTTAGAGGTCCTGCAAGGGACCTGGGTCAAATTTAGTAGGATCTCCTTCAATGCCCATAGGTATTGGATGGCGGGGATCCAAACTCTTTGACTCCCTCATAAGTTAACTACTATTAATACCATAACCCGGCTATTTAGGACTGTATCCCTGCTGACTCAGACTACTTAGCCGAGGGTAACGTCACCGCCAAAAGCGGGGCCTACCACAATTTGCATTAATAACTTAATTCATTATCTTCCAATAATCCAACCCTTTAGGATTGTATCCTTGCTGACTCAAACTACTGGGTTGAGGGTAACGTCGCCTTCTAAAGAGGGGCCTACTACAATAACTAAGATAATCTCTTAAACAAGTGCAAAAGTGCGAAAATAATCAAAGGTTATACTAATACACGAGTCGGATCCAAGTGATTCATCTTGTCTATCTGTTTTTATTTTATTTTTATTTTTCAGCATTTAGTTAGTTTTTATATTCTTAGTTTAAAAACATTTTTCTAACTTTTTGATTTGATTAGACGTTGAGGATAAACCGGTACTAAAAGCTCTTGTGTCCTTGGACGACCTCGGTATCTTACCAACACTATACTACGTCCACGATCGGTGCACTTGCCCATATGTGTGTTTAGTGTTAGTAAATATCGTGTTTTATAAATTTAAAACTTGACTAAAGGTGTAAAAAGGGCTTAATAATATATCTAAATTATATACACACTACACACGCATCAAGTAGTCTCGGGATCCAAGATTGATTGCAAGGGTTTTTGCCAATCAAAGGCCATGTTTGGTTAAGCCTCTTACATCACTTGGTGAAGACAAGTCTTCTATATATTACTTTTGATTTTTAATCTTTCGGCACTTTTTATTTGGGTTTGTATTAATGACTTTGATAACTAGTTTCTTATGTTGAAGGTGAATTTTTCTTATTATTTTGCCGTGGTGTCTTGAAGTTACTTTTCTGTCCATATAAAGTAAAAGATTGCATCATTCATGTCAAACCCAAACCGATGGCGGAATCATCGGGACGCGGCACTGAGCGAAACAGATTGTCCAGAAGTTTCCACAACAACTACTATTACAAATTCAGTTAAATGATACGTTCCATACCGTATCCCAAATAAATAAACAAGTTATCATAGAAAGCAACTAGGCAAATAAATTCCGTTCCGACAACTCAGATTCCAACATTATTACAACAATTGTTTATCTGCTTCTAGACCCCTATTTTGTTGACTTTCTGGCTGTAATGCCAGAGGACAAGATCTACAGACAACTATGCCTTAGACGCTTGTTCTTGGCAGACAACTATTTGTTGGGGGCTTCTAGAAACTTATTCAAGCCTCGCTTTCCTAGCAGATAAGCATCCTAATTACCTGTCACATACGTTAAAATAAAGTCAATACATAAAATGTAAAGGTGAGCACACAAGTTTAATAATAGCATATAGAGTTCGAATAGTTTACGCATAACCAGGCACGTACACAGAGGAAAATGATGCATGTTAATTATCGACATGGGACCATCGATACCAACGACTGCGGGTTGACCGTCCGAGACGGTTCGCAATACATGATTACCACCGTAATCCAAGCAAGTAATTGTCCTTAACAACCCCCGTGTGAACGGGTGCTGAGTCCAAACTATAGTACTATGTTGCTAAGGCAGGTAGATAGCACTCCACGTGTAAACATAATAAACAGCATTCATTTAGTCAAGTAGCACATGCAATTTGGTTAGCGTTCAAATAGTTTGTGTTCGATTGTGATTTGATAGGTAACGTATGTAACACCCAAAAGTGCTTAAAGCAAAAAGGGATCGAGTATACTGACAGTGATTGATTGTGGATTGAAGGGAGCGCTGAGAGTAAGATTAGCCTGAATCGTTCGATAGCACAACAATAAGTAACACGGAAAAGTAAACGAGTGTGAAGGGATCGAATGGGCTGGTCGATCGAACGGCAGGTTCGATCGAACGGGCTGTTCGGTCGGCTGGTATGTCCGGTTGGACAGTCCTGTTCGATCGGCCGGTAGGCTCGATCGGCTGGACCATTCGAGTGGATTGTTTCTTCCTCTGGTGTGTTTGTGTTTGGGGATTTGAACTTTTGAAGTTTTCGTTGTAGTATATGAGAACACTAAAGTGTTCTTACCTTTCACGTCGATCGATCGAACGGTTCGTTCGATCGGCTAGCTCACTCGATCGGCTAGCTCACTCGATCGGCTAGAAACTTCAGAAATGGGTCCTCAACTGAATGTCACTCGATCGAACAGTCTGTTTGATCGGCTGGCATTCCCTACTACGAACGAGTTGTGAAAACGATTAAGTGTTGAAGCATAGTATCTCATGATCCGAACAGTAATGTTTATCAATCGAGCGCCATATTCGATCGAGCACTACTTCGTCAATACTATACTTCAAAAGTTTGGAAAAGTGGGACGCCATGTGCTAGCTGATCGGCTGGCCCGGTCGATCGGCCGGTGTGTCCGATCGGCTGGGCTGTTCGATCAGCCTAGCCGTTCGGCCAGCAAGTCTGACCTGGTCGGCCTTTCGTCTAACACTTGGTCGTCTGGTTACTTATCATTATATCGAGGTAGTTTGATAACGAGTTGAACTATGATACTTTCGTTCTTACCCGTCTCTCTGGCTCGGACAGGAATCACCCAAGTCCGGCCGGCGAACGGTTCGGAACGCTGGTTTAGAGTCTAACCCAAAATCGGTGAACCTTGTTCATAGAACCCGAATCTTGATCCTTTTAACTTGTTAGAATGATTAGTTAGTCGGTTCAAGCTCCGTTTCTATCGGTTTGAAGGCATTGAGTGTAAAAGAGTTGAAAGAAAGTTGGGATTCCTTCTTTCAATCCTTCACAACTTGTGGATGTTTAGATCTTTGATAGATCTTAACTTGTTTATGTGGAATCGGTTAGATCTAAGCTAATCATAGTCGAATGAGGCCAAAACATGATGTTCTTCAAGAACACCATGATGACATCACCCAAGAACACTTAGATCTTGGTGATTTCACGGTTAGAATCCAAGTTTTGAAAGATAGAAAGGTGTAGAATCAAGTAATGATAAAAAACGTACAAGAATTAGAGTGAAAACTTACCGGGATTGAGAAAAATCTGAGAAAAGGTGAAGAAGATAGCTAGTTCGGTCAGAGCTTTCCAAAAGTGGAAATAAAGACAAGGACAGCCCTATTTATAGGCTTCCAAAAGAGGAAAGTGGCAGCCGATCGGCCAGGAGCTCCGATCGAGTGGGCTGCTCGATCCGGATGCTTCCTGTTCGATCCGCGACCCACTTCGAGTATTTTGCGACGATTTTCAACGTTTCGATTTCGATGGACGCTGATACGAATACGATAGGGTTCCTAGTCAAATTACTTTTAATCCCAACCACTATATCTAACATACAATCTTCTATAAGTCACGTTTCGATGTCGGTTTCGATTGAGTTCGATTGCCTTTCGAGTTTCGATTCGATTTTTGATTGATTCGCTTGAATACCACACCAAACATAAGGTAAACACGCACAAGTAACACATAGGGCACACACACACGTATAACAATACCACAATTCGCATAATTCGAGTCTCGAGTTCGATGATTGTTAGATCGGTTTGATTACTGATTAGTTAACTTTATCGCATTGTTACTTCCTATCATCCACAGTCGTAGATCGGTTCGCGTTAAAACACGTTCGATTACTTCGATTCTTGCTGATTACAACACGTACTCCACATAATACAACTAGAACATAAAATAGACTATCTACAGTCAAAGAAAGTCAAAATTGACTTGGACTTTGACTTTGACTTTGACATTCAAAAACACGGGGTGTTACAATTCATGTCTTTACGGTCTATATAAAGGCATGTTGACTACCTGGTCGGGGGTTAGGAGAATGGTTTGGTAAGGTTCTTGCCTTGTTCAGTGTATAGATCCTGCAAGGACCTGGTTCAAGCTTACTAGGACCTCCTTCAATACCCAAAGGTATTGGATGGCGGGGGTGCGAATAACTTGAACCTCTCATATGTAAACTACTATTAATACTTTAAACCGGCTTCTTAGGATTGTATCCTTGCTGACTCAAACCACTTAGCCGAGGGTAACGTCACCTTCAAAAGAGGGGCCTACCACTTTTCGCATTAATAACTTACTTAATTATCTTTCAATATTCCGACCCTTTGGGATTGTATCCCTGCTGACTCAAACCACTTGGTTGAGGGTAACGTCACATTCAAAAGAGGGGCCTACTACTATAACTAAGATAATCTCTTAAAAGGTCCGAAAGTGCGAAAATCATCAAAGGATACATTAAAGACGAGTCGGATCCAAGTGATTCTATCTTGTCTATCTATTTTTATTTTATTTATCTTTGCATTTTTAGTTTTAATTTTTATGTTTCAAAACTTTTCTCAAAAATTTAGATTGATTAGACGTTGAGGATAAACTGGTACTAAAAGCTCTTGTGTCTTTGGACGACCTCGGTATCTTACCAACGCTGCTATACTACGCTCACGATGGGCGCACTTGCCCAAGTGTGTGTTTAGTGTTAGTAGAATATCGTGTTTTATAAATTTAAAACTTGACTAATGCGTAAAATGGGCTCAAAATATTAATAAAAACATATCACACCTAACGCACACCACCCACAAACAACAAAGTAAACGATACAAGCAACCAATGCAATAAACTCAAACAAAGCAAAAGGTACAAGACCATAAGGCTTACAATTCTTACAAATTGATAGTATTCATAAGTTAACTAGAAGGTCGGGCTCATAATCTAGGAGGTGCGGTTGCTTGTGACAAGCCATCTCACTCGCTAATCTAAGACACTCATCATCAGCCTGAACTCAGTTAAAACATACATAAAACACGTCAAAAGTAACAACAAATACTTGCTTTAAAAAAACTCAGGTGATCATCACTACCGTTGAGGCTCAACTGCATATCATAGTTTCAAGAATCTCAAAATTTCCAACCACAAATCTGAAACTTTAACCGTAATGTTCCATATTTCTTTATTTCTTTTTCAATTTACTGTAATTCATAATCCAATATTCAATCCTTGTAATGCCGAGACTTTGATCATTGGCAAAGGTATTTTATATCAATCTTGTTGGATCATACTTGCACAATATGTTATCAATCACAAATACACACCTTTTATATAAAAACCAAACCATACTTTAAGTTTATGTACGGTTCGAAGTGTGATCATACATGTTTTATATTTACACATACTTGCATATACCTTAGATACCAAAAACATGCTTAATTATGGGTTTCTAGCTTGGAAAACTAATAAAATCAACTACATGGTGTAAAATGACCATTTTGCAAAACTTTAGAAAACAGGTCTTCTTCGCGCCACATGAAGAAGCACTAAGTACTTTGTCGCGTGGCGCCAAGTTTTTCAACCAATTGTTTTAAATTCGCTAAAATTGGGTTTAAACCCATTTTCCTTCCTCTTAACTGCCAACCACCTTCTTAGTTACCCAAACCCTAATACCTATTTATAAATACCCTCCTGCATACCTCCTAAACACTTTTCACACTCTTTAATAACTCTCAAATCCATCCAAATCATCAAAACCTTCAAGTGCTGGCAGATTACACCAACTTTCAAAATAGTGAGTTTTGAACACTTTTTCTCCCATCTTCTTCTTATTTCTTGCTTTCTTCCAACTTGGATAACCTCTAATAGTGTTACCACAAGTTTACTATGGTAAACCAAGTTGGTACAACACCATTTTGAGGTCCAAAGTTAGGTTTATTTTCTGTTTTGATAAAAACTTACATACGTGTTCATCTTCTTTAACATTGGGGACATCTTCAAGTTGCCAAAAAATCCCTATGTTGGAAAGGTTTGGATTGAAGATTTATTCTAGAAATGTTATGCTTTTAAGTTCACATTTCAAATAATCTAAGTCACCAAGTAGCTTTCAAGTAATTAAAGTGGACAAACTACACCAAGTCTCCAACCATTATCATGTTGGAAGCACTCGTCTGGTTAAACACACTTGGTTGATTGGTAAATTAGTTAGGTTAAGTGATGCGTGTCAGTGTGTATATTTTAGATGTATATTTTAAGCCCTTTTTACACTTTTAACCAAGTTTTAAATTTATAAAACACGATATTCACTAACACTAAACACACATATGGGCAAGTGCACCCATCGTGGACGTAGTATAGTGTTGGTAAGATACCGAGGTCGTCCAAGGACACAAGAGCTTTTAGTACCGGTTTATCCTCAACGTCTAATCAAATCAAAATGTTAGAAAAGATTTTTAAACTAAGAAAATAAAAACTAACTAAATGCTGAAAAATAAAATAAAAATAAAAACAGATAGACAAGATGAATCACTTGGATCCGACTCGTGTATTAGTATAACCTTTGATTATTTTCGCACTTTTGCACTTGTTTAAGAGATTATCTTAGTTATTGTAGTAAGCCCCTCTTTTGAAGGCGGCGTTACCCTCAACCCAGTAGTTTGAGTCAGCAAGGATACAATCCTAAAGGGTCGGATTCTTGAAAGATAATGAATTAAGTTATTAATGCAAATTATGGTAGGCCCCTCTTTTGGAGGTGACGTTACCCTCGACTAAGTAGTCTGAGTCAGCAGGGATACAGTCCTAAATAGCTGGGTTATAGGATTAATAGTAGTTAACTTATGAGGGGGTCAAAGAGTTTGGATCCCCGCCATCCAATACCTATGGGTATTGAAGGAGATCCTACTAAATTTGACCCAGGTCCCTTGCAGGACCTCTAAACACTGAACAAGGGCAAGACCCTTACCAAACCATTCCCTTAACCCCCGACCAGGTAGCCAACATACCTCCATATAGACCGTGGAGATATGAATGTTGAAAATCTTTTATTTTATATAGACAGTAAAATAATGCCAAGACACCACGGACAAACGATAAGGAAAAGTCACCTTCAACATAAGCAACTAGTTATTAAAGTCATTAATACAAAACCAAATTAAAAGTGCAAAAGATTAAAAATAAAAAGTATTATACTAAACATTTGTCTTCACCAAGTGATGTAAGAGACTTAGGCAAACATGACCTTGATTGTCAAGAACTCTTACGATCAATCTTGGATCCCGAGACGACTCACACACTCTATGATGGACAATGGATGATGGTGGTGGATGATGGTGTTGTGATGGTGGTGGGTGGTGGATGAAGTGTGAGAGAGGTGGTGTGCCAAGGAATGAGTTGCAATGAAACCAAGCACTCCTATTTATAGGCTGAACAGAAGGCTGGGCACGGCCCCGTGTCCGCTGGGCACGGCCCCGTGCTTGTCTGACAATCTCTCTCCTCATTAATTGTAATTCGCAATTACAATTAATGCGCCTGCAGTACTTTCGCCACGCCCCCGTGTTCACTGGGCACGGCCCCGTGGTGGGCAATAGAAGCTTCTATAGGTTTGTCTTTTCTGCTGCTTCTTGGGCACGGCCCCGTGCTGGCTGAGCACGGGGCGTGTTCAGTCTTCTGCCTTCTCTTGTTTTGCTTGGGAGGATGCTGTTGAGGGGTCGGGCAATCCACTTATGTTCCTTTTCTTGTATTTATGTTAGATTTAGCTGTCTTTTTTCTTCTTTTGTTAATTTGAGCTCATTTAATCCTGAAAATACAAAAGGAAGACAAAAAACTCTTTTTCCAACATTAGTACTTAAAAAGGGTTAGTTTTATGCCTCATTTGATGTAATTTATATGTTGCATTTTACACACATCATTAAGTTATATTCTTGTACTTATGTTCATGACCATCCAAATCATCCATGTGATGATTTATGCATTAGTGAACTAAAGGGTTAAAGGAATCATCATACCCATGCATGGCAATCCACGACTTGATACATGACCATATACTAGACTATAGCATATATATATATATATACACACACACACACACATACATACATACATACATACATACATACATACATACATACATACATACATACATACATACATACATACATACATACATACATACTACATACATACATACATACATACATACATACATACATACATACATACATACATACATACATACATACATACATACATACATACATACATACATACATACATACATACATACATACATACATACATACATACATACATACATACATACATACATACATACATACATACATACATACATACATACATACATACATACATACATACATACATACATACATACATACATACATACATACATACATACATACATACATACATACATACATACATACATACATACATACATACATACATACATACATACATACATACATACATACATACATACATACATACATACATACATACATACATACATACATACATACATACATACATACATACATACATACATACATACATACATACATACATACATACATACATACATACATACATACATACATACATACATACATACATACATACATACATACATACTACCTAATCCGAAACCAAACCATGATACCAACTAAAATAATGGTTGAATGCTATGGTAAGTGGGATTTGTCTTTGTTTTAGTGTCCTCATTTTGGACTTCCTATGAGTGCAATACTCATGAAGAATACCAACTAGCAATGGTGTCCAAATGAGTTCCTAAAGCAAGATATATTTTCGTATTTTATACTTGTAAATTCTGAATTTATTCGTACGACCAATTCCATAAACTCATACACCTTGTTTATCCATTTTAGGATAACCTCGGTGATCCATCCTCAAAATCGTTTAAGCTAACTTGTGGAAAGCATTTGCAAACCGTGAGTATACTTGACCCATTTACGCTTTAAAACACTTTGGGTTGCAATATGTATCATTATGAAACTCATAATCACACATAAAATCATGCTTTAACAAACACTCAAGCCATCAACATGCTACTTGTTATGTTATTTGTTAAACATGCTAAGACACATTATATGCATGCTATCTATCATTAACTTTCAAAAGCCTCCCTTAACATGTATAGTGCTTTAGGAGTAGCACACCGCCCGTTGTGGGTCATTATTAAGTAATCATTCTTTACGGTCTTATTCATGTTGATGATAAGACTATGCTAGTGGACACTTTTGTTTGATTTATAGTTCATGAAAGCTAGTTTGGTTCATATAACATAGTATACATTTCACATGTGGATTTGAGACTTTTTCTATACTTATGCTATGTAGACAAACTTGTATGCTCACTGACCATTTTGTGTTGACATAAACTTTAATACATGCCGTAGGAAATTGAAATGATATGACAAGAATCTATTTAGGGTGGATTAGAAACTCACTCTAAACTTTATTTATGAATTTTGTACTTGTTGTATTTCAATATGTGTTGTGTTGTACTTTCATTTTCAAGACAACGTAAACTTTAGCAATAGAATAAAATATGGTATTTAAATTATTGTCATTATTATAATGTTATGTTATCTTTGAACAATCACGTTCGTCTCACTTCGATGTTTCCACCATCGGTTGGGGTGTGACATTAAATATCAAAGGAATGTAACTTCATCATCATCGAGTCATTTACATAAAGTAAATAAGCATCTTCAAAATAGTTGTAACAATTTTAAACAATCAACTTTATACTAAAACTGAATCTTTTACCAACAAAGTGATCTCTCAAATAAATCGATCTTCACCATCATAGAGTTACATTATGTTTTTATAATTATAGTCGGTACAACAACATTGAAAAAAAGAGACATATTTGTTACCCAAGACTAACAAATCATGCAACATCATCGAGCAAAACCATAGATCTCAAATAAGGTAAACAAACCCCCAGATGTGCCTAATCTCACACAATCATCAAGTGAAACAACAAACAAACTCTTAGATGTGCGTAATGCCACACTTTAATCAAGTCAAACAACAACAGTCACCCAAAATAGATGGCGCCGATACACAACTCCGACAACCAGAAGTCACCGGAACTCCCACCAGACAAACTCTAAATCAAACCAAATGCATCACTATTTTTAACAAAAAAACCAAACTTTCAAACATCAACAAACAAAATTTGTTATACCTGATAATCGGAAGGGAACGGAAGAGAGAGATGGAATCAGAGCAGTCTGATCTCGAGTTTTTTTTAGAGAGAGAACGGAAGAGATAGGTGATGTTGCTAAATGATATAATAAACCCTATTAATAGAAAAGAAAACCAACATAAAGAGCAGCAATACACGTTTCAAACCGTATGTTAAACACGTGGGTCTGGGCCAACACAAAAACAAGTCCATAAACAACAAAGCAAACACTATATGCAACCAATGCAATAAACACCAGCAAAGCAAAAGGTACAAGACTATAACGCCTATAATTGTTGCTAATTGTTAGTATATAAATTTGGGTTTATCAAGTAAATTGTATCATGTTATTTAACTTTAAAAGGTTGAATTTGGGTTTATCAAGTAAATTGTATCATGTTATCTAAATTTAAAAAGTTGAATATAGATTCACTTCCATTAAGATTAGAAAAAGCAACTCAAATTCAAGATAATTTGATTCGCATTCAATAACAAAGATATAGTATACTTTAAAAGGATGTGGGGTTCTAGCTTTGCCCAAAGAAAAAAATGTATCTTAGAAAAATTCTAGGTGGGTTGTTGTTAAAAAAAAACCTTTAAATATCTTGTTTTTTTTTATTTTTATTTTCATAACCGGTTTAAATTAAGATTTGTTTTTTCTATAAAAAAGTAAATATTTAAAACTAATAAAATAACAAATGACTCTATATATGGTGTAGTTAAATAATCAAAATAGAGTAGCAACATTTGTTTCTCTAAATTTTGTATTAAAAAGATGAGAAACTTTTTAAAGAAACCTTATAAAATGGATTTAGAAACCCATATATATACATACATACATACATACATACATATATATATAAGGTGGGTTCTAGAGTGAACACTAGTGTATTTATGAACTGAGCGAACAAATCTTGGTCATTGATTTACACTTGTGTATTGATAATCAAGGGCTGGGATTAGTTCAATAGTGTTCACAATCTAGGGGGTTGTTCACAAATGAACCTAACCATATATATATATAGGTAGAGGATCCTGTAAAAAGTGCTCAAAGTGTGAGAAGTGTATTATAACACTATATATAATACTATATAACACCATATAAACACCGTATAACAATATATAACACCATATAATACCATATAACACTATGTAACACTATATATCATTATATAACAAATATAGCACTATAGGTTGTCTGATAGCATGTCTATGATAGATGTATAGTGTTATATTTGTTAAATAATGATATATAGTGTTACAGAGTGTTATATGGTATTATATGGTGTTATAGATTGTTATACAGTGTTTATAGGGTGTTATATAGTATTATATATAGTGTTATAATACACTTCTCACACTTCTCACACTTTGAGCACTTTTTACACTATCCTTACTCTCTCTCTCTCTCTCTCTATATATATATATATATTTTTTGGAGAATTCAAGTGAGAAGAAGTTTTTTGTAAGAAGAAATTTCAATTAATAAGAATGCTTCATTTTGCTTAGTTTAATATTTGTATCTAATGTTCTCGTAAGGGTATATTGGTAAACTTACATAGATCATTATTTTGTAGTATTTATTTTGGGTAAATTACTTTTTGAGTCCCTGTGTTTTATTGGTTTTAACTAGTTGAGTCCAAAAGCAAAAAGTTTAACGACCTGAGTCCCTATAAGCATTTTCCTTAACCATTTGAGTCCAAATTTCTAACTCCATCCATCAAGTCTGTTAACTATGAGGGTAATTTGGTCATTTACACAGATAGTACAAGTCTTATATGCATAAGAATACAAGAAACAAGTGTCTAATGCATAAACTTTTAATATAATATATCTATATAAAAATAAAATCTATATATGTAGATAATCCATTTCTGATTATACAAACCCATCTACCACCACACATTCACTCACACACACACTGTAATTTATCTCTCTACCACCATAACCATCACCGCACCACCACCACCCCCACCACCGCACCACCATCATCCCTACCGCACCATCATCAGCACCACCACACCACCATCATCCTCACCATCGCACGACCATCGTCCCCTCAATCCACCATCATCCCCACCAAAATAGCTTTGCAGATCCGGCGAAAAATACACAGATCCGGACCAAACTGTCCAGATCCAACGGCAAGAGATAGAGTTCCGAGAGTTACCGGGTACGCCTCCACCACTGATAAAAGCTTAATCGATCCTGCTGAAACCGCCTACAGCAGCCACTCCATTGTTTCTGAAGGTGATTTTGTTTGAAACGATTTAAATGATTTGATGGTTTAGAGCTGTTGTTGCTTAATTGTAGAAGAAAACAGAGTGTGCGTGTGGTTGTTTGTGTTGAGAGAATTTTATAGAGTCTTGCCTTTAAAATGGAAATGAAAGAGCAGACTTTTGTGTTTGAGAATTATATTTGAGTGGGCTAATGAAAGGTTATTTCTTGATTTGTTAAAGTTTGAGAATTATTTTAGTGGCCGGAAATTATATTTGCAGCGGTAAGGGTGGATGGTGGAGGTGAGATGGTGGTGGGTGGTGTGGTGTTGATGGTGGAGGTCAGACGGTGATGGAGGGTTTTCAATAGCGGTGGTAAGACAGTGGTGGGTGGTGTCGGTGGTGGTGGTGGTGTTGATGGTTATGGGGGATGCAGGTGATGAACATTCAGAGATATATAAGAAAAATGTAATAATATTTTTTTTTATTATAAGGGTAAAGAAGAAGACACAGGGGCATTTTAGTCTTTTAATAGAAAACTAACAGAAAATATGGATGGTGTTAGAAATTTGGACTCAAATGGTTAAGAAAAATGCTTATAGGGACTCAGGTCGTTAAACTTTTTGCTTTTGGACTCAACTAGTTAAAACCAATAAAACACAGGGACTCAAAAAGTAATTTACCCATTTATTTTTAATAGCTAACTAATTAAATTTGTAACTTATTTTCAAACTATATATTTTCTCAATAATAATAATAATAATAATAATAATAATAATAATAATAATAATAATAATAATAATAATAATAATAATAATAATTTAGAGTTTAAACAAATTTACGAAGTGTGTAGGATAAATTTTCAATATGTAAGATAACTTTTGATGACGTGTGAAGGCAAAAAAAATAATTAATGTAGAGGATGATAATCTTTATCACTAACTAATTAGTCAAAGATAATAATAAACGAGATGAAAAAAACTATTTAATGTTTACAATTTTACTTTTTGTTCTTTTTCTTCTCAATAAAATTTTCTTCTCAAATGAACCCCCTATATATATATATTTATATATGAGGCAAAGGTTTATAAGAGGCGGCTTGTCCGATTGATGTTGTTGTCCATCATTGCATTGAGTCTATTGTTGATGCAACACCTCGTAAAATCATGTCCAATAATGCATTGGCACGTGTCCCTAATCCTAATGATGCCTAACGTTGGCTAGGAGGGACTATTTTTGCTAAAATTGAAAACTATGGATGTGGGGGGACTAAAAGTGTCAACATGATGAAACTAAGCCTCTGAGTGATCTTATACGGTGTCCGTATTCTCAATTGAGCCACTTGTTGGACATAAGGAGCCGTATGTGAAATTGTTTGAAAGTTTGTGTGACGAAGGATTAAAAGCGTCAACATGTTAATTCTTAACTCTGAGTGACCTTTTAACAAACCGGGAGCTTTATGATGTTCGATCATATTCTCGGGAATGCCTAATATTGGCCATTTAAGGCTTTTATGCCATTAAATGATAATACATGCAAGTTTGCAAGTTAAAGGGGTTAAATGCGTCAACATGTTAATTTATACCTGTGAGTGACCGTTTAACGAACCGACAGTTTTATGATGCTTGGTCATACTCGTGGGTGTGGCTAATATTGGCCAAGGAGGGCTTTTTGTGGTAATTATAACAAAACAAGCAAGTATGGAAGTCAAGGGGCCTGAAATGACAAAGTTTGGAAGTTGTTTGTGTGTGTATGAGCTGGGCAGGCCGTAGCCAACGCCCCTGGACCGTAGCTTACGGTTCAGGTCTCCCAGCTATGTTTTTTCTTTTTTGCTTGCAGCCCATTCCAAGCAACTTTAAACCATCCAAACGAATCTATGGGCACCATGGTTGTTTTGTACACATACTAGGACACTTGTTCACATCCTATGAAGCCCCATAACACCTGGATTGATCTCAAAGATCCTCAAAAACTATAAATAGGTGTGGGTTTCATTTGTTAAACTTGCGCCATTCATTTTTTTCTTTCTATACTTCTCTTGTGGAGGTTCCTGGCACTTGGGAGCTTCCCTTTGAGTTTTATTCAGTCCCGAGGACCACTTGTAAGTGTTCCTTTCGAGGCTTATTCATTTTATAGGCTTTTAAAGCCGAAAGTCGAGCATTTTCGATAAATGTTTTGACTTTCGGTTTAGACCTTAATGGTCCAGCCATTGTTCGCAATGAACATTACTACGTGATCGTAATTAGGTAGGTGTTAATCCCTCAAAAGGGCACCTCCTAACAATCATGTTTGCTTGGTCAATTGATGAGTCAACATATTAATGTTTTAAAAAGTCAACGGGGCAAATTTTGAAATAATCATAAACTGAGTTTAGAAGTGTTCTAAAATACGTTTTAATACTTAAACAACTTAGTAATAATTATTAGAACATGTGTAAACATGTTCGGCTCGTCAATTCCCGTTTTAGGGTCGGTTCGCAACCGAAAGTCACGAAGTTTGACTTCTGCTTTGACTTTTGATTATGAACCGAATTAGACTAGTTTGCTACTGATTTAAGGTTCTGTTATGATCGTAATATGATGTAGCATAACCCTCTGAGGTTATATTACACGATCGTATTAGTAATATGAGTTTTATGCAAGTTTCCGTTAATATGCCATACTTTGACTATTTTGCCATTTTTATTGAAAACAAAGTTTTAAAAACCAATGAACTTGCAAATGACTTAGGTACTGATATGTTAACATGTTTAACATATTTTGATGTTACAAATCGGATCATAAACCGAGTTTTTGTATAATATTGTAAATTACGTTTTAAAGTGACCGAAATGCCCTTTCGGCGCATAGAACGGTGTTAAAAGTAATTTCTTATAACAAACTCATTACCTACTGATGTAATATCATAATTAGGATATTTTGGGATATCAATTCAGTTTATAAACTAAGTTTATGCACAAGTTCTTGTATTACGTTCTTAAATGACGATAATGCCCTTATGGCACATAAAATGGTTTTAATCATGGTTTTCATACAAAACCTTTTTACCTACTGATGTCTTATACTAAATAACATATCTTGACCATATAAACCTGGTCATAACATCAATTTTCATAAAAAATCACAAATATCGTCATTTAACGACTTTAACGCCTTTTCGGTGCGTAGTATGGTTTTAAACCATATTTACCAACCAAGACCTGTTAGCTACTGATTTTATAACTTATTTAAAATGTTTTTATAGTAGGCACATGTTATAAACTCAGAATCCCAAATAAGCTTTCAAAACTATGTGTGAAATGACCAAAATGCCCATACGGAGCATAGTTTAGTCTTAAACTATAAAACACACATATGTTTGATATCCTACTGATATTATATCATAAATTAAGTGTTTTCACAGAATGTTTATGGTCGTAACATCATACTATACGCAAGTTCCTTTTAAACATAGCTAAATGACCAAAACGCCCTTATGAGGCATAGTTTGATTTTAAAACCTTAACCGGCATACAAGTTGATATCCTACTAATAATATAACTTGTTTAAAGTGTATTGGCATATGGAACTTGTTCATGACTCATCCGGTTACTCGTTATCGGTTATACGCGTTCGGTTAGACTTACGTAACTAATTTACATAAGTTTATCGAAATGGGTTTAACCTTATCATTTTTATCTCAAAATCCATAATATACTTTGTTTACCCATATTATACAAGTCTTAATGCTTGTTTGGTTTAAACCACATTCTATTCGGTATACGCTTAACCTGGCGAATGTATTCTTAAGTATCGGGTCATATCTAAAAGGGACTACCTTTGGCCCGTATACATTCTAACAGATAATAAATCTGTTCATTCCAGACTATAGTACCCCCCAAGATAATCAGATGTGACACCCCGTTGAAACACGCTAGCTTGGCAGTGGCTGCCTTAACTTTCGGGACGAAAGTTCTTAAAACTTGGGGATAATGTGACACTCTAGGTTTTTCCGAACGAACACCTTGTAATATTTTGTGTGTATATAAATATTATTAAATGGAAACGTGACTTTACATGATATGTGTTGTATGTATGTATTATATATATATATATGAGAGCCGAGACCACGACCCGAGACCATGACTCGCAACCACCCGGTTGCGAGTGGGCCACTCGGTCTCGAGTGGGCCCTTGGGCCGTAACCGGCTTGGGCCGAAATCCCCTAAGCTTATGTTGGAACCTTGTATATAAACCCAACCTCCCCCTCATTCTTCATTCTTTAGTTACCACACTTCTCCTATTCTCTCTCAACTAGAAGCCCCAAACCAACAACATTCCATCTCTTCCAAATCTCGGTTCAAGCAAGGATCTCGGACAAGAACTCGGTCAAGATCATCACTCGGACACTCCATCTTCTCGATTCCTTTCTCTTTGTTTTCGGCTCATTCTTCTTCCTCACAACCGGTTAGTGTTGTTATTATGTGCATGAGATTTATGTATGTTTATGAAACTAGAAATGCTTGATCAGTAGCATTATGCATGATTTTAGGATGATTGTGAAGTTTGACTATGTGTAAACTTTTATGTGTAAAATACTTGTAACATGTTCAAAATGACTAGTTGTATGTTCAAACTAAATGGTAGATAATTTGGAGATGAATATGGATTCTTATGACCAAACATGTTCTTGTATGGAAAAATGTTATTTAAAGAGGATGAACCTAGGATGGTGTATAGTTCATGAACTAGTTGGTGTGTGTTTCCTTGTTCTTGCATATTGATCTTGTTAAAATATGTGTGATTTTGGTTCATAAATGTATGGTATGTTTGAATATGAAAACCCTAGAATGATGAACTTGTGATGAACTAGTTGAATATGACTTGAAGATGTAAAAATGGCAAAGTTTGATCTAAGTTTACTAATATTCAGATTAGGCAAAGTGTTAGTAGAAACCTTATTGGTTGTTTCCTAATCTGGGTCTGAATTCTTGGTACAAATTGGACTGATGGTTCTGCATCATCACGTGTGCATGAAAGTGACAGCTTCCGACTCGCAACCACGGCATTACGACTCGAGACCACGCCGTTGCGACTCGCAACCAAAGCGTGACAACTCGAAACCACACGATTGCGACTCGAGACTACGACGGTTGCGACTCGCAACCACAACGTGACAACTCGAGACCACGGTTGCGACTCGCAACCATAACGTGACAAGCCGAGACCACCTGGTTGCGACTCGAGACCAGGTGGTTGCGACTGGGCTGTCCACTTTGGTTATTGGGCCATTATGTGTTATGGGCTATCTGTTGACTGGGTTATGTGTTGTTGTTGACTGCTTAAATGTTTAGGCCGGCCCAATAACCCCATGACTGTTTATTTGTATGTATGTTACGTGCCAGTTATGTGTATAGATTTTTATGTGAATGCTTGTACACCGAACCTGACCTATACCGGTAACCATGTTAGGACGTGGTGACCAACGTGATTGACAAGTAACCTAAATCTACCGAGCAACCCAAGGTGAGTTCACAACTTAAAAGCATGCGTCCCGGTGGTTTGGGACACGAGACTAAAACGACCCTATCCCCTTGTAAAAGGGGATACCATTCACATTCCTTCCCTAGTTACTGGGAACAAACTTACTTTTCCTTCCCTGGTATTGGGAAACCTTTTAGTTAATTACTGTTTATACGGAATGCAACCAAACAGCACTAAACGAAACTCTATCACTCAAGTCCCTACTACATAATACCGATTAGTCGCCGGGGCCAGGCGAACGGGTTATTAGTTGATAGCGCTATTTAGGTGTTTACCAGCCTCACACCGTGCCCTGGTTTGGGATCGGTCGTGAACTAATGTACTCAGGCATCCGTCAATGATGATAGAACATTGACATCGGGGCATCCTGCGGAAACGCAACGGTTACCTAGTGTTCGGTATTGGAAAAACAGTTTAGTCGCTAACTTTTGGGGTAGCTCCCCATGGCATGTATAAACGGATAAATTAACTGGTGAAACAAGTTTTTGGTAATTAAAACTGGACAACTAGTGAACTCACTCAGCATTATTGTTGACCCCTTACTGCATGCTTTGCAGGTAACCAGTGACGAAGGAGCTTGCTGCTTGGGAACGAGTAGTGTCTGTCCACCCTTGTGTTGGGTGTTACCTTATTTTGAAATATGAACTTTGTTTAACTTCTTTACTTATGCTTCCGCTACTTATTAACTGTTTGAACTTGAAACCTTAAACTCTGAACTTGATATTTGCTAATCTTATGGTTAGTAAGTATTACTTTTGTTAACAATTTAGTTATTCGGTATAATTGGTGGCTGGATCCTGGTCAGTCACGCCCTCGAAGCGGGTGTTATCCGCAGGTGGATTTTGGGGGTGTGACAGATTGGTATCAGAGCCATTGGTTATAGTGAACTTGGTTTTAAAAAGGGGAAAATCTTTTTGGAGAAAACCAGACTATAACCCGTGACTCGCGACGACACTACACTCCAAGTGCAAGGCTCAACACTTTTGACCTCATAGCTCGGACCAGTGTTTACTTGTTTGCTTACTTTATGTTTCCTGTTTTACTGTATGTACTAGTGTGCCTAATTAGATAGATACACCTCTCTCTCTTCTATCTCATTCTCGTTACACTACGGCATCACACTCATACTGTGTTTTCTGGTTATGAAGACAATGAGTGGACGTGGAAGGGGAAACATCAACATGACTCAGGCTCAGTTCACTAACCTGCTCAACACAGTGGCTGCAGCTTTCGCAGCTCACCCTATAGGTAAGCTCGTTGTTTTAGGACGTTTAGATCCTACCGCCACATCGTCTTTTCGCCTCTAAACCTATACGTTTCGCTTCTCACCCTATAGGTCAGCATGCACCTGCGCAACCACCCGTGTGTACTTTCAAAACTTTCATGGATTGCAAGCCTCTCCCTTTCAACGGCACTGAGGGTGCCATAGGTCTTCTGCATTGGATTGAGAAAATTGAAGCTGTTTTTGCTGTTTGCGAGTGTCCCCCTGCAAATTGGGTGAAATTTGCTACTGCTACGCTTGAAGGAAGCGCGCTTTCTTGGTGGAAGGCGCAGATTCAGATGTTTGGATTGGAAACTGCAAATGCTACGGCATGGGAGGATTTCAAGGATATGATTAAGGAGGAATACTGTCACCGGGATGACATCCACAAGCTTGAGAATGAGTACTATGAGCTCAAGATGGTTGGGTCGGAAATTGAAACTTACACCAAGCTGTCCAACGATTATGCTGCTCTTTGCCCAAACATGTCTCGACCTATGTATCGAAGAATCGAACTGTACATCAAGGGTTTGGCTCCAGAAATTCGAAGCCATGTAACTTCAGCCAACCACACTACCATTCAGCCGATCGTTCGACTTGCTCACAAACTTACTGATCAGGCCGTAGAAGAGGGCAGGTTGCCCAAAAGGATCAGTGCCACTGTCGGAACTTCTAGTGACAATAAGCGTAAGTGGGAAGGAAGTCAAAGCAAGGATGCTAACCCCACTCAGGCCCCAGCACAGCAAAGGAAAACTGAAAACAACAAAGGCACTCAGCAACAGGGTGGCTACCGGGGAAGCTACCCTAAGTGCAACAAGTGTAACAGACACCACAATGGGGCATGTAACAAGGGCCAGTGTCAGCGATGCCACAAGATGGGGCACGAAGCCAAGGATTGTAGGAGCCAGTTCCCAGCAAGGCAGAATCAGCAACAACCTCAACAGCAACAGCAGCAGGGAAACGACCGAGCATGTTTTAAATGTGGGGCAACAGGGCACTTTAAGAAGGATTGCCCTGAACTGAATCAGAACCGCAACAATAATCAGGGAGCTGGGAACAACAATCAAAACAACAATGCTGGGAATGGTGCTAGAGGAAGGGCTTTCGTGATTGGAGCTGGTGAAGCAAGGAATGACCCCAATGTCGTGGCGGGTAAGTTCCTACTTGATGATCGTTATGTTTCTGTGTTATTTGATTCCGGTGCCGATGCTAGTTATGTATCCCTACATATTAGTAAGAAGCTTAAGCGTCCGCTTTCGTTACTAAGTTCTCCTCATATCGTCGAGTTAGCTAATGGTAGAAACATCGAGGCCTCACATGTTATCAAAGGCTGCAAATTAGAATTGTCTGGTCAGACATTTAGTATCGATCTTTTCCTTGTTACTCTTGGAAGCTTCGACGTCGTTATTGGTATGGATTGGTTATCCAAGCATCGCGCTGAGATCCTCTGTCAGGAGAAAGCAGTTCGTATTCCTCGCCGTTCTGGCAAACCCCTCATTGTACAAGGTGGCAAAGGTGGAGAAATCTCCGGCATTATCTCGTTCTTGAAGGCCCAGAAGTGTTTACGAAAAGGGCACACCGCTATCTTAGCACTTGTCACCAACACGCAGGAAAAGGAAAAGAGGATTGAAGATTTTCCGGTAGTGCGTGACTACCCCGAGGTATTTCCTGAAGAACTACCTGGACTCCCTCCCCACCGTCAGGTCGAATTCCAAATCGAGCTAGCCCCCGGAGCAGCACCCATAGCTCGCGCACCGTATCGTCTAGCCCCCGCAGAATTGAAGGAACTCTCTACTCAACTACAGGAACTTTTGGATAAAGGGTTTATTCGCCCTAGTTCATCACCCTGGGGAGCACCGGTACTCTTTGTTAAGAAGAAGGATGGCACGTTCCGAATGTGCATTGACTATCGTGAGTTGAACAAGGTTACCATCAAGAATCGTTACCCTCTCCCGCGAATCGATGACCTATTCGATCAATTGCAAGGATCAAGTTACTATTCTAAGATTGACTTGCGATCAGGCTACCATCAGTTAAGGGTCCATAATGAAGACATCTCCAAAACTGCATTCAGAACTCGTTATGGTCATTATGAATTCCTCGTTATGCCCTTTGGAATGACCAACGCACCTGCAGTGTTCATGGATCTTATGAACCGAGTGTGCAAACCCTACCTCGACAAATTTGTGATCGTGTTTATAGACGACATCTTGATCTACTCGAAAAAAGTCAGGAAGAGCATGAACAGCACCTGCGCCTTATCCTCGAACTCCTTCGCAATGAGCAACTGTATGCCAAGTTCTCGAAATGCGACTTCTGGCTTCGAGAAGTCCATTTCCTTGGACACGTGGTTAACAAAGATGGA
Organism: Helianthus annuus; assembly: GCF_002127325.2. NCBI lineage: Eukaryota > Viridiplantae > Streptophyta > Magnoliopsida > Asterales > Asteraceae > Helianthus > Helianthus annuus. The sequence continues at coordinate 41,413,161 of NC_035443.2, forward strand.
ATTCACGTCGACCCTGCAAAGATCGACTCTATAAAGAATTGGCCTACCCCTAAGACTCCGACTGAAGTCCGCCAATTCTTAGGACTAGCGGGATACTATCGAAGATTTATCATGGGATTTTCAAAGATCGCTCAGCCTCTCACGGCTCTTACTCAGAAGGGTATGATTTATAAATGGGGTGAAGCTCAGGAAACCGCATTTCAGAAACTAAAGGATAACCTCTGCAGTGCTCCTATTCTCTCGTTACCTGAAGGAACAGATGACTTTGTGGTTTACTGCGATGCGTCTATTCATGGGCTCGGTTGCGTGTTGATGCAACGCGAGAAAGTTATTGCCTATGCATCTCGACAACTCAAGACACACGAAAGGAACTACACAACACACGACTTGGAACTAGGAGCGGTGATCTTTGCGCTTAAGATATGGAGACATTACCTGTACGGTACCAAGTGCACCATTTACACCGATCACAGGAGTCTCGAACATATTTTCAAGCAAAAGGAATTAAACATGCGACAACGTAGATGGGTCGAACTTCTGAATGATTATGAATGCGCCATTAAGTATCATCCGGGCAAGGCCAATGTCGTGGCAGACGCCCTCAGTCGAAAGGACACTATACCAAGGCGCGTGCGAGCATTGCAACTTACCATCCAGTCGACTCTCCCTACCCAGATTCGAAATGCCCAGATTGAAGCTCTGAAACCGGAAAACATCAGGGCTGAGTCCCTGCGAGGATCGAGGCAGCAACTAGAACAAAAAGAAGACGGCGCCTACTATGTGGCAGGGCGCATTTGGGTCCCACTTTACGGAGATCTACGAGAGCTTGTGATGGACGAAGCCCATAAGTCCCGTTACTCAGTACATCCTGGTTCAGATAAGATGTACCACGACTTAAGGACCACTTACTGGTGGCCTGGCATGAAAGCCCACATAGCCGCTTACGTTGGCAAATGTTTGACCTGCGCAAGAGTCAAGATCGAGTATCAGAAACCAGCAGGCCTCCTCCAGCAACCGGAAATCCCGAAGTGGAAATGGGAGCAAATTTCCATGGATTTTGTTACGGGGTTACCTAGATCCCAACGCGGGAATGATACTATTTGGGTGATAGTAGATCGATTGACTAAGTCTGCACACTTTCTGGCCATTAAGGAAACAGACAAGTTTTCTACCTTGGCAGAAATCTATCTAAAGGAAGTGGTCTCCAGGCACGGGGTGCCAACTTCTATTATTTCCGACAGAGACGCTCGTTTTACTTCCGAGTTGTGGCAAACTATGCACAAATCCTTTGGCTCACGTTTGGACATGAGCACCGCTTATCACCCACAAACGGATGGGCAGTCTGAACGCACCATCCAAACCCTGGAAGACATGCTTAGAGCGTGCGTGATTGATTTTGGCAAGAACTGGGAGAAGCATCTACCGCTGGTGGAATTCTCCTACAATAACAGCTACCACACTAGCATTCAGGCGGCACCTTTTGAGGCATTGTACGGTCGTAAATGCCGATCACCTCTTTGCTGGGCGGAAATAGGTGACAGTCAACTCACAGGCCCAGAACTAGTGGTAGATACAACGGAAAAGATTTCACAGATCAGGCAACGCATGGCGGCAGCTCGTGACCGTCAGAAGAGCTACGCTGACAAGCGTAGGAAACCACTAGAATTCCAGGTCGGGGACCGGATTCTACTTAAAGTCTCACCCTGGAAGGGTGTGGTTCGTTTCGGTAAACGAGGCAAGCTGAATCCACGGTATGTTGGACCATTCGAAATTACCGAGAAAATCGGTAAGGTTGCTTATAGATTGAACCTGCCTGCAGAGCTGAGTGTAGTGCACAATGTCTTTCACGTGTCTAATCTGAAGAAGTGTCTGTCAGATGAAACACTCATAATTCCTTTCAAGGAACTCACTATTGATGAACAGCTACACTTTACTGAGGAACCGATTGAGATCACGGATCGAGAGATCAAAACCCTCAAACGTAGCCAGATACCCCTTGTGCGAGTTCGTTGGAACTCACGACGCGGCCCAGAGTTTACCTGGGAGCGGGAAGACCAGATGAAGTCTAAGTATCCCCAGCTGTTCCCAAACGAAAACCCCAGCACTGAAGCTACAACTGAATTTCGGGACGAAATTCCAAACTAACGGGGGGATGATGTGACACCCCGTTGAAACACGCTAGCTTGGCAGTGGCTGCCTTAACTTTCGGGACGAAAGTTCTTAAAACTTGGGGATAATGTGACACTCTAGGTTTTTCCGAACGAACACCTTGTAATATTTTGTGTGTATATAAATATTATTAAATGGAAACGTGACTTTACATGATATGTGTTGTATGTATGTATTATATATATATATATGAGAGCCGAGACCACGACCCGAGACCATGACTCGCAACCACCCGGTTGCGAGTGGGCCACTCGGTCTCGAGTGGGCCCTTGGGCCGTAACCGGCTTGGGCCGAAATCCCCTAAGCTTATGTTGGAACCTTGTATATAAACCCAACCTCCCCCTCATTCTTCATTCTTTAGTTACCACACTTCTCCTATTCTCTCTCAACTAGAAGCCCCAAACCAACAACATTCCATCTCTTCCAAATCTCGGTTCAAGCAAGGATCTCGGACAAGAACTCGGTCAAGATCATCACTCGGACACTCCATCTTCTCGATTCCTTTCTCTTTGTTTTCGGCTCATTCTTCTTCCTCACAACCGGTTAGTGTTGTTATTATGTGCATGAGATTTATGTATGTTTATGAAACTAGAAATGCTTGATCAGTAGCATTATGCATGATTTTAGGATGATTGTGAAGTTTGACTATGTGTAAACTTTTATGTGTAAAATACTTGTAACATGTTCAAAATGACTAGTTGTATGTTCAAACTAAATGGTAGATAATTTGGAGATGAATATGGATTCTTATGACCAAACATGTTCTTGTATGGAAAAATGTTATTTAAAGAGGATGAACCTAGGATGGTGTATAGTTCATGAACTAGTTGGTGTGTGTTTCCTTGTTCTTGCATATTGATCTTGTTAAAATATGTGTGATTTTGGTTCATAAATGTATGGTATGTTTGAATATGAAAACCCTAGAATGATGAACTTGTGATGAACTAGTTGAATATGACTTGAAGATGTAAAAATGGCAAAGTTTGATCTAAGTTTACTAATATTCAGATTAGGCAAAGTGTTAGTAGAAACCTTATTGGTTGTTTCCTAATCTGGGTCTGAATTCTTGGTACAAATTGGACTGATGGTTCTGCATCATCACGTGTGCATGAAAGTGACAGCTTCCGACTCGCAACCACGGCATTACGACTCGAGACCACGCCGTTGCGACTCGCAACCAAAGCGTGACAACTCGAAACCACACGATTGCGACTCGAGACTACGACGGTTGCGACTCGCAACCACAACGTGACAACTCGAGACCACGGTTGCGACTCGCAACCATAACATGACAAGCCGAGACCACCTGGTTGCGACTCGAGACCAGGTGGTTGCGACTGGGCTGTCCACTTTGGTTATTGGGCCATTATGTGTTATGGGCTATCTGTTGACTGGGTTATGTGTTGTTGTTGACTGCTTAAATGTTTAGGCCGGCCCAATAACCCCATGACTGTTTATTTGTATGTATGTTACGTGCCAGTTATGTGTATAGATTTTTATGTGAATGCTTGTACACCGAACCTGACCTATACCGGTAACCATGTTAGGACGTGGTGACCAACGTGATTGACAAGTAACCTAAATCTACCGAGCAACCCAAGGTGAGTTCACAACTTAAAAGCATGCGTCCCGGTGGTTTGGGACACGAGACTAAAACGACCCTATCCCCTTGTAAAAGGGGATACCATTCACATTCCTTCCCTAGTTACTGGGAACAAACTTACTTTTCCTTCCCTGGTATTGGGAAACCTTTTAGTTAATTACTGTTTATACGGAATGCAACCAAACAGCACTAAACGAAACTCTATCACTCAAGTCCCTACTACATAATACCGATTAGTCGCCGGGGCCAGGCGAACGGGTTATTAGTTGATAGCGCTATTTAGGTGTTTACCAGCCTCACACCGTGCCCTGGTTTGGGATCGGTCGTGAACTAATGTACTCAGGCATCCGTCAATGATGATAGAACATTGACATCGGGGCATCCTGCGGAAACGCAACGGTTACCTAGTGTTCGGTATTGGAAAAACAGTTTAGTCGCTAACTTTTGGGGTAGCTCCCCATGGCATGTATAAACGGATAAATTAACTGGTGAAACAAGTTTTTGGTAATTAAAACTGGACAACTAGTGAACTCACTCAGCATTATTGTTGACCCCTTACTGCATGCTTTGCAGGTAACCAGTGACGAAGGAGCTTGCTGCTTGGGAACGAGTAGTGTCTGTCCACCCTTGTGTTGGGTGTTACCTTATTTTGAAATATGAACTTTGTTTAACTTCTTTACTTATGCTTCCGCTACTTATTAACTGTTTGAACTTGAAACCTTAAACTCTGAACTTGATATTTGCTAATCTTATGGTTAGTAAGTATTACTTTTGTTAACAATTTAGTTATTCGGTATAATTGGTGGCTGGATCCTGGTCAGTCACGCCCTCGAAGCGGGTGTTATCCGCAGGTGGATTTTGGGGGTGTGACATCAGACTTGGGTCAATAGTACTTAGACTTGCGGCTTTTTGCTAAATTATAATCTTATTGATTGGAAGCTAGCAAAAAGGTAAATACTCTTAACTTATTTTAGTATTAAACTTGGGGAGGCAATTATGCCACTTGGAGCGGGTATTACATAAATAAGTCGCCTATGATTGCGCATAAATGTAAGAATCCGGTTTATTCCGTTTTACTTGATAATTGAAATGATTGGGGGTTAATGATACCGTGTATGGACGTCCCAATGGGTTAATCAAGTATGTAAATCTGGTAACAAGAATAAATCCCAAGAAATATTTAAAGGATCACCTACGGGTTTTCTTTATGTATAAAACTCTTTTCGAAAAAACTGTTTTCCAAAGAGTCAGTTAATTGTATTTACCAGCTTTGGCTGACGTATTTTCAAAAATTAAACCGCAGGTACCGAACTTTATTATAGGCTGGGAATACGGGTCGGCTAGAATGAAAGCTAAGGAATTTGCAACTCCTGATGCTTAAGGCCTATGATGTATAAAGCTCTGTTTATTTAAATCCTGTCTGTGGGCTTGTATCGAACGCTTGTAATACATTTATATATTCAAGCTTTATTGAATTTTATACTTTCACTCTAATACTTCCGCTGCATATTATTATATTGTGATAACTGTTATCCAACCGTCACGACTAGACCCATCCGGGCACACCGGGAATCGGGGTGTGACAGTTGATTGGGCCGATTCTTGTAGTAGGTGGACCATGGTAGGAGTGGGTCGGTCCATGTGGGTGTCGAGCCTTGTTGAGTAGGATACAACATGGGGGAGGAGACCAGTAGTTAGACCAAGGCTATTGTGGGCCACTTGAATTTGACCATGGAAAAACTTGCTGATAAGTTTGTCGCTGATTTGGTCCATGGTTGTTACGAGCATTTGGACGAGGATTACTATTGGGCCGACGAATGCAATTTGTCTAGCCTCCATGTTAGGAGCATTTGGACGTGGTTATCTCCGGTGAAAGTGGCTAGGTAGGCAACGGAGGTAGCTTCCCGAGCTGATAAGCGGTGTTGCTTCGGTTGTAGCATTCTACATGTCATTTCCCACATTGGTAAGCTTTGATGAATGAAAGAGGCCACGATGTCATATTCCATGAGAAGACCTCGAACTAGTTGCATGACTAGGCGTTGATCATTGATCGGAACGTCCACATCATGTAGTTGATCTCCAAGCTCTTTTATTTTTTGGAAATATGCCTTAAGGGAAGGCATATTTTTTAAAGTAGTAGTGATGAATTCTTGTTCGAGAGCAGCAACCCGTGCTTCCTTATTAATAAAGAAGATAGTCTTGATGCGGTTCTATGCTTCATGAGCGGTTGAGTCGGGAATAAGAACCCGTGTTGAGAGATCATCTGACAGTGTTCCGTAGATCCATTGTAGGACTATTGCGTCAATTTCCGACCATGCCTCATACTCGGGAGCCGTTTTCTCTAGTGAGGTTGTTCTAACAATGTGAGCCAATACCTTATATCCCTTAGCATGAGCTGGAACAATTTGACCCATGAGGAGTATGAGACTTTCGTACCATCTTGAAACCTTACCTTGTTTTGAATATTAGTAACTGCATACACGAGATGAAGTGATTTTTATGTGGAGTTTTGGGTTGTTGTATTGACGTGCGGTCAGCAATTGGTACAACAAAGAATGGAAGGTAACTGGGTAGTGCAGATCGGAAGGAAAATAATGATGGATTTCCGACGATCATGATCAGCATAAATTATTTCAGGGAAGGTATTGAGTGTCACGCTCTGATACCATGAAATTAACGGAGATTTCGATAATCTCTCTTCATTTCCTCATTCAATACTTATACAATAGGAAGCAATATTACAGACTTATACAATAGGAAGCAATATTACAGTACTGAATAAGCTATGCTAGAAAGGAAACTAATAAAACTAAGGGTTATTGGATTTTATCACCCCTAACTATTGGCTATTTGCCGCTACCACCTCCAACTATCATTTTGACGCCTGTCACCCCCAACTTAACACTTAGTGTGTTCTGTCACCACGTCATTAACTAGTCACTAACTTTTGATCTTGGTACTATACTTTTGGGGGTGTCATAGGGATCTTAGAAAGGCTTTAGGGATCTTAGGACACCCCAAAAGTATAGTAACAAGATCAAAAGTTAGTGATTAGTTAACGACGTGATGATAGAACACAATAAGTGTTAAGTTGGGGGTGACGGGCGTCAAAGTGATAGTTGAGGGTGGCAGTGGCCAATAGCCAATAATTGGGGTAATAAATTCTAATAACCCTAAAACTAATTACAATCTTTGACTAGAAAATATATTCTAGGAATATATATGAAACTATATAACTAATAGGTGCAAGATAGACTTGAGACGAGTAGATTATAATGCAATTTGCCCACTTCATTAAGGGAAGTTCTATCACCCATCTTTTTATGTTTTTAACTATTTGGGCTGTAGTACATGATAAAGCTGTTTAATTGTTAAAGATGGTAAGTTTACATTTATTTTATGTGTTGAATATTTGATGAATGATTATGTGTCTACGTGTGTAAAGATGTTTTTTAGACTGTTGTGTATTTGTGTTATTTATTTATTTATTTTTTTTTTTTTGTGTTTGGCTTTGTCTTTGTGACACGTCAAACCATGATGTGAGAGACGAAACACTTCAGGGTAATCATACGGGAGACAAATCTGGCAAGGGTAAATTGTGGGTGACGAAGCCCTTTTTGGGCAAATGACATTGAACTACAACCTTTATTATTTTCTTAAACGAGATTTTGATGATGACTTCCAATGAAGTTGAATAATGTTTCAAAGACATTTTCAATGAAGTTTAATGTTGTTTTGATGTTGGTGATGATTTGATGGTGTTTGGACGTTTGAAAATTTTGTTTTACAATGGCGTTTACAAAAATATTTTTGGACAAAACCCCAAATTAATTACTATAGAACTCACTTAGCGTAGTTGACGTTTTTCACATCTATTTCGGGCAAGGAGAAGGTTTAAATATTGGCGGCTCTTTGGCATTGGAATCGGTTACCCGACATCTTTTAGTGTTTTGACATTTTCTATGTTTGGAACAAATTAGTACACTTTGGTTGTTTTCATACTTTAACGTTTTGTTTGTTCTTTTTTTAATTATTCCACTACGTATTGGTGACATTTTGGTTTAAAACCATACGTGATTATCATATTACCAACGAGATAGGTTCCTGAATTGCGAGACCTTTCACTTATATGCATTATTAACTACCCTATTCTAAGTAACCATGCGTGTTTATGTATTCTTTTTAAAATATTCAAAGTACATTGTGTTTATGTATTCTTTTTAAAAGATCCAAAGTAGGAAATAGTTAGATAAATGGTACTAGAGGAAGGTATATAATTTTGGACGAATTCAATGTTATCAATTATTATCAATTTTTTTTTAATTTTCTTAAATAAATTATGTAATATTTATTTGTAAAAGAGACTTCTATCTAATATGTTTGTCTTGTATAGGAATTGGATTTAGATAGATATGCTTTGACTTACAAGTACTAGTTCAAAAAGGCGCTGCCTTTGGCTTACAAAACACAATATAATTCTCCTATATATTAATTTTTCTATGAAATAAACATTTCTTTCTTAAACAGTACATATAATACAATATAATATACAACTTTTTTATACTTTTATTATTTTAATATTGTAATAATTATAATAATTATTATCTTCTTTACTTTTTAAGTTTGATAAGCTTGGTGTTAACCGGTACTTGTATCGAAAATACTGGTTCGTTATCGCTACATGAAGGTAAAAAACACCACCGGCCCGGTACATAAAACGCCAAAAGTCGGTACTGGATTGAGTTTGATAATCTTTTAGTTTGAGAAATTTGGTAGTACTAGCCAGTACCATTTGCTCATCCCTGATCACGGGTACCGTACGAGCAACAACGATATCGTACAACTTTTTTTTTTAGTTTCAGGGATAGGGATGGGCTCGGTGCCAACTGATACCGAATTGATATTGGTACCGAAAATACCGGTTACGGTATCGGTATATGAAGGTAAAAACCGGTAGTGAAGCCAAATGTCAGTACCGAACTGGTACTTAGGATCTTTCGGTTCAGGAAATTCGGTAACGGTACCCATTACTATTTGCTCATCTCTGACTACGGGTTTCTACTGAACAACATCATTACCATACAACTTTTTTAGTTGATTTTCTTTCGGTTATTTTTAGTGCTTTTTTCTACATTTTCTTTTTATTCTTCTTAGCGATTCCGTGTGCAACGCGCTCGTAGTAATTTCAAACACATATAAACACAGACTAAATAACAAAATAAGTTCGCCGCAACGCGGCGACGGTTTTTATATCTAGTTTTTAATAAATTTTGGCAATTCAAATATTGAATATATTACTGGCTTACAAATGACAATATAATTTTTAATAAATTTTGGCAATTCAACTATTGAATATATTACAAAAGTGGTCCTTGAATTGTGAATTTTATCTTTAGATAATGGATGAGTAATTGTAAATCATCTACTATTTTTTTTTTTTTCATTTTGTGCTAGTATGTAGTTGATTAAGGATGTGTGTATATCACACACACTTAATGTAAGCACAATATATAAAGATGAAGAGTTACAAACATAATTTGATGAATTGAAAAACAAACACCATCAATAATGAAACTGGAGTTAAAACAAAGTGTGAAAATTTAACGTTACATTTCATCAATTGATTGGAGATTAATGAAGCGCAAAGCTTATATGCATCTAGTGATTGAAGATCAATATTAGTATGTGGTTGATTAAGGATGTGTATATATCACACATATATATATATCCTTATACACTTGATATAAGCACAATGAATAAAGATGAAGAGTTACAAACATAAACTAGATGAATTGAAAAACAAACACCATCAATAATAATGAAGATTGAAGTTAAAACCATCAAGTGTGATGATTTAATATTACATCTCATCAATTGACTGGAGATTAATGAAGAACAAAGCTTATATGCATCAAGATATTACATCTCATCAATTGACTAGAGATTAATGAAGAACAAAGCTTATATGCATCAAGTGATTGAAGATCAATGTTTATGCATACCAAAGATGATGATTTTGGAGCTTACAAAGATTAATGTATGAAAACCGACAAAGCCAAATGAAGATCAAAGTCAACCTATCAACCGAATCACTCAAGAATTAAAAAAAGTCTTTTATATGGTTTCCATATAATCTAAATGAATTTATATAAAAACATTATTTTTATAAAACAATCATGATCTTCCCAAAAAGATTTTTATAAAACATATAATTAACTTTTACAAAACTAATAAGTCATGCAAATTTATAAAACTTAGTTTTGCATTAACTTTAATTTTAAAGTTGGTGGATGGTGCTTGCTAACCTTAGCAAAGATTTAAAATGCATCCAAACTTGTAGACACAAAACTACCTCGTTCCTTTTGGGGCGTTTTGAAGCCCGACAACGCCCGGAAACGCCCTCTGGGGCGTTTTTTTTTGCGAAAAATTGTTTGGAGCGTGGAATAAAGCACGCCTGATGGGGGATTCAATTGACCAATCACATCTAACCCATCCTTCTTTGGCCAAACAGTTTTTTTCATGGTTTTTTTATTTTTTTAATTCTTTACACACCTTTTAACATAATGCCCATATCTCCACTACACCCATTTTAGAAAAACACCCATTTGCTGACTAGGACGACACGTGACGGACAACGCCCAAAGTTCAGGCATTATTCACCCCAACCACTACGCATTGTCTTAAAAATGGTACAAGTGCAAACACTTTGGAAAACATCAAAACCTTTTTACAAATCACAGAAGGAAGCTACTATTTTTATGTTCAACACATTTCAAAGTCAACAAATCAAATACAATCTTTCTAAGACTTAAAATCTGATGAAAAATGTGTTTAAATGGGTTAGAATGTATAATGAGACAATGCATAACATTCATAATACAAAACAACAAAAAGACAAAGTCTGACGTCCCAAGGTCGATCCATCGACCGTGAGATCTACCGTCAAGGCTCCAGATTGTAGTGCTTTGTTTTTATATTGTGCCTATATATTGATCCATCCTCTTACATTTTAACTCACCCTTTTTACTCTAAACACTTTCAAATACACATCTAAATCAAATTTCTCTAGTTCCTTTGTGATTCAAACATCCAATTAAAGAGAGAATCAAAATCAAAATCAAAGAGCAAAAAGAAGAGTTGTGCAACAACTTTCAATCTTTGTAAAATGTTGTTGTATTGTGAACACTATGGTTATAATAGTGAGTGATTTATAAGGGTTCTCACCGTTAGTTGGTGATTCTTTTTTTCTAAGTACTTATGAACGTTATACTTGTATGTAGTCGATGTTGTTAAAAAAAAACTATAGGGACCAGTTCTGAAATTTACTTCAGAAAATTCAACAATAACGTAAGATTGATATGACATGAGCTACTATGATATATAATAATAACCAATAAATAGTAATCAAGACATTTGTTAAATCTTGAGTCTAAATTAAAACTTGTTATAATATATATATATATATATATATATATATATATATATATATAGGGGGAACTTTATTTGAGAAGAAAATTAAATTGAGAAGAAAAAGAACAAAGGGTACAATTGTAAAACATTAAATAGTTTTCTTTTATCTCATTTATTATCATTTTTGACTAATTAATTAGTCATAAAGATTATCATCCTCCACACTAAAATTTTTGCCTAGACACATCAAAATTTATCCTACACATATTGAAATTTATCCTACACAAATCGTAATTCATCCTACACACCTCATAATTTATCCTAGACCTTAAATTAATTTTTTTCTTCTTTGAAAAGATATATTTTATTTTGAAAATAAGTTACAAATTTAATTTAATTTAGTTAGCTATTAAAAAGGAAGACAAACAATTAATGATCTATCTAATTTTACCAATATATCCTTACACCCATATTAAATACAAAAATTAAATTAAATAAAATAAAACATTCTTATTGGTTGAAATTTGTTCTTTTTTATTCTTACAAAAAAAATTCTTCTCATTTGAACCCTCCACTATATATATATATATAGGGTAGGGTTCCAGCGTTAAAAACCTCCCAAGAGTGAACTGCGTGAACAGATCTGGACCCTTGATTTCCTTTTTAGTTGTTAAGGATAGGATTGTAATTATATAAAAAATTATATTTAAATCATTATTTTAATAATTATCCTTATATTAAAAATGAAACGCAATGAACAGTGAATCAAATTTATTAAATCATACACTACATCAGGGCAGAAAGGTATCAAATTTATCAAACCGGGTATATTTTCGGTACCGAATCGGTATTGACTTTTGACATTTTCGGTATCGGTTCGGCACCGGTATTCAGCGGTTTTTACCCTCAAATACCGGTACCGTACCGGTACCGACCGATACCGAACCGTACCGGTACCGACCGGTACCGAACCGTACCGTACCAAGTATATGCGGTACCAGAACCCAATTTTGGGGATTTTCAGTAACGGTATTTTCGGTACCGGTTGGTACTAAGCTCATCAAATCCTGTAGCAACGCAAGTAATTGCACCGGTTTAGATTATTTGTCATACACAATCCAATGAATAGTAACATCATCAAGGGGATGAGCAAATGGTATCGGGTACTGAATCGGTACCGACTTTTGACATTTTCGGTATCTGTTCAGCACCGGTATTCACCGGTTTTTACCCTCAAATACCGGTACCGTACCAGTACCGGCTGGTACCGTACCAGGTATAATCGGTACCGGTCCCTACTTTTGGGGATTTTCGGTAACGGTAACCGGTACCGAGCTCATCAAATCATGTAGCAACGCAAGTAATTGCACCGTGTAGATTACGTTTCATACACACTGTAAGTAAACTATATTTCGTTTGATTAAGGTTTTATATACACAACAACTTATTTTGTTTTCTTTTTATCTTTTCCTATAATGAATGAATTATAGCATGTAAAATTAACTTGGATATTTAGATTATTGATGAGCAAATCGTATCAAATCCTATAATCAAACCGGTATCGTATCAGTACCAAATTTACTATACCAATCATTTTCGGTACCAATTTGGTATCCACCTTTTGGTGTTTTCAGAATTGTTACTTTCGGTTCGACATCGGTCTAGCACCATACCTGTATTTGCTGGTTTTTACATTCAAATACCATACCGTATCGTACCGAGCATTTTCGGTGCAAGTACCTAATTTCGATGATTTTCCGGATCGGTACTCTCGGAGCCATTACCGGTACCGAGCTCATCCATATTTTAACGTGTTAGCACCGTAATAACTAAACTGAAAACAACTGAATTTCTAACGTGTAGGACGTGTGGGGTCCTATTATTATATATTAGTTTATTTAAAATCGTTTTTTTTTGGGACGGAGTGACTATCATTACCACGTCATTGTTATTTATGGTTTGATTTTCGGTATCTGCTTGCCGTTGCCAACACGCGTTTTGCAGACATTAGGTCCCCGCCGCAACGCTCGAACGAAAAATCAACTACTTGAATTAAGTTATATGTTTCCTATTTTAAAATTCATTATCTACATTATGTTTTATTTATTAATAAGATAATTATCAAAACAAACTACAAATCACCAGATTTCAGTTTTAATTTTTATTTCAGATTTCATCACCAGAATTCAAATTTTGATTTTTAAGATCCACGCAACCTTCATATTTCAACGGTATACATATGTGTACTTGGATATAAATAGAACAGTACACATGTGTACTCAGCATTGTACATATGTGTAATTAGCTACATAATACATACATAGAAACAATACCTGTAAAACTATTTTATATTTAACAAATTACAAGTTCCATAATGTTTTCCAAACCAAACAAAAAAACATATAATTACAAGTTCCAGTTTTGTAAAAACAATAAACCTAACATAATCGAAAAAACAAAAAACATAATCTTTTACAACTATTCGCCACGTTGTATGCTAAATCATCCTTATCGACCAAGCAAACAAACATATGTGAATCATCCTTATCGACCTCATACGTGAATCATCCTTATCGACCTTCCATCTCCACTTTTCTCGTTAACGACATCTCCTATAATAGCACAAAAAAAACTCAGCAACTAATACTTTGCATAATTCACAAGTGTACATCAACAACCTTACACATTCAATACACAAAAAATTCTGAGATATCACAAAAACAGACGCAATACACATGTGTACATCGCGTTAAAATCAGAATACACATGTGTACATCGCATTAAAAACAGAGCAAAATCAGAATACACATGTGTACATCGCATTAAAAACAGAGCAAAATCAGAATACACATGTGTACATCGCATTAAAAACAGAGCAAAATCAGAATACACATGTGTACATTGCATTAAACATTGTACTAAACACTGAAAACAAACACAAAACAGAAATATATTATAAACAAAATGTAAACAAAATGGGATTACTTAACTACACAACTACATTGCATGTTTTATTCTTACGATAACGTAAATAAATGTAAGTTACAAACATAATATATCAATACTAAATTTGAGCCTATAAACACAAGTACTTTGTACAGCAAGAGGAAATAAACTAATTCCACATTTTCATTAGTATGTACATGAACACAGATGACAGGAAAAAGCAAGACAAATCATAGGCCTAAGATAACAATGTTCAAATCAGCTTAACATCAGTATCTACGTGTAGGGCTGTAAACGAACCGAACGAACACAAATAAGGCTATGTTCGTGTTCGTTCGTTAAGGATAAAGCTTGTTCATGAACTGTTCACGAACGCTTACCGAACGAGATTTCTTGTTCGTGTTTGTTCATTAAGGAAACGAACATGTTCGTAAACTGTTCACAAACACTTACCATATGTGTCACACCCCCAAAAATACCACAAGCGGAAACCCCCGCGAGGCGTGTGACGTACCAGGATCTAGCCACTAATCACATTGAACCATATACATATAAGATAAATTAAAACCTTTCATTAAATGTAAATGTATATTTCAAACACCATTTAATAAAATCAACATGTTCAGCGGAAGCATAATAACTTGTTTAAATAAAGTGTTCAACAGTGCAACATAGAGAAGCGTTCCAAATGCCACGACCCATGTCCACTCCAGCTTCCCAGACAGCAAGTTCGATAACAATGTACCTAAGGACCTGCAACATGCTACTCATACAGAAACAAAATCATCAAATTGTGCAGTGAACATGACCGATTAAAAGACATCAGATTCTTATCATGCGTGTTCCAATCTACCGGCTTAAACAATAACATATCGAAAACCCTAATAGCGAATCAATCATTATACATACAAACACAATAGTTCTCAAGCATCATACGGTCTAGATCATCATTGTTATTCACACTTATATGTTAGACCTAACCGTTGATCATCCAAACTTCTAATATCATGCAATCATATCAAATAAACAGTAGGAAATAACGAAATCAAATCACTCAATCCAGGGATCATGCAACCTAGTGCAACAGGAAGTTTAGATCAATCAATGGTATAATGGACTAACCGATAAAATTGAGATGAAATCACGAAGATCTTCGAAAGAGGAAATAATGTTGTCGTCGCTGATTTGAGAGGATCTAGGGTTTCGCTACTATTCACGTTACGTGCAGTTAAGCAGATATAAGGTGATTATATAACTGATTCGTGCTTCGGCCTCACCTGGGCCACAAGCCCGTACGGCGAAATAAGGCTTCGATGAAAATCTAGTCTTTCGTCGAGTGTAGGTGATGGCGAAAAACCTATATTTCGTTATATTTCGTCGAGCAAGGGGTAATGACGAAAGACCTGTGTTTCGTCAATTATGAGGATGTATGAGTTGAGTTTAAAATGAGTTCATTATTTACCAAACAAAATACAATACACCAAACATACATCAAACGTGCACAAGTTACAATGCAAACAGATTATGAAAACACAGTTGCGAAACGAGTAACGTGTCGAGGAAAGACCTTGAAAACTCGGGTTGTCACAATATGCTAATGAACTCTAAGGCTAAAGGGTGTGGGAGTCATGGTTGGGACATGATTTGGTACCTAGGAACATGAATGGAAGGCTACACCACCCCTTTGCTTGATCCACCATGGTTTGCATGGATTAAACCATGGCAATCATGGTCTTCCTTTCCATTTTTCAACAAATCATTTCCTTTTTCTTTAGAGAAAGATAAATTAAAATAAATAAGGGACTAGTGGTTTGGGTCATGACCACACCCTTAGGGTAGTGGTTTTGGATGGTGGATTAGAGGTGGGTTACATGGCATTGACGTGGATGATCATGGTGGTCATGAGGGTCATGACCACACCCTATAGCCTAACAAATGTTCATGAACATAAATGAACACAAACGACGTTTAGGAACACAATACTTATTTTAGAATAAAATCTGCATTTTCATCACAAACATTACGAAGAATCCACAAAAAATAAATAAACACTTAACATAATTATCCGAACAGAGTTGGTGTGATTATAAAAAACATGATAAACATAAAATTAAGAGTTTGTTAAGCCTCAACACAACACAAAATAAAATTGAAATAGTGAGATGAGAGATGTTGTGAGAGGCATATAAGATAACTAGGGTTTCAAAACTTTAAAAACTAGAAATAACAAAACAAAATATAACATATAAAAACCTTTAACGAACTAACACAAATAAATATTAACAAGCAAACATAAATGAACTCATTACCGAACGCTCACGAACATAAACGAACACATTACCGAACGTTCACGAACATAAACGAACGAACGCAACATCTGTTCATGTTCGTTCGTTTAACTTAACAAACAAAATTTCTTGTTCGTGTTCGTTCATTTACTAGACGAACGAGCATAAATGAACTTCCCGCCGAACGATTCGCGAACTGTTCGCTGAACGTTCGGTTCATTTACAGCCCTATGACCACGTGTATACATACTTATACCTTGTCATTCATAAATTTAACATTAAACAAATATACACATGTGTCCATTCTTATACTTTCACCCAAATCAACAATAATAATCGTTCGAATACACATGTGTACACCCACCTAAGATAATAAGATAAACTAAAAAAAGGGTGCATATTCAAATCATCATACAAAGCACATTTATACAACAGTGTATTTTAAGAACATAATATAACATTGTTCATAGCAGGCTAAGAACCAACATACACACACATGTATATTTCAACAGTTAGCCACACACTAGTCACTTTTAGCAAAGATTAATAACATTTTTTCCCCAATTAAATATTAATCAGTATAATAGACAATTGTATACCAATTTGACGGCCATACACAAGTGTACATCAACGACTTTATATAACCAATGAATTCCAAACTCTTGTGCTCGCTGTACACATGTGTACTTCAAAGATTTTGCACCAAATCAACCAAACAGCATAACCTTACCGCACTTATAATGCCTCAAAAACAGAGTACAATCAACTGTCTTCTTAAATTAACCATATCCTTTCAAATAATTTAATCATCTACTCAAACTATGACTGATCAAAACACACCATTGGACAAAAAAAATCATGATTAAACAACTATTACAAGAGATTAAAGAAACCCTACCTTCCGATTTGATGTTCTTCAAAGATGTATAAAACATATCCAACGTGAATCGATTTACTGAATCTTATACACATTTACAGTTTATCATTGTGTACCTTTGATGTTGAAAATCATTTGACTATTCCGGCATCTAGTTAACTTCGACGAACTTCCCCTGTTCTATATCGATCAGAACAGTAATGAAATAGAGAGAGTATGATGGTTGTTGCATAAAAGATGATTTCCCCTGTTCTATATCCATCAGAACAATAATGAAAGAGAGAGAGATTGACGGTTGTTGCATAAAAGATGAATATTAGGGCTTGTAAAACTGGATGTGCGATATTAAAGGGATTCTTGGTGAATCGACATTAGGATTTTCCGGCTAGGTCAGCAGAAAGTGTGCAGTTCCGGCGACTTGCTGGCTTCGATGGTCTCCTCTGCTTTTCGTTGATGTCGGCGGCGATGATATGTGAGAGAGAAAGATTTGTGTGGGATTTTGAAACCTAAATGTGGAGATAAACGAGATTTATGCAATCAAGTTAAAATGTAAATTACACATATACCCTTATTCACTTAATTAAATAGTAACAAATAATTACCATCTTGCCATTCACTAAAAATCTCAAGATCATAAAAATCAAGGGCCCAGATCAGTTCACGCAGTCACTCTTAGGATTTTTTTCACGTTTGAACCTAATCCTATATATATATATATATATATATATATGTATATATATAGGGTAAGGTTCATGCGAGAACCACCTTTATTGCGAGAACCAATGTGAACACAACCTAAAACAGCTAAAAAAACCTAAAAAAAAACTAACAAAACCTAACCCCCACCCCCCCCCCCCAAAAAAAAAACTAACCCCCCCAAGCTAAATGCTAAAAACTAAAACCCACAAAAAACCTAACCCCCCCCCCCCCAAGCTAAAATGCTAACAACTAAACCCCCAAAAAATCTAAAAAAATAAAAAAAAAATCTAAAATTTTTTTTAATATTTTTTATGTTAAAATAGCTACTTTTTAGTAGCAAAAAAAAAACAATTTTTTTTGCTACTAAATGTAGCGATTTTTTAATAAAAAAAATATTAAAAAAAATTGTGTGTTTTTAAGCTATTTTTAGGCATTTTGTGTTGTGTTCACATTGGTTCTCGTGGTTCTCGCAATAAAGGGTGGTTCCTAATGGATCTTTGTCCTATATATATATATATATATATACTAGGTCAGAACCCCCCCCCCCCGTGTAATACACGGGTTGAATAAATATAATTTTATATACAAAATAATAAAAATATATATCTTTAAAAACCTCGTTTATTACACGGGTTGAATAAATATATCTTTTGTTTTGAAATCTAATAAATATTTCAAAAGGAGATTATCTACAATTAATTAGAAGATATTAAACAAAATGATAATTATCTATAGAGTACATGGCCTAATATAATGACAAGATGTTGCAATAAGTGGCTAAAATCAAGCTAAAAATCTAATAATTATGTAAATAATTTTTTAATTCAAATTATTTTCGGTAATGTGCGAATTATAATTGTAACTTTTTTATTTCTCATTAAATATAATGTAATACGTAAATATAATAATAAGTATTATATAATATAATATCTTTATTTTTGTATCGTTTTCAACGATTACATGTTTCTTTGATTAATTTTATAATAGTAACATACATCATCTTTATATTAACTCATTTATGCCAATTTGGTATATAAACGTCACCATCTTTGGTTTACATTTATAAGAAATATTTATTATATAGTTTAGATTGTTCAACCAGTGTAACACACGGGGAGCTAACTTAGTAGTTATATATTGGAAATCTATCTAAAAAAACCTTCCTAGAACTTTTTGAATATCTTGAATTTTTAATATTCGAATATATTTTCAGATTTCAACAGTCCGATATTATCGGAAGTAATTCTTTTCTTGATAACCAAGTCTCAGAAATTTAAAATTCATAATAATAAACAATTCTGTTACTGATCGTATATTTCTATTAGTGATAATAAACAATTTTGTTACTGATCGTATATTTCTATTAGCAATTTTAGATCCTCGTTTTCTTTTTGTTTTTCCAATAGTGGGCTCATCTAATAAGCTACCAACAACTAAATTAATGGGTCAATAAATTATTATAAGCCATTTAATTAATTTTATTTCAATAGATTTAATTTTTATTACTTTATGGTTACGATTCTTGTTTAGCCTGTTTTGTTTTGATTCATGATATATCAAAGTCTACTTAATACGAAATATGGATAAAATAATATTAATAAAATTTTTTTGAAAGGAAGATATTAATATAATTTAATTAATACATTTAGTAATTAATGATGACTCCAATGAATGACATGTGTCCACTCATTGGTTTCTTTTATTATATAGTATATATATATATATAGTGGAGGGTTCAAATGAGAATATTTTTTTTGTAAGAATAAAAAAGAACAAACTTCAACCAATAATAATGCTTCATTTTACTTCATTTAATTTTTGTATTTAATATGGGTGTAAGGGTATATTGGTAAAATTAGATAGATCATTAATTCTTAGTCTTCCTTTTTAATAGCTCACTAAATTAAATTTGTAACTTATTTAAAAAAATATATTTTTTTTTCAAAGAAGAAAAAAAAAGTAATTTAAAGTGTAGGATAAATTATGAGGTGTGTATGATGAATTATGAGTTGTGTATGATGAATTATGAGTTGTGTAGGATAAATTTCAGTATGTGTAGGATAAATTTCAAAAGCGTGTAGGATAAATTTTGATGTGTCTAGGAAAAAAATTTTAGTGTGTAGGATGATACTCTTTATGACTAATTAATTAGTCAAAAATAATAATAAATGAGATGAGAGAAAAACTATTTAATGTTTTACAATTGTATCCTTTATTCTTTTTCTTCTCAATTTAATTTTCTTCTCAAATGAACCTCCCCCTATATATATATATATATATAGGGTGGAGTTATTGTAAAAAAGACCAAAAGTGTGAGAAATGTAAGAAAGAATCTCAACCATTAGATCTAAATTAATTGAAAAGGGTAAGATTGTAAATGCATTAACAAATTCAAATATGGTAATCCTCGATTTAAGGATTTGGAGAGAGAAAATCCTTGATTTAAGGAATATAACCGTCCATAACATCATTCATTTTAATTTTTTTTGCATCATTCACAGAATCAGAGCCATGTTCATGACATGGTGTTTTAAAAAAATTCATAGTTCAATTCATGCTGTTTTTACGAAAATAATATAAGACCATTCAGTAAACAAAAATATAACACCCATTCAGTACACAAAATAACACCATTCAGTACAAGATATAACACCATTCAGTAAACAAAAAATAACACCGTTCAGAAACAAAATAACACCATTCAGAAATAAAATAACACCATTCAGAAACAAAAAAAAAAAAAACCATCCAGTAAACAAAAAATAACATCATTCAGTAAACAAAATAACACCATTCAGTAAATAATATAACACCATTCAGTACAAGAATATAACACCATTCAGTAAATAAATATAACACCATTCAGAAAAAAGAAAATAACACCATTCAGAAACAAAATAACACCATTAAGAAAAGAAAAAAAAAACACCATTCATAAAAGAAAAAAAACACCATTAATGAAAGAATATAACACCTCTGTTTCATCTTCTCCACTTCCGGCGCCGTTCGATGTAGATAGAAAGAGATCGCAGGACCACCACCACTGCCAAATCCGGCACCACCACCGCCGCACCATCACTGTCGATCCAGCACCACCACCGCCGCTGCCACTCGCACCAGCACCACCGCCGCTGCCACTCGCACCAGCACCACCGCCGCTGTCGCTCGCACCACCACCACCGCCGCTGCCGCTCGCACCACCACCGCCGCCGCTGCTGCTGTCGTGTTTGATCTTCCGATTTCCGATTGGCCGCTGTCGTGATTATGAGAGAGATCTTTGATCGTAGATGGAGATCATCTGGAGAGAGAGAGAGATTGTAGGGATTATGATTTACAGTTTCCATTTTTTTAATTGATATAAAGACTTTATTACCCCAGGAATTTTCAATTCAGTCCAAAAAATAAATCAAATTTTACAATATGGTCCCTATTAATCTCAACCGTTAGATCAAAGATCTAATGGTGTAGATTCTTTCTTACCTTTCTCACACTTTAGGCTTTTTTTTACAGGATCTTCTACCTATATATATATATATGTATATATATAGGGAGCCGCTAAAATAGAAATCATCCCAGTTGTAAGAACCGCGAGAACCACTCTCAACCAATCAGAACAAATGGTATTTTGGTCATTTCCTTCAAATGTCTAATCTATCTCTCTCTTCAATTAATGTTATCTGACTTTCTCTCTCCTCTCTCATATATCATCTCTTTCTCTCTCTCTTTTCATTTAAACAGAATGTGAGCTTTTTGAAGGTTCCTCATCTTCTCTCATGCTCTTCATCTGTGATGAAGATGAAGATGAAAAATTTTACCCTCTTCATCGCACACCCGCTGATATCTCCTCCTTCTTCACCCCCGATGTACTCGCCGCCGCTATCACCCACCCCTGCTTCTCTCTCTCACACTCGTTCACCACCGGCATCACCCACCCTTGTTGCAGCGGTGGCGGTGGCGTTGCAGCGGCGGGGGTGGCGTTGCAACTCCAGCTGAGAAAAAGGACGGCGGTGGTGGGATGACTTTGAAGGTTGTTTCTCTCGCTAGTAAGATGTGCTCTCTCTCATCTCTCTCTCACTGAGGAGAAAGAAAAATTATGATGGGTCTGAAGATTATGTTTGTTTGATTTTGTTTGCTTGATGGGTCTGAAGATTATGTTTCTTTGATTTGGTTTGCTGGGTTTTCCTTTAATTTTGGTATTCTATATGAAATGCGTGTTGGGTGTTTTTTTATCAGAGATGTTTCTTGGGGGTTGATCTGTGTTGATTCCTTTTTTGATTTTTGGGGGTTGATCTCAGTTGATACAGGTTTGAATCTGTTTGAATATGTTTGAATGATGTTCTTGTTCCTTTTTGAATGTTTAAATTAGTTGAATCTGGTGCCTTATTTGAATCAGCGGTGATGATGCAAAAAAAAAAAAAAAAAACTGACGATGGCGCGGCAAGGATGGTGGAGGGTAGGTTTTTGAGCCTGCAACCCCACTTTGGAGCCTCTGATTATCGAAAAATCTGAGCCAAAACTTCGTTTTTTTTCAAGAATCCACTCGTTCTTTTGATTTTTGTTTGTTGGGTTTTTTTTTTTCGAGGCGTCGATGATGATAGCAAACTATCTGAGACACCTCCCGAATGTGCGATTTTCTGGGTGCGTTCGGTTTTGCGTAAAAACGGTTTTGTAAAAAAAAAGTTAAACCGTAAACTTTTTAACGTAAAAACTTAAAACGTAAAACGTAAAACGTAAAAAAATTTTTGTAAATCGTAAAAAGTTTTAGGTAAAACATAAATCGTAAATTTTTTTTAGTAAAACGTAAAAAACCGGCGCGTAAAACGTAAAAACGTAAAAAATGTTATCGTAAAAAAACCGGCGCGTAAAACGTAAAAAACCGGCGCGTAAAATGTAAAAAACGTTAACGTAAAAAACGTTAAAAGTTTTTCGTAAAACGTAAAAAGTTTTTCGTAAAACGTAAAAAGTTTTTCGTAAAACGGCGCGTTAAAAAAACGGCGCGTTAAAAAACGGCGTTAAAGAACGGCGCGTTAAAAAAACGACGTGTTAAAAAAACCGACGCTTGAAAAAACCCGGCGTAAAAACGGCGCGTCAAAAAAACGTAAAACGTAAATAGTTTAACGGAAAACTTAAATTGTAAAAGGTATAAAAATTCTTTTAAAAAAATCTGAATTTAAAAATGTTTTTAGTAAAAAAATTATGTTTAAAAAATAAAAAGTAATAAAATAATACAAAAAACTAATAAAAAAACAATAAAGATAAAAAGACAAAATAGAGTTATTTTACTAAATTACCATTTTGGATTATAATATTAAAGACATAATAAGACAAAAAACATTTAACATTATTTTTAGTTACTTTTAATCTCATCCATTGATCTTGAAGATCTAATGGTTAGAAAGTGGTTCTCTTAGTTCTTACAACGCGCCGTTTTTTAATGCGTCGTTTTTTTACACGCCGTTTTAAACGCGCCGTTTTTTTCACTTTTTCTAACGCGTCCCTTTTTGTACACTTTTTACGTTTTGCGTTAAAAATTTAAACTTTTTACGTTTTACGTAAAAGTTTTTACGTTTTGCGTTAAACTTTTTACGTTTTACGTAAAACTTTTTACGTTTTACGTAAAACTTTTTACGTTTTACGTAAAACTTTTTACATTTTACGTTAAAAATTTAAACTTTTTACGTTTTACGTAAAAGTTTTTACCTTTTACGTTAAAATTTTCACGTTTTACGTAAAACTTTTCACGTTTTACGTTAAACTTTTCACGTTTTGCGTAAAACTTTTCACGTTTTGCGTAAAACTTTTCACGTTTTGCGTAAAACTTTTCACGTTTTACGTAAAACTTTTTACGTTTTACGAAAAACTTATGAAAAACTTACGAAAAAGTTTACGTAAAACTTTTTACGTTTTACTTAAAGGCGCCGTTTTTTACGCGTTTTTACGCGCCGTTTTTTCAAGCGTCGTTTTTTTAAACACGCCGTTTTTCCACGTTTTTTAACGCGCCGATTTTTTACACGCTTTTTACACGCCGTTTTAACGCGCCGTTTTTTCACTTTTTTTAACGCGCCCTTTTTGTAAACTTTTTACGTTTTAAGTTTTACCTTAACTTTTTACGTTTTACGTTAAAATTCTTACGTTTTACGTTTTATATAAAATTTTTACGTTTTACGTAAAACTATTTACGTATTACGTTTTATGTTAAAATTTTTACGTTTTACGTTAAACTTTTTACGTTTGTCGTTTTACGTAAAACTTTTTACGTTTTACGTGAAACTTTTTACGTTAAAAAGTTTACGGTTTACGTTAAAAGTTTACGGTTTAACCTTTTTTTTTACAAAAACTTTTTTACGTAAAAACCAACGCACCCAGAAATCGCAAAACTTTTTGCGTTTTACGTAAAACTTTTTATGTTTTACGTTTTACGTTAAAAAATTAACGGCTTACGTTAAAAAATTTATGGTTTTACTTTCTTACGCGAAAACGAACGCACCCAGAAATTTTACAAAAACTTTTTTTTTACGGTTTACGTTAAAAAAGTTCTTTTTACAACTATTCACACCAATACAGTTTTAACATCAGACTTAGAAGGGGATTGCATACCATTGTTCAACAATTGTTCACACCAATAATGTTGTAACATCATATGTATACATACTCAGCTGTAACAAGGGATGCAACTGTTTTTTTTAACACTTTACACAACCCATCCCTAATTTAACCTCTACAGTCATGCTACATACGAAACCCCATTTCGACAAATCAACAAATCGACCAACAAGAGTGCATATTTATTTCATAATCAAACAAACAGTTGGCCATGAATACTCAGTTAAACATCACTGATACAATTAACAATTTCATACACTCAAAACCTCCAAAAATTACATGAATTCGAAATAAACACCGATGAACTCAACTGACCTATGAGATGAACGAGGTTTTTGATGTCGTCTCTGCTTCGCCGGCGTCCAGCACCTGTCGGCACCAAAACCCGAGCCACAATGTAGCCTTAAGTGACCCGAAACGAAATCAAACCCGAAATCTGATGTGAGCGTAAATCTGACCCGTCGTCGTAAAAAACCCACCACCGCCACCACCATCTCCGTCAATCCTCACCACCACCGTCTCTGTCGCCGTCAAAACCCACCACCACCGTCTCCGTCACCGTCAAAACCCACCACCACAATCGCCGTCACTGTCTCACCACCACCACCACCGTCTCCGTCACCGTCTCCAGCTCCGTTGAATGATGTGCAGATGATGGTGGTGAGGGATTTCAAGAGATATATGAGAGATGGGGTTTTAAATTTTAGGTTTGTGTGAATAATGGATCTGAGATGAAGATGGCTCTGAAGAATGGTTATATGGATCGACGGTGGAAGAAAGATCGGGGGAAGGGTGGTTGTCGATGATGGTGATGAGGAACGGAAGGGATGACAGACTGTGGAAATCGATGAAGGTGGGTGTGATGTCTGGATATACACTGGTTGTTGACGGAGATTAACGGTAGAGTTTAGTGGTCGGAGATAAATGGTGACTTTATTCGCCGGAGGAGAAAGGAAATAGGGGTGAAAGTTTAATTGTCTGATCTAAAAGGGTGAAAGCGGGTTTTGTTTGGAGGTGAAACAGGGTAAATGGGGGTAAATGGATCTGAGATATGAGGAATGATAAATGTAGATGAGAGAGGAGAGAGGAGAGAGGAGAGAGCTTTTATAAAGTCAGATACTTTAATGAAGAGAAAGATTGAAGATTTGATATTTATGTTAAATGACCACAATACCCTTTTTTCTGATTGGTTGAGAGTGGTTCTCGCGGTTCTTACAACTGGAGGTGGTTTCTATTTTAGCGGCTCCCTATATATATATATATATATATATATATATATATATATATATATATATATATATATATATATATAGAGTAAGGTTAACATACAAAAAGCCTTATCATACATCACGTAGGAGACAATGGTAACCGTTGGATCAGGGGTATAATCACGCATGGGACCACATAATCACACATGGGACCACATAATCACGCATGGGACTATAATCACGCACGTTTTATGACAATAACGCACGTTATATTTTTTGTCATGTATGTTAATGTAGGTTAAGCTCTGATGTACATTATACTTTCTCTATATATATATATATATTTGTTTTGTAAGAGTTGTTAAAAGTTGACGAAGACGCCGTACGTGCCATTTTTGTAAGATAGTAAACCATAATTTGATATTATATCATTGTACAATATTAAATCATGCTTAAGGAAATCCCAAGCAATACAATGATTGTAGGTATTGTCACGGATGGATCCGGTCGGCATTCGAATTTTTAGTTTTTTTTTTAGCTTGAGCGTGTCATCAAAGTTAACTAAATTTTAATAATTACAAAAATCATAGTGTATATTTTAAAATAAAAATACACACAATAATAATCAAGTAAACAGTGTTCTGATTCAAATCATTCTAAAAAATGTATGTTATGGTAAATGTATAATATTAATAAAAAAATATCACATAAGCAATCATTTACCTTTCACGTGGTTATATAAAATGTGAGTATTTTGGTAACTATCAGCTAATTATAAAATATGTATTTAATAGTTTAATTTGTAATTTATTAAATACTAAAAAAAACACTAAACACAATATACTAAAACTAATCATAGTCACGTGGACAATGACTCCAAATTCTCGCGAAAATTGTTATGTGTTTCTCTATTATGTGTTGTCTGATAATTTGCTGGTTTCTCTTTGGTATTAATTTAGACTGGAGCCGAGTGGACGTCACCTTCATAGCTTTGCCAAATCGATTTCCCTAATTCCCTTTGTCTTCTAAGATCATAAATGTAAAATTACGCAAGAATACGTTAGGCCACTTGTTTTTCTTTCTCCCAGATTTGTAAAGTCCAGTCACGTCTTTTAATTATAATAATAATTGTGGAGTAGGATCAAATACAAACCACATTTTGCATACAAACTATACGAACTATTTAAAAAGTGTCACGTGGCATCCAACCAATTATAGACAAATGATAAAATAATATCCTAAATAATATCAATTATATTGAATTCCCTATAAATATGCTAACAAACAATTAATTCTTTATTTGGATCTTCCTTTTATTTTCAATGTGCCGATTAAGAAAAGTGTTGATATTATTCAAATATGTGCTAAAATCAATTATCTTGATTAATTTTCATGTGCTAATATAACTCAAAAGTGCTACTTTTATGTATGTATTGTTTTGGTATGTACTAATTTAACTTTTTTTAAGTGCTAGGAACTGTTCTTAAGGTTTGTAGGATAAATATGGTTTGTACCGGAACCAACCCCCAATAATTGTAACAACAATTAAACGATACATTTGCAAAGATTAGGAAGACAATTTCTGAGTTATTTTTTCGACATCTTTGCATACTCATCCCATAACTCGTTGATAGTGGCATTGCAAGTTGACAAATAGTGGAAGTACACTTTTGTTAGACGGTGAAACCTGATTTATCGCTAGCGTCAGTCCTTTATTTAAAAAAGTAATACTCTTGCTCCAAATCGTCAACCATTTGTATGAATAGTTCCCGACTCTTGCAAAAATGATGCCTAAAAATAGTGGAATCATGCATGGGATCATCACAAAAATAGTCACGCACCAGACATTTATTAGCAGGCTTACGATCCCAGTTAAATAAAGGTCATTTTGTAAGCGAACGTGATCTTTCGGCATGATGAGTTAAAAACTGGATTGTGGCTTGAACTGCCGTTATGAATAGCTCGTTTTCCTCATATGAATCCGACGATGATGATATATCCATTTTTAAAAGTAAACTGGAGATTGATTAGAGTAAAAATTATTAAGAGTAGAATGTGAGAGATGTGAAGATATTTTAAGATATTAAAACATGTGGATTGTGGAAGTTATGATTGTATGGTATGGGTGTAGAGGTACAAAATCATGTTTATGTGTGGTTTTTGTAGGGTGTAGAGAAGCACCATTCTATGTATTAAGTTTGATGCACGAGGTGGCGGGGCACGGAGCTCATGACACCAACACTTTCAAATTCATTTTATAATTACTACTTTATTCCAACGACAAAAACAAATCATGTTTACATACATATTATATTGTAATTTAATTAATGAGTATATGTAGCCGTGTAAGTCATCAATTTTTTTTTTAAAGAAATGTAATTATGAAAGCATGTTAGTCCTATGACGCTAGGATAGTGTCCTTAACAGGGGCGGAGCTAACATGTAATTAGGGGTAACAGGGGCGGAGCTAACATGTAATTAGGGGTAGCACGGATTACCCTTTAATATTGTGAGTAAAGTGCAAAAGGTTTCTTTTCTTCTTCGTTTTAAGTACCTATACCACTTGAGCAAATACCAAATCCCTTAAGAAGTTTCAATTTAAATACGCTCAAGCGATAGCAGTGTCACGATTGGTGATTTCACGCAAAATGCTTGTGTTGCCGCGAAGAACAAAACCACAAGCTAGTGTTACAAATGAGAGAATACCATATTTGTGGTGGAGGTGTTCGAGTGAACCACAAAGTCATATGTTTTACCGTAGTGGGCCTTCGGGTGGACGAGTTTTCCCCGAAACTGGTGGCTTGGTGGCTCAGATATGCATCCAACTCTGACCGTTATGAAAGAGGGAATGCATTTGCTCGATTGAGGGCATCCCAGGATATTTATCCGGTGATTTAGTTAGCCGTTCAAAAAGAAAATTGTTACATTGTTTTATGAGTTAAAACAATTACGTAACATGCGTGTGAAATCTAAACATCGATTTCCATAGCATGTTCTTGTTGAAAAAACAGTATGTTACGAAGACTAATTATTATTGTCTTTACTGGTGTATGATATATCGGGATTAATTCTTTATTTTGGGATTTGTTTTTGCCTATTTTTTGAACTGCAAATGTTATGATACTTAAATATTTCCTTTTTTTAGGTTTAAACGTGTGATCTCTCCTTTAAGAAGTAGGAGTGTTCATGGTTCGGTCTCAAATTGTAAAACTGTCTAAACCGGTTATCAATTTGATTTCGTGATCGGTTTTATTTTTTAACTTTTGATTGGTCGCTTTCAAAATATCAAGTCGTAACAAATGATTTAGTTTACGGTTTATACCAAAAACCAACTGTGTAAAACCGAATCGGACCGTAAAATATAATACATAGATATATTAACTTTTTAGATAATAGACATATAGTATTATAGGGAGAGGTTCATTTGAGAAGGATTTTCTTGAAAAAAAAATTAAATTAATCTAGACCCTTTTATGAATGCAGACATTCAGGCCCATAGGCCAAGCCTGGCCTAATGTTAATGAGCTTTAGGGTTGTTGTTGTATTGATCTATATATATGATATATGTACACTCAATGAATAGAGAATTCTCTCATTTTCTATACTTCTCATTTGTCTTTATATTCTCTATAGTATCATTTACATATTAGATGTTGCTATTAGGCCGTTGTTTTACAACACGTTATCAGCACGAAAGTGCTCGAATCATCATTGGTTTTAATCGTTGATTAAAGTCTTGGTTGACTCATGTCGTTGATGATATTTTGTTGATAAAAGTTTTGGTGGCCCGAGGTGTTTACAACGAAGATTGGATTTCGTAGACATGGGGATTGAAAAGTGGTGTAGATACTATTTCGTTTAGTTATTTCAAGGTAAGTTTTTTTTTTTTTCCACCATACATGTTTATCTACATAAGGTACTACTCTTATACCTATATTGTTTCTTGTTGAATATGTCTTATCATTTCAACTTGATTTTACCATGATAAGAATAATCGTTAACCAGAATGAGATTTCTGAAAGTCGGTTGAACATGGGATGTTCAAATCCTACTCATAATTTTCATTTTCATTTTTAATTACCTTTTATAGAATAAATGATCATCACGGTATTGAAAAAAATAGGAAATATAAGTTTAATATATACATGGACACTTGTTACAGAAACCCGATGAGAAAATATTTGTTATTAATTTATTAAGTCTAATCTTATCTATTTGCTAGTTATATTGCAAGCTTATTCCTTGGTTTAGAAATTGATATATAGTTTGATAAATTCTTTTTATGCATGTTTAATAGATAAACCTTGAAAAGAAAAGTTGTATTATGATATCCGTGGTCTTGCATTTACTTGTTTATTATAGTGAAGGATTCAAATGAGAAGAAATTTTTTGTAAGAAGAAAAAAAAAGAAGTTTCAACCAATAAGAATGCTTCATTTACTTCATTTAATGTTTGCATTTAATTTTAATATAAGGGTATATTGGTAAACTTACATAAATCATGAATTTGTAATCTTCCCCTTTAATAACTAGCTAAATTAAATTTGTAACTCCTTTTCAAAATATATACTTTTCCAAATTAAAAAAAAAACAACTTAATTTAAAGTGTAGAATAAAATACTAGTTGTGTAGGATAAATTACGAGTTGTGTAGGATATATTTCGAGGTGTATAGGATAAATTTCGACCGTGTAGGATAAAATTCTATAATGTAGGGGGGGGGGGGATATTCCACGTTCCTCCCAACCGCCGGGTATATGTGGGAAAATTTTGATATTTGTAGGTTTTGTAGATTATATGTAGGATAATTAATGATTAGTTGACTAATTAATTAAAAAGAGAAAAATTAATGATAACAGTCAGAAATGAAATAGTATTTTACTAATATGCTCTTTCTTCTTTTTCTTCTCACATTAAATTTCTTCTCAAATGAACCTTCCCCGTTTATTATATTATTTATATATATTTTAAAGTTATATATATTATTTAGTTTTAACTAATATAACATAAATTCAATTAAAGTTCTAATATATAACTTATGAGTGTGGATTGAATATTATTAATTATAAAATTAATTCCGATTTCCTCATCATTAATTCATGTTGATGTATATTTACCTACTAGCCTAAGACCCCGCGAGTTTTGCGGGTGGCTTAACACCAACTAAACACATAAAAAATTCTAAACGTTGAAGCGTTAACCTATGATTTGGTAAGCCTAATATTTTGAGACCGTTGATCACATCCCAATAGTGCATCTCGCTCCTCTCTTTTACATATTAACTTTTTGTCAACTAAAGCTTCATGATCTTTTCATGCCTTTTGGCCAATATGTCTTGCACCAGCAGTGTTAACATCTAAATATACATTAAGACATGAACGTAGAGTCATAGATAACACACACCAATACATCTTCGTAAAGCTACTAACGAACATTGTGTCAAAAAGTTGTACGTCATCCAAATCCACAGATCGTGTTTAAAAATTGAAATCTCTTTCAATGTGTGCAATAAAACATGTTCATAACATGAACATCAAACCTCACAAAGAAGAAAATTTGTTGCATTTAAAAAAAAAAGAATAACCGATAAACCCGCAAGTTACAATACCTCGGTCCCGTGCAACACCTCCCAGTGTAAGCAACAGCGTTTCAAACGCACTTCTGGTATGCCATACATCTCAAACAATTATTTTGTGGATTCTCCAAAATCAAGAAGATCGTGATGGCAAGCATAAGACTTAAGTTCATCTTTCAATAGCTGAACATTCTATATTATAAGTTGAAAGAAGTAAATATGAAGCAGAAGTCGATAAACTATTCTAAACCATTATAGTTTGCTGAAAAGTAAACAGTACCACCCGGGTAGAAACCCGGATAGGACATTTTAAATTACATTATTCATAAGTGTGTTGATAAAAGTAATGCAAATCAAATGACATTACATAAAATGGTAAAAAAGTTATCTTTAGAAGCCATGTATTATAGGATTTCATAGGTATAATCAAATGAGCAACATGACAATACTATATGTTGGTTAGATAATAAATTGATTGGCCGTTCAAAAAAAAACAACTTTACAAGAGTATATCAAGTATGTACACTAAAAAAAGTTCTTACTTTATGTTTATATCAACATGTATACCAACTTTTTGCTAGAACTATAGATTATTCATGTCGTTTTGAGACAAAAAAAAGTTATATTTGACTCTAAAAGTCAAATATACAATTAAAAGAAACACCATTTGAAGAGAGAGATAGCACCATCATTTTTTTTTTGCAGAATTTTCTTCTCTTTGTGTTCGCAACCATCACACTGCAAATTCACTATGAGAATACAAAACTGAAGTGGACAGAAAAAGCATAAACAACATTAAACAAAAATAGAAGGAATGGTACCAAGATGCAGACATAAATTAAACAAAGAAAGTGACAATGTAGCAAGAAAAATATCATTATGTTTCATTTGTTCATCAGACACGATAACTTTTGGTATATATATACACACACATCTATATATATATATATAGAGAGAGAGAATATAAAAATAAAATGCAGGGAAAGAGATGGTTCATTTGGATCATTAGGAGCTTAAGGTCTTTCTCTTTAGTCATTTCTCATGTTTGAATCTGGTTAGGGGGAGGATTCTAAGTACCCTCGTCGGCCCTAGGCCGCTCCCCACACCGAGTAGTCTTAGGAGAAGAACCAAATTAGGTTAGGATATTCTTTTATTTTAACGAACCCCAAAATAATAAGCGAATTGGCAAAGGCCCAATACCAACCCTAGTTCTTCTTGCACCTCTTATCGATCACTTGCAGAATCCCAAAGTCAAACACAACTAATCCAGATCAATAAAAGAAACATGTATAGATCATAAGAAGGCTGAATGGGATGTACTACTAAAATATGAAACCAAAATAATAGTTGTGATGAAACAGCGATTAACCAAGAGAGGTTAATTCACTGGTCTCGTCAAGTAGGGTTAATCCCTTCTTTCCGAGGATCGGTGGCTGGATCGTCAGCTGGGCTGTCTCCTGCACAAGGAAAACACACCGTGACTCGTAACAAGGAGGAAGGGGTGGGGGGTGCTCCTTGTTACCACTCTCCGACGTGAGAATCAGTAATTTGCTTGAGAAGCAAAGTGTGTGATCGTAGTAGTAGTGAGAGAGTTGTGAAGAGATACCTCAAACCTGGTTCGGGATGGGTATTTATAGCCGAGGAGTGAAGGAGGGTGTTTGAGGGGACAGACTGACGACGTGCCGCCCTTATGCAGGTGTGTCAGGCTTGTCGGTTGTGGAGGTGAAGCCACGTCCTACTGCAGTGTCAGTCTACTGCTCACGTTAGGGCCGACAGGTGACTGTCATTGGTGCCACTTGCTCTGTGGTGTCAGTCCCACTTGCCTCGTGGGCAGGATGCGGTGTCGCGCCGCATCGCTGTCTGTGGTAACCGCTGTTGTTTCCGCGTTCCCACTCTGGCGAAGACTGCGAGATGCGGTGCTAGGCCGCATCGCCACTTATGGTGACTATTGTTG
The DNA here is from genome assembly GCF_002127325.2 of Helianthus annuus. Lineage (NCBI taxonomy): Eukaryota > Viridiplantae > Streptophyta > Magnoliopsida > Asterales > Asteraceae > Helianthus > Helianthus annuus. The sequence goes on from NC_035443.2 coordinate 41,446,491, forward strand.
TTGTCCAGGTCCCTTGTCGTGACGAAAATGTTCATAGGATGCGGTGCTAGGCCGCATCGCTATGCGTACACCCATTTTCATACACAAGGTAAGTCTTCTTCCATCACTTGACTGATTGGATTCGACCACTGTGTTCGCGCGTGCCTGCATGGACACAGATAAGTTCTTGCTGGTGGGGGTCTTTGATAAGGGTAATGGTCACTCGCGGTCGTGCTAACGCGAGATCTGGGACCATACCCCTTCAAGTCCCCCCAGTCTAGTGTTGCTTCCTCATGCAAGTTGCATGTGGGATGAGCACTGGACTATGGTGTCTAGAAGGTGGTTTGTAGTTTGGAGAAGATTCTAGGCCATGTAGATGGCTCCTGCTTCAAGTAAATCAATCTGGGGATCTGGTAGAGTCGTGTGACGTCTCTTCCGTACCGGTGAGCAAGTTCCGTCTGATGCGAAATTCTCAGCCTAGGGTTTTGATCCGGTAGTAGGGTCTACCTTTTTCTGATGTCATCAGGGTTGGTTGCCACCTGTTGGTGTGTCGAACCAACCTCTGAGACCGTGACTGAAGATGTCAGCAGGGTTCGAACCAACCTTTGAGACGATGACGAGAGATGTCTGCGACCGCAACTCTATTTGTAACCTTTGCGTAAGCTGATGCAATGTTGTAAGTGCCTTGCTCAAGCTTTATGTTCATCAACTGGACATGCAACGATGATCCCTATTTTGTGGGGTTCTTGTGTTCTTCCAGTTAGCTCTCAAGTAACTGCACGTCCTTTGCGGTTACCTCGTTCCGTTGCATTGTTGGCCATGTTTGGTCGAACAATGTTGGGTACTTGCGTCATTGTTGGCCGTGTTTGGTCGAACAATGTGAATCTGGATAATGGTCAAATAAACATGGTCATAGGCATGGTTGTGCCCACCATTGTTTATTCTATGCAGCTCATAGGTGGGCAAACAAAGTCACAAGCAGACTTGTTACCACTGTTCCTTGGCTTGTTGCTCAAGGAGATTACCTTAGATGATTTGGAATCTGGGTGAAACTCGTCCGCATTCATTCTGTAGCCACTTTCCTTCATGCTTAGATGGGAAGTAGCTTTCCTTGAAGTAGCTTCGTTCATCTGCGTAATGACTTAGTTGTGGCTCTTCCGTAGCTACCCATCGCGGAGCTTTATGTGTAACCGCGGTGACTCATGAGTGTCTGCGGTTTGCAACAGAAGACCGCTTTAAAAGAGTTTTATGCTTGGATGTGGCTCTTGAAGAACCAGGAGTCAGGGTTTCTGATGTGCGGTCGCTCATCATATTTATCCTTTCCCCTAACGAGAAGTTGTTTGCGTCCCCTCTGTGGTTGTGAACCGGACACGAGGGATTTGATGCTTGAAGAAGCTTGAAGGGAATGCGGTTCGCCTCATCCTGAGAAGCGGTTTTCGCAGTCCAAAGAACAACGCCGGTTCTGAGTATCTGACACACCTATGCGGGCTCGCGTGTGTCATCTCCGCATATTTCACGTGTGCTTGTGGGTATATGCGGATATTGGTTATACCCCTTTACATAATATAGAGATATATATTTTTGCCTTTTTGAGGGGTATGTAAAAAACGACATGCGGTATGGGTTATGGTGCGGTATACCAAAGAAACCGCATGCCGTTTCATGTTGGATATTGTTGTCGCTTTTTTGTTAAATGTTGTTGACCGCACGTGCGAGTTGGTGGAAGTTGGTGAGATTTGCCTGACATGTGCTGAAACGAAAGGACTTTTGCACTGCCCGAGGTAATCACTGCACTGTAGCAGGAGTGTAAAAGTCTCTTTTGTCAGGCGCGTGGGCGGCTAGTCCCGCGTGGTAACCGTCAGCGGAACCGTCGCTGTACACGTGTCGCCACATGGTTTGTTCTTTTTACCCACGACGTTTCGGTTACTGTTCCGCATTTATTGCGATGACTATAAAAGGGGAAACTGTTTCCCAAACTTGTTCAAAATTTCAAAAAATTCCGGTGAGAGAAAGAGAGATTCCTTCGTCTTCTCCGATCATTTGTTTGATTTTTCGGTGAGGTTTCTGAGTTTTTTGAACTCGTTCTACATTTGCTTTCTTCTACATTCTGATGGTTGAACCATCGAATCCCCATACTACTGAGGGTGAAAACCCTAACCCTTCGTCGTCGCCGGCGGCAGAGGAGGAGGAAGGTGGTGCACCGGGTGGTGGCTTGCCGATGCTGAAATGGACAAAAGCCTCATTCAATCATCTGATGACCGAAATTCAGATGCCTCAAGAATGTGGGGTTGTTTACCCACAAGAGGGTGATACCGGTGCTGATGCTCCGACCGGTTACGTCACCATGTGGGCAGATTTTTTCGGTGACTGTAACCTCCGGTTACCGTTAACTATCTTTGTCGCTGAGGTTTTGGAGTGGTACAAACTCCATATCTCTCAAATGAGTCCGTTTGGCATGATCCGGATTCGGAATTTTGAATATACCTTTCGTGCTCTCGGTATAGAGCCCACTATCGGGGATTTCCGACGGTTCTATCAAATGACAGTGTCACTGGGGTTCTTTTCCTTCCGTCAACGGGACGGTAGTCCCAAGCTGATGACCCCTCCCAAGGGTATTACGAAGTGGAAAACAAAGTTTTTCTACATCAAGGCTGCCACGGTCACTGCCAAGTTAACCTTTCGGAATGTGACCGAGACGATCATAGCGGAGACTATTATTGTCCCCAGGGCTGACACGGTGGACTGGTTTCCGAGGTTATGGACCATTGAGTGGAAGAAACTGAGCAACATGCAGTTGTGGGTGTTGCGGATGATGCTGACCAGGATGAGTAAGAAAGCAAGGCCCGTTGTGCAGGAGAAAAGTGGTGGTAAGTACTTTTCTTCTTGTGCGGTTTTCTTACTTCCTTATCTGTATTACTGATTTGTAAGTGTACTATCAGAGGATGCTGCCCTGTGGAGAATATTTGATCCGGACTTAAGGGCAAGGTTGAGGTGCTTGCATGTGCGGATGGTGAAGAAAGTTTTAACTTGACCATACGCGACAACTTCTGCATCCCTGATCGCGAGGCGAGGGAGGCACCACTGTCGTAGGGCAAAGGTATAGTAAATAATTTCCTTACTTGCTTTGTAAAGAAGGTGGCCTTGCTGATTTGCTTGTTTGATGATTTAAACGCAGGTGATCTTGGGGCTTTGGGAGACACTGACACCAAGGGTGTTCCCAAAAAGCAGGTTGACAAAGCTGCGCGGTTTTGCTAGAAGAAAAAACATGAGCCTGCTGTTGTTCCTCCTTTGGTGCCACAGGTGGCAGGTATCTCTCGCACTCTACACCGATTACGTGGTAGTGTCTGACACCCTTGAGGGTTTGGGTGTTCCAGGTGGTGGTGCGGCTGCAGGTGCATCCTCTGCGGGTTCCAAACCTGCTGATGAGAAGAAGAAGAAGAGGAAGGTAGAGGATAAAACCGCTGGTGCTGGTGAGCGGAAACGTCCGAGGTTGAGAACGACTCGGACAGCTGCTGTTACGCAGTCGAAGCCTGTGGTTGTGCCTGGTAAGTCAACCATATGTTCACAATTGTTTGTCATTGTAAGCTTGTAACTTATAGTTGTTTTTGCTTTGTTGTAGAACCGCAAGAGGGAATTTTTTTCCTTGTTTGACGCTCTTTGTTCTCCCACGCGTGACGCGGCTACGGACGTCAATAAGGAGTTCACGAGAAGCCCTTCTATCGAAGTGGTTACCGAGCCCTCTGCGCAAGCGGAGGATGTTGGGAAGAAGACTGCGGATCAAATCTTTGATACGGTGGATTCTTCTGACAACTTGATCCCCCCCCCGCGGGATATTGAAAATCTGAAGTTTGCTGATGCTGAAAAGCAAAAATCTTCTGCTGCCGAGAAGGCTTCCGGTTCTGCCTCTGGGGGTACGGGTTTTGAAGAACCATCCATTCAGCCTGGTGAGTCTGAATTGGAGTTCTACTACCGTACTAATATGGAAGACCGGGGTGTGAACTACCATCGTCCTCATTGGAGCGTTATGCAAGGGGATGATATATCGAATGATCCCTCCGCTTGTAGGGATATCTTAAGTGGTTTGGGCACCCCGTTTGAGGTTCTTCGGGCCCGTGATTTATCTCGTGAAAATCGGATAAACCAACTCTCCTCCATGCTTGTTGGGAGTTCCATAATGGCGAATGCCATTATGGAAGACTACAAAGTTCTGGGTCGCAAGGAGGAGGAAACTGCTCGCCTGCGGGCTGAGGCCGAGGCGATGGCTAAGGCTGCTCGAGATGGTGCGGAGCAGCTTGAAAGAGAGAGCTGCTTTTGAGCAGTACAAGCAGAATGAGGCTTGGGCCGCAACAGCTGGCCTTAAACAGGTTCGTACTCTTGCTAAGTTGCTTTCTGATGAGCGCAAGGGTTGGAGGGAAGCTTGCGCTCGAGAAAATGAAAAACTTTACCGTATTCGTCAGGAGGTCACTAATCTCAAAGCAGTGAATGCTGCTTTGGTGATGGAGAAGGCCACAGCTGAGGCCGTTGCGAAAGATGTCACACCCCCAAAATCCACCTGCGGAGTATCACCGCTTGGGAGCGTGACTGACCAGGATCAAGCCACCAATCATATTGAACATGTAATTAATATTTAAAAGTAAATGCCATTCAACCACCAATATGAAAGGTGTTCACAATATAAGTATGTTATCACTGTTTAGCGGAAGCGTATAAATAAAACCCAACATAATAAAGTATGAAATGTCATAAAGTGTTTAACGAAACAATCACGATCCAAGCCCACAACGACCAGCTCCTCCCTGTGCAAGCTCCATGTATCTATCGACCTGCAAGGCATGTAACAGAGGATCAACAACTAGTTGAGCGAGTTCACAGAAAGTAAATGCGTAATAGTAAGTTCGTTTGTAACATGTGGCTCTACTGGGCCGTTAGTATGTTCTATTGGTGGGGGCTTCCCATGTTGCATATCCACTAGACTATTCGTAACCATAAGTGTTCTTCACAACCGAGAACAGTAGTACGTACAAGCTTTACGTAGGTTTTACGTAAGTGTCCTTCTGTACCCGAGGACAGTGGTACGCGTGGGGATTACGTAGGTTTTACGTAAGTGTCCTTCCGGACTCCGGAAGACAGTAGCATGTTATTGTTTACGTAGGTTTTACGTAAGTGTCCTTCCTGACTCCGGAAGACAGTAGCATATTCCTGTTTACGTAGGTTTTACGTAAGTGTCCTGCTTAATCCGAGGACCATGGTAGATAGTCTAGTAACCGTGTATGTACGCGTAATTGTTCAATTCCATCATTCAACCCATTCCCTATTCCCCGGGAATCCCATGCCTTAGTAAGAGTGTGAACTCACCTTGGTTTGCTCGGTATGTTATTGCTTCTAGGGTTAATTAATGTTTAAGTCCGTTACACACGACCTAGGGTACATTGCACATAAATTCAAGATAAGTGTTTGCAAACAATTAGGGTTTACAACCCCCTTAAAATCCAAACAACGATGATTCCGTGTGATATATGTTTACAGGTTTACGCGACATAGATTGCACACACATAAATCATCATACAGTAGCATACGGTGACATACAATGCCATATCGAGCCATACAGTGACATACAGTGCCATACAGTGTTTTGAATTCAGCATTATAAACATCTTAAATACTCAGACTTTAATAGCATCAACAAAAGTCGGATTAAGTATCATCTTCACACTTTGTATATCAAAAATCGGACAAGCTAGCATCATAAACAAAAGTCGGGTAGATCATCACCAAAAGTCGGACAAGGGCCACCCCCCCTACAAACTCGGACTCCCCTGTCCATTCAACAAAGTCGGACCAAGGGGCTCCCCCCCCTTTAAACTCGGACAGCCCCTACATATAATTAAAAAGGTCGGACACATCCCCCTTTCCTAAAACTCGGACCCTTGCACCCCACAAAACTCGGACAGGATCCCTTCTCATAAAACTCGGACCTCATGGCCTCTCTAAAGTTCGGACCCCCTTAGAACTTGTAAAGATCGGACCCCTTGTAACTCATAAAAGTCGGACAAGGTTACATTACCTTTAAACTCGGACCATATATAATGCATGACAAAAATTCGGACCTTAACATATCATTCACAATAAAAACTCTGACTTCATACAATAACAAAAGCTCTGACCAACATATTAACCAAAACTCTGACCTTTGTGACTTCACAAAGCCCTGACTGTTAGCTACGAGTTTCAACATACGTGATTTCCAAATCCAATTCACAGAATCAAAGTAACAGTTACATTCATACATTCACACGATCAGGAAAACCCTAATTCATTGATATGCTTTGCAGTAATCCAACTATCAATCAGTAATTCTAACATATCTTGTATCTAAATCATCAGGCAAATGATTACACAACAATCACATTCATTTCTCAATAATCAGAATAAATCAATAACCACAGGATATCATATGAAGAACTAGGGTTTTAACATGAATCAATCAATCAAGGATTAACATCAAACAATGATTAAACAATTACCTTTGATTGATTCTAAACAAAGAGAGGAAATCGAGAGTACTGCAGGGCTTGTGCCAATGATGTAGATGATGATTGCCAGAGAGGATTAGAGAATGAGAAAGTACGTGCTTTGTTTCTTTGGTGATGATTAGTGAAAGGGATTAGGGTTAAGAATGATTAGAGTTTCACTATTAGCACTTAACACCCTTAGGTATTATCTATTACAGTTTCATCACCACAGTCAAGTAGTTGTCAAATCTTTCACAAGTAACACATAACCATGCACAATTACAATACACTTTATTGTATCAAAACGTATACAGTTTCATAACAAACTAATTATGCAAATAAACAACTAAACAAACAATGAACGTGCAATAAATGCAAAAATGGAATCTTGGAAACTCGAGTTGTCACATTATCCCCAACTTAAAAGAAATTTTGTCCCGAAATTTAGCATGCGGTTACTGAGGGAGCTAGGTAAGTTGTATCGTTTACTGGTTTTCCTGGGGTGTCACATCATCCCCCCGTTGATTTGGAATTTCGTCCCGAAATTCTGCAGTAGTAGCTTCAGCCTCAGTAGTGGTTGCACGGTTTTCGAATAACTGGGGATACTTGAGTTCCATTTGATCTTCTCGTTCCCAGGTGTACTCTGGGCCACGACGGGAGTTCCAACGAACTCGTACAAGAGGTATTCTAGTGTTTTTGAGGACCTTGACATCCCGGTCCGTGATTTCAACTGGTTCCTCGACGAACTGCAACCGCTCGTCGATAGTGAGTTCCTTAAAAGGAACTATGAGGGTCTCATCTGACAGACACTTCTTCAGATTCGACACGTGGAATACGTTGTGAACTACACCGAGTTCAGCTGGTAGGTTTAGTTTGTAGGCTACCTTGCCTATTCTTTCAGTGATTTCGAACGGTCCAACATACCGTGGATTGAGCTTGCCTCGTTTACCAAAACGAACCACACCCTTCCAGGGTGAGACTTTGAGTAGCACTCGATCCCCAACTTGGAACTCGAGCGGTTTTCTGCGTTTATCAGCGTAGCTTTTCTGGCGATCACGAGCTGCCGCCATGCGTTGTCGTATCTGTGCTATTCGTTCAGTAGCATCAACTACCATTTCTGGACCTGTAATCTGACTATCCCCCACCTCTGCCCAACAGAGAGGTGACCGGCATTTATGTCCGTACAATGCCTCGAATGGAGCAGCTTGTATGCTGGTGTGGTAACTGTTATTGTACGAAAACTTCACTAACGGAAGATGTTTTTCCCAGCTGCTGCCGAAATCGATAACACACGCCCGAAGCATGTCTTCTAGAGTTTGGATCGTGCGCTCATACTGCCCATCTGTCTGAGGATGGTAAGCTGTGCTCATGTCTAATCGAGAGCCAAAAGCTTTGTGCATTGCTTGCCATAGTTCTGAAGTGAATCGTGCATCCCGATCCGAAATAATGGAGGTTGGCACTCCGTGTCTTGAAACAACTTCTTTCAAGTAGATGTCTGCTAGAGTGGAGAACTTATCCGTTTCTTTGATAGCCAAGAAATGAGCAGACTTTGTGAGTCGATCTACGATCACCCAAATAGTATCATTCCCGCGCTGGGATCTAGGCAGGCCAGTAACAAAATCCATGGAAATTTCTTCCCATTTCCACTGTGGTATCTTTGGTTGTTGCAGTAGGCCTGAGGGTTTCTGGTACTCTGTCTTGACTCTCGCACAAGTCAAACATTTACTGACGTAAGTTGCAATGTGGGCCTTCATGCTAGGCCACCAGTATGTAGTTCTGAGATCGTGGTACATTTTATCCGAACCTGGATGTACCGAGTAGCGAGACTTATGAGCTTCATCCATCACAAGTTCTCGTAAACCGCCATATAGTAGGACCCAGATACGTCCTGTTACATAGTAGGCGCCGTCTTCCCTTTGTTCTAATCGTTGCCTTGAGCCACGTAAGGCTTCAGCCCTGACGTTTTCGGGTTTCAATGCTTCCACCTGAGCATCTCGTATTTGTGCAGGAAGACCAGACTGAATCGTGAGCTGCAAAGCTCGTACACGCCTAGGTAAAGTGTCTTTTCGACTGAGAGCGTCAGCCACAACATTGGCTTTGCCTGGATGGTACTTGATGGCGCATTCGTAATCGTTATGCAGCTCGACCCATCGTCGTTGACGCATGTTCAATTCCTTCTGCTTGAAGATATGCTCGAGACTCCTGTGATCGGTGTAAATAGTGCACTTGGTACCGTACAGGTAGTGTCGCCATATCTTAAGCGCGAAAACAACAGCTCCCAGCTCTAAATCGTGTGTCGTGTAGTTTCGTTCATGAACTTTGAGTTGCCGCGAAGCATAGGCAATAACTTTATCCCGCTGCATCAATACACAACCAAGCCCCTGTATCGATGCGTCACAATAGACCACAAAGTCATCCGTGCCCTCTGGCAATGAGAGAATAGGTGCGCTGCATAGTCTATCCTTCAGGTACTGAAAAGCCGTTTCTTGTGTATTACCCCAACGATAGGTAACACCTTTCTGTGTCAGCATTGTAAGCGGCTGTGCGATCTTTGAAAAGTCTTTGATGAATCGTCTGTAATACCCCGCCAAACCCAAGAATTGGCGTATTTCTGTTGGCGTACGCGGTGCAGGCCAGTTCTTGATCGATTCTACCTTGGATGGATCAACGTGAATCCCATCCTTGTTTACCACGTGGCCTAGGAAATGGACTTCACGAAGCCAGAAGTCGCATTTCAAGAATTTTGCGTACAGTTGTTCCTTTCGAAGAAGTTCCAAGATAAGACGTAAGTGCTGCTCGTGTTCCTCCTGACTCTTGGAGTAGATCAGGATGTCGTCGATGAAAACGATGACGAACTTGTCTAGATAGGGTTTGCACACCCTGTTCATTAGATCCATGAAAACTGCAGGCGCGTTCGTAAGCCCAAAAGGCATGACTAGAAACTCGTAGTGACCGTAGCGAGTTCTGAATGCTGTCTTGGAGACATCCTCATCCCGGACTCTCAGCTGATGGTAACCTGACCTCAGATCAATCTTGGAGTAGTAGCTCGACCCTTGCAACTGGTCGAATAAGTCGTCAATACGAGGAAGAGGATAGCGGTTCTTCACTGTGACCTTGTTCAGTTCGCGGTAATCTATGCACATCCTGAAAGTGCCATCCTTCTTTTTCACGAATAGTACTGGAGCTCCCCAAGGCGAAGAGCTAGGACGAATAAAGCCCTTATCCAAGAGCTCTTGTAGTTGCTTAGACAGTTCTTCCAGTTCAGTTGGAGCTAAACGATACGGTGCGCGAGCTATAGGTGCTGCTCCTGGAGCTAGCTCGACTTGGAACTCGACCTGACGATGAGGCGGTAGACCAGGTAAATCTTCAGGAAACACTTGAGGAAATTCGCGTACAACTGGAATATCCTCTATTATTTTCTCTTTCGTCGATGCATTAGTAACTAGTGCTAAAATGGCAGTGTGACCCTTTCGTAAACATTTCTGAGCCTTCAAGAAAGAGATGATGCCAACCACAACACCACTCTTGTTGCCTTGAACTTCGAGAGGTTCCTTACCAGAACGAGGTATACGAATGATCTTCTCCTTACATAGGATCTCTTCTTGCTGCTTGGACAACCAATCCATGCCAATGACGATATCAAAACTACCCAGAACTATAGGAATGAGGTCGATGGAGAAAGTTTGACCAGCGAGGATAAGATTACAACCCTGAACTATGTGTGTGGCTTCTAGACTTCTACCATTAGCTAATTCTACGACATGTTTGGTATTTAGGGGAGTTGGAGCACGTTTTAACATTTGGCTAACTTTCAAAGACACATAACTTGTATCCGCACCCGAATCAAACAATACAGTAACATAAAAGTCGTCAAGAAGAAACTTACCCATGACTACGTTGGGATCATTTCTGGCATCACCCTGCCCCAACACAAATGCACGACCCCTTGCTTCGTTGCCGTTGTTGTTCCCACCATTGTTGTTGTTGCCATTTCCCCGATTGTTGTTATTGTTGTTGTTGTTGTTCTGGTTCCTGTTTAGCTGAGGGCAGTGTCTTTTGAAGTGACCTTCAGCGCCACAATGAAAACATCCCCTGTTGCCCTGTTGATGATTCTGCTGTGCTTGAGGCTGCTGCTGATTTTGATTCGTAGGCCGAGGGCTCCTACAATCCTTGGCCTCATGACCCATCTTGAGGCATCTTTGACAGCGACCCTTGTTACACTGGCCACTGTGGTGTCTGTTGCAGTTGTTGCACTTTGGGAGGTTCCCTCGATATCCGCCCTGCCTGTGGCTACCTGAAGAGTGCTGACTGGGACTTTGATAACTGTCAGTCTTTCGCTGCTGAACCTGTGACTGAACTGAAGCTGATCCCTTGCTAGAATCCCCATCCCATTTTCTCTTGTTGTCACTGGGAGTAGCAAGTGTAGTAGAAGTGGTAACGGTAGCAGTAGCGCTGATACGTTTAGGCAGCCTGTTCTGTTCCACTGCCTGGTCCGTGAGGCGATGAGCGAGGCGTTGAATAGCCTGGATGTTGTCAAGATTAGCCGATGTCACATGGCTCTGAATCTCTGGCGCTAACCCCTTGAGATACAACTCAATGCGCTTGATTGGAGGGTCCACCATAGTTGGACACAGCACGGCCAGTTCGTTTGACCTCTTGGTATAAGCTTCAATTTCTGACCCAGTCATTTTCAGATGGTAAAACTCATCCTCCAACTTGTGGATGTCTTCCCGTGTGCAGTATTCCCTTTTGACCAGTTCCTTGAAATCATTCCAAGGGGTGGCGTTAGCAGCTGCCAACCCTAAAATCTGAACTTGCGCGTTCCACCAAGTTAGCGCAATTCCTTCAAGTGTGCCAGTGGCGTACTTCACCCTGCGAGCCTCAGGGCATTCACACATCTTGAACACAGACTCGAGTTTTTCGAACCAGTGGAGGAGTCCAACCGCCCCCTCCGTGCCACTGAACGTGCTAGGACGACAATCCATAAAGTTCTTGAAAGTACATACAGGCTGATGAGCGGGTTGACCTAATGTGTAATAACAGAATGAGGTTAAACATAAGAGTTGGTTTAGGAACGTAGGATCTAAAGATCCTAGGATGAGTTACGACTGCAGGGTATACCTCCTGCGTTTGCAGCTGCAAGTGCCGCAGCAACTTGTTCATTGATAAGAGCCATCAACTGGGCTTGTGTCAAGTTAATACGTCCGGCCATTGATCTTCACATCAAAGGCAACATAAGTGAGAAAGGTTCGGAATAGTGCGATGACAGAAGAGTGTAAGCACACAAGTGTTCTCAAGCAATAACAAATAGTGAGCAATGTAATTTAAGCATACTACGAGCAAAGTTCTATGCAATTCTAGCATGTAGGCAATAAACACAAACCTTATTACCTAGGATGTTGAGTCTTGCACATGGAGCGAGGCGTCGTTGTGGATCATTGAGCACTGTACTGGTTATAGTCTGGTTTTAATAAAAACGTTTTCCCCTTATTAAAACCAAGTTCTCTATAACCAATGGCTCTGATACCAATCTGTCACACCCCCAAAATCCACCTGCGGAGTATCACCGCTTGGGAGCGTGACTGACCAGGATCAAGCCACCAATCATATTGAACATGTAATTAATATATAAAAGTAAATGCCATTCAACCACCAATATGAAAGGTGTTCACAATATAAGTATGTTATCACTGTTTAGCGGAAGCGTATAAATAAAACCCAACATAATAAAGTATGAAATGTCATAAAGTGTTTAACGAAACAATCACGATCCAAGCCCACAACGACCAGCTCCTCCCTGTGCAAGCTCCATGTATCTATCGACCTGCAAGGCATGTAACAGAGGATCAACAACTAGTTGAGCGAGTTCACAGAAAGTAAATGCGTAATAGTAAGTTCGTTTGTAACATGTGGCTCTACTGGGCCGTTAGTATGTTCTATTGGTGGGGGCTTCCCATGTTGCATATCCACTAGACTATTCGTAACCATAAGTGTTCTTCACAACCGAGAACAGTAGTACGTACAAGCTTTACGTAGGTTTTACGTAAGTGTCCTTCTGTACCCGAGGACAATGGTACGCGTGGGGATTACGTAGCTTTTACGTACGTGTCCTTCCTGACTCTGGAAGACAGTAGCATGTTATTGTTTACGTAGGTTTTACGTAAGTGTCCTTCCTGACTCCGGAAGACAGTAGCATATTCCTGTTTACGTAGGTTTTACGTAAGTGTCCTGCTTAATTCGAGGACCATGGTAGATAGTCTAGTAACCGTGTATGTACGCGTAATTGTTCAATTCCATCATTCAACCCATTCCCTATTCCCCGGGAATCCCATGCCTTAGTAAGAGTGTGAACTCACCTTGGTTTGCTCGGTATGTTATTGCTTCTAGGGTTAATTAATGTTTAAGTCCGTTACACACGACCTAGGGTACATTGCACATAAATTCAAGGTAAGTGTTTGCAAACAATTAGGGTTTACAACCCCCTTAAAATCCAAACAACGATGATTCCGTGTGATATATGTTTACAGGTTTACGCGACATAGATAGCACACACATAAATCATCATACAGTAGCACACGGTGACATACAATGCCATATCGAGCCATACAGTGACATACAGTGCCATACAGTGTTTTGAATTCAGCATTATAAACATCTTAAATACTCAGACTTTAATAGCATCAACAAAAGTCGGATTAAGTATCATCTTCACACATTCGGACTACATACTTTGTATATCAAAAATCGGACAAGCTAGCATCATAAACAAAAGTCGGGTAGATCATCACCAAAAGTCGGACAAGGGCCATCCCCCCTACAAACTCGGACTCCCTTGTCCATTCAACAAAGTCGGACCAAGGGGCTCCCCCCCCCCTTTAAACTCGGACAGCCCCTACATATAATTAAAAAGGTCGGACACATCCCCCTTTCCTAAAACTCGGACCCTTGCACCCCACAAAACTCGGACAGGATCCCTTCTCATAAAACTCGGACCTCATGGCCTCTCTAAAGTTCGGACACCCTTAGAACTTGTAAAGATCGGACCCCTTGTAACTCATAAAAGTCGGACAAGGTTACATTACCTTTAAACTCGGACCAGATATAATGCATGACAAAAATTCGGACCTTAACATATCATTCACAATAAAAACTCTGACTTCATAACAAACTAATTGTGCAAATAAACAACTAAACAAACAATGAACGTGCAATAAATGCGAAAATGGAATCTTGGAAACTCGAGTTGTCACAAAAGAGGCCAAGGAGGCGGAGGCGGAGGCCCTCGCTGCCAAGGCTCTTGAAGAGGCTAATGCTGACCGCAACCATGTGAACAAGGTTGTTGAGGATCTCAAGGTATGGGTTGCGTTTACACTTGAATTTGTATCTTTGTTTCACAAGTATGATTGATTATTTTTATATACTTGTGTTTTCTTTGTTGCTGAAAGGCTGAAGTGCAGAACCGGGTGACCATTATTGAGGAGGTCACTGCCCGCGCGGCTGAAGCTGAAGCGCGGGCAAGGGAGGCTGCTGAGGCTAGAGATAGCCTGATTTCCTCTTTGAATCAGCTGAAGGCAGACCGTGACTGGATGCGTTATCACGGTATCGGGCATGTAAGTATCCGGTGCCTTTGCTATCTTTAGGTTTGCTTTTGCTAACCTTATTGCTTGTGTTTTGCAAATTGTTGGAACCATTCTTGACGCGCCTGAGAACGCAGCTACTGTAAATGAGCTTAAGGAGCGCGCGCGGGAGGCAGGATTCAAGGCTGGTTACAATCGATGCATTAGCCATATGAACCCCTTGTACCAAAGCAAATTTACTGATGAAAGGTCTGGGTTCCATGGCGTAGATACTGAAGCGCGGTATGCTGCAGCCATTGAGGCGTACAACAACCTGTCCATTTCCGCCATTAATGACATTGATAAATGCTTGGAGGCGGAAGATTATGTGGACCGCTTGCGGTTGTTGTATGGTGATCCTGAAGAGGAGGAGACCGCTGATGGCACAAGGGTGATGCGGGTACCAGTGGTACAAAAGAAGATTAGGTTGGCCTGCGTGCCTTTCTTTTTTATTTCTTCTTTGATGTAAATGGTAGAAAAACTTATGTAAATTTCTTGTGCCCTGCGTAGGTGTAGAAATTTTTTGGAATACAAAGTTAATCTTTTTTGTTCAATTTGTACAAGTCTTTTTCTAGTACTTGCATTCTTGAACTTGTGTGAGTTAATGTTTTTGTGAATAGCATTAAGTCTGAAGTTGCCTTTTGCATATCTAGGTGATATGCAAGTATGTGCGGCTCATAGTGTGTAAGTAAAGAATATTTACTTTGTCTTTGTGCGAGCGCGTATATGGATAACTCTACACCTTTGTCGTGTGAGTATTAGTTAATTCCTGTTTTTATCCCGTTAGGGTTTAGGAATTGTGCAGGTTTTGTAAAAACCATATATGCGTAACCAGCCGGATAGATATTTAATGTTTTGCCTTAGCTGGCCTATTACAATATTTGTGTGTGGTCACTACTTTGTGTGGGTATCGCGAATGAAGATATGCCAGTCTGTTTTTGCAGATACCGCAAAGTGGAACACGCATTTGTAATAGAAGGAAACAAACAATATTGCATTGAATTGTTCATTTATTTATTTGCAAATGGCCTGCGGCCTGGTAGGTTACATGGAAAATGTAAAACATGGCTTACATGTAACAGCGTCGAAGCTGTTATGCATTCCATGTGCGTGCGATAGGTTCGCCTTCTAATGTTTGTATTTTATATGCACCTTTACCCCAGGACCTCTTGGATGAGGTAGGGTCCTTCCCATTTGGGGGCAAGTTTCCCAGGGCGTTCTGCGTTAGATGCTTTATTGTCGCGAAGGACATAGTCTCCCGGGTTGAAGGTACAAATGCGGACGCGTGCATTGTAGTACTTTTCAAGTTTGGTTTTATACTTGGCCTCGTTGATTGCTGCGTTTTCACGCCTTTCCTCTAAGAGGTCCAAGTCAAGCCTGCGTTCGTCATTGTTGTTAATTTTGTTTACAGCCAACATCCTAGGTGAAGGGAGACCTACTTCAGCGGGGATCACCGCCTCAGTGCCGTAGACCAGGCTGAAGGGTGTCTCACCGTGACTTGTCTTTGGGCTAGTCCTATGAGCCCATAGGATACTAGGGAGCTCATCGACCCAGCCGCGTCTGGCTGTTCCCAACTGTGCCTTTATGCCTTCGACTAAACTTTTATTGATACTCTCGACTTGGCCATTCCCTTGCGGATGCGCCACTGAGGAGAATATGTGTTCAATGTTTAGTTCCTTTAGCCATTTTTGAAAGTCTTCGGCAGCGAAGTTGGTGATGTTGTCGGTAACGATGCACATTGGTAGACCAAAACGGCAGATGATATGTTCCCAAACGAATTTCCTTGTTATCATAGCGGTGGTTGAGGCGAGCGGTTTTGCCTCTACCCATTTTGTGAAATAGTCAACAGCCACTATGATAAATTTCACCACACCTGGTGTGTCTGGAAATGGTCCCACCACATCGATTACCCATTTTTGAAATGGCCATGCGGTAGTGACGGGGGTCAGGTTATTCTTGGGGCGCAAGGTTGTAGGATCGTGTACGGACCCGAACGAGTCGATCAGAGGTGTTCTACACAATATGAAAGGCGGAAACAGACATATTGTGTGTGATTCAGCTAGAATATCACTTTAAACTGTCTTTCTATTGATCTGGTAACAATTACAAGTCTGTAGACACTTCAACAGAGCTTCGCCGTCGGAAACACTTCTCTTAATTCCGTACCAAATGAAACGAGATTAACCCTATTTATAGACTTCCTAATTCCGTTTGAACATACTCAAACGGAATAACAACTCACACGGAATTAGGCATCTCACACGGAATTAATATTACAAACGGAATTACTTGTTAATTCCGTGCGGAATTACAAGTTGACTTTTCAAGCGGAATTAGCTTTTAGACTTGATTTCTCGATCTTCGTGCCCTGAGCAATTCAAGACTCGATACAAGACGAAGTCGACAGACGCATGCACCAACAGACTCCCCCTCGAATGTTGACGAGTCTTAAGTGTCGAGTCTTCAACATCTTTAGTCTTTATCAGTCTTCGGGCTTCTCTTCAAAGTATCTTACAATGTAAAGCATCCTCAAATCTCTCTCTTCTCTTCTCTATCAGCACCAACAGACTCCTCTCGAACAAATACTCTCCCCTCGATTGTTGAATCTTTAACGAATCAGGATCTCAATCTGGCTCTCAAGCTTTCTAATTCTCTTGATCAGATCTCTTGATTCCTTAAATTCATCAGCAGCTTGTATGAATATAGGCTTCCAGAATCATAACCTGGCTCTTTAGCATCTACAGACTCCCCTTTTTGATAAGCTGAGATTACAGTCCGGCTTTCACAGGTTCAAGATCGTGACCTGGCTCACTCTCTGTTCAGGATCAAAACCTGGCTCTCTCTAACCACAAGCTCCTCAGGAATCGGAACCTGGCTTTCTCTAACCACAAGCTCCTCAGGATCGATTAACCCAGCTCTTACTCAAACCTGCACATTCTCTACCTCACTATAAATTTTACAATTTTACCATTTTGACAAATTTATAATTTCTGCTTACCACTTGTAGAAACAAAATCAATCAAAGAAAGATTTTACATTTGCAAAACTTCTAATGATCACTTGTAGACCAAAACTTCCAAAACTTTACTCATTTAACACAAACTCCCCCTCAACTTAATGTCCATCATGTTTAGCACTTGGAATTTTGAAAATTAGCTCTCCAACACCAGTTATCGAAAATCTTTTTGAATATTTCAAAACTTTATGCTAAAACACACTGAAAATCTTTTTGGATTTTTGAATAAAATGAAATGCAGTAAAGAAATATTTACATACAATATTTTTGTGAGTTTGTGCAAGAGGATCATATCAGTTTTTAAGACAAATCACCAACACCGTTAAGCTATATTTCATTTTAAGTTCTAAACAATTCACCTAGATTGTCAGTATACTGATCCTCTTAAATTTTCACACAAAGTTCAACTGTTTCGAGATACGAGATTAATGTTTTAAGCACTTAAACTTATTCGTGTGTCCCACCACTTGAATATACTCCCGTATCCAGATCCAATATTCAGTCTTACAGGTGAATATACCTAGATGATATCTGTTAAAGGGTTAAATGCGAAACCGTGAGAGCTGAGGTCAGAACTTTCGTTAAGCAGAGAGATGACGGCTCGACTTTTGGTGTGTTCCCTTTAGAGAATCTTTTCTTCAACAACACATGATTAACATTTTTCAATGTTTCATCATTTTTTGTACTGAGGGCGATGCTATATTTCAAGCAAATGAAAAGTATTATATGGGGACTAGGCCATTGCTTCCGCAAAATCAGAAGTCCCGGGATAATACCCCAGATATCACTGAGTATAAAGACCTAATATCTCAGAAAGAGGGACCTTTCAAACAACATTTCGGGGGTTACCCATATATCCAAGAAATGTTCCCCACAAGATAAGTAAGTTTGAATTTAGGTTTATATCTCGGAAATAATTTACTGAATGTGTAAAAATCTACTGGCACATCCTCAGTGAGATTGTTTATCACATTTTAGACTTTACATTTGTTTAGCGTGTTGTGATAGTCCACTGATGTACTATCATTTCCCCTTTTCTCAACAAAACTCATTTTGAATTTTATCAATTTTATCATGTTTTTGGCTTTTTCAATTTTCTGATGTTTTTGGATTTTCTGAAAATTTCTTACTCCCCCTAAAATTCAGAAACATTTAAAGAAACTTGAAAACAAACTGTACAAGCAAAATGACAACTTGATGTGAATCGCTTCAATTCTCCATCCACTCGGCATAAACAATCAGAACTCCCCCTTACAACAAACTATTTTCCCATATTTCAAAACACTTAAGTTTTTTTTAATCAAAATGGTTTTTCCGGAAAATAAGTTTTGTTGATTTTATAAACCACTTGTAGGTTCGGGGTTCATCATATTGCTTTTCAACCAATTTTATGAAGATTACATCAAGTTCAAATTAATGACCTTGATTAATCACTTTGTCAGAACAAACCTCTGTACCACTTGTAAGTAACCACAAACAAACCTGATACAAAGAAAGATGCCGATACCTGCTCCACTCTTACCAACTTGGGAGCTCCGGCAAGTCACACTTAACCATTTTAAAAACATTTCAATAAAGATGCCGATTCATGCTCCGCGATTACCAACTTGGGAGCTCCGGCAAGTCAGGTTTTTAGTCAAAGAAAATATCCACCCAAGCCTGACCAGCCTTGGGTGATACCGAGCTACGAACACTCAGTTTCTTACCTACCATCTTTTTCTCATAGAACTCTTTAACCCCTTTTACTTTTCTGTCAGTCATTTTTCCAAAATTGTGTTTCACTTTGGGGTTAAAGGCCTTTTCAACATCAAAAACCTTTTTATCAGAATAAAATTGGTTTGAAATTTCAACTCTTCCAATTTTCTTCTTAAAATTTTCAGCCCGAAGTGGTGGAAAATTCTCATCATCCACAATCGGTACTGATTTTTCCCCGTTTTCCTCAACCTGTGGCTCCTCTGACTTTGTGGAATCAGATTCATCGCCAGAAGATAGCTCCTCTGATTTTGATGTATCAGAATCATTGCTAGAACTATCATCAGACTTCTTAACAACCCATTTCTGGTTGTCAGAATTTGCTCTTCTCTTATAAAACATGTTCGAACATTCACCAATTTCAAATTTTGAATTGTTGTAAAACAAAGCTTGCGGAGTTGTAACTGGTTAATTTCAGATTGATACGCTCATTTTCAATCTTAGCTTCTTCAAATTGAAGCTTCACCTTAGCAATCTCATCCAATTGCTTGTTAAGTTGTTCTTCTTTGTGTCTAAGAATCACAATTAAATGCTCATTTTCTTTTCTTGTTTTACCGTTTCGTTCATCAGAATCTTGAATTGTTTGTTTTAACTTGTTAAAATTTTCTGAGAGTTGACGATTTTCATGAATTAGTTTCTCATTTTCTCTCCTTATTCTTTCTACTTCAATTTTATCATTGTCAATTTTCTCAGTCAACTTTTTAACTTGTTCATTTGAAAATTTTAGCATTCTAACACGTTCAAGAATCTAATCTTCAACTTTTCTGACTCTTTTTGTCAGATCATTTACCTTCGTATCTTTGAGGTAAGCTTGTGTACTACAAACTTTGCAGTTTTTCATGCAATGTTTGCAGTCACTGTCACCTTTGATTTTATTACCTGACTCACTTGACGACGCGTTTGAACTGACCTGGCTTTTAGACTCAGATACAGACTTAGAGTCTACCTCAAGTGCCTTAGCAGCCAGCACCTTGTCAGCCATCTTTCCAAAGTTTTCAGCTGTCATATCCTGTGTCGTATCAATGATTCCTTCATCTATCTTCTTTGGCTTCTGTTCCGGCTCTTTTTCTTTCTCTTTTTCTTCACCACCTCCCCACCATTCTCTCTGTTAAGCCTCTTCTTGTTTAGCAAATTCCTCAACTAAAGCTTCAAGACTAAGAGTCTTTGCATCTATAGCAATGTTTCCTTCAGGATCAAGGTAACACTCTCTATTTGCATCCCATCTTTTTGCTTTTCTAGCTTCACTGAATACACGAGATAATCTCAACATTTTCCATTCAGCTTTCTGTTGTCTTTCATGTGCTTTTTCTGCTTCTGTTCTGGTGTCTCTGTACGGTTTGATTTTCGTTTTTGCTACAAACGCATAACCTACTGCGTCTTCCTCAGGTAGCAGCTCACTCCAGTCGAAACCTTCATCGTCATGAATGACAGCAAGAGCTCTGGATTTTTCTTTGTCTTCAATCTGCTTCATCCTTGGGGTTCAGCCTTGTTCTGATGATAAATTGCCTTCTTGTAGTAATCTTCTCTGAACGGATTTTCAGAATCATCAGCATAAGCATTTCGGCACTCTCTTTTAAAATGACCTTTCTGTTTACACTTGAAACAGGTCACTTTTGATTTGTCAAAGCCTAACTTGGTAGAAGGTCCACCAATAGACTTTCTTCCTGTAATCTCCATGAAACGCTGTGCCCTTCGAACTGCACTGGCCATACACCACCTTATGTCGATCAATTCCATCTCCTCAGGATCTATCTGATCGTAGTCTTCCTTTGTTAGGTTGGTGTTGCCTATCTTGCCTGCCACAAGGCTTTCATACGATTCAAGCACAGATGCTAAGAAAACCATCTGCTGCTTTGCAGATTCTTCGCTGAAATTTTGACCATTCTTCAAATCTACAGCGATGTTGCATTGAAATAAATTCTTTGATACAGATTGGTTTGAAGGTGTTGAAGAAGATCCACTGTGAAAACCACTATGAGGTGTTTCATGATTCACAGTATTTGAGCTTTCTGCAGAAAATGCTGTTCTTGGAGACCCAGTTTTTGGTAGATTTCCTCTGTAGTACAACTCCACATTCTGCTGATGAGCTGTGTTGTTGACTTTAGATTTCTTTATCTCCAACCCATGCTTTCTAGTCTCTCGATCTGCAAATCCACAGTCAACACTTCTGGCGGCTTGATGGTATTCTTCAACATTAAGGCAAAGCATTGCCAATCTTGATCATTCGGCAACGAATCAAACAACTTGTCGACCAGCTCCTCTTGAGTATAAGTGATACTATGTCTAGCCAACTCCATCTTCAGATGCCCAGATCTCTCGATCATTTTACAAACAGATTCATTCTTCATACAACCAAATAAATCAAACTCTTTACGCAACAGTTTCTTTTTTTTCTTTACAATCTCAGCACTACCTATGCACTTAACTTTCAACTTTTCCCAAAGATCCTTTGAATTCTCATATTCGATCAATGAAATTATATCATCTCTGACTGACTGATGAATCAACGCTATGCATTTCTGTTCAGCAACGTATCTTTCAACATCATCAGTAACTGTCAAACTTTCACCAACACAATCTTTCAAACTGAAATCATTCTTTAAACTTTTCCAACTTGAAAATGCGAAAGCTTTAAGCCACTCCTCAAATCTCGTAGCCCACCGATTATAATCTTCGATCGCCATCAGTTTAGGAGGCTTGTTGTATGTACCATAAGCACTTTCCACGCTCATCGCATCAGAAAGAATCTTCTTCGCATTCGGGGTTGGTGTAGTTTCATTCGTGTTGCTCGTTGTGCCGTCTCCTGAACCACTGGTATAGGCATACACATCGCAGAACGGATTCATGAACAAATAATCCATTTTCAAGTACCTGAAACAATCAACACACACTTAGAAAAATTTTTGTTTTTTTTTAAACAACAATTTTCAAGCGGAATAAGCTGAAGCGAAATCAGCTTTTCAAGCTAAGTACAACTTCAAGCGAAATCAGCTATTCAAGCGAAATAAGACACAAGTTTCAAGCGAAATCTGATTCAAGCGGAATCAGATTATATCTTTCAAGCGATATATGAATTTTCAAACGGAATCTGTTATTTCACTTGAAATGACCACTGTTTTTCAAGCGGAATATGTTGTTTCGAACGAAATACCTTGTTTACTCGTTCAAGCGGAATCAGGTTTTTGACCCAATTTTACCATTTTTAATTCGAATTTTAATCTGATTCTTTGTAGGGTTTGTTAAAACTATGTTTTACATGACATATGTAAAAATCAGGCCATTTCAACCGTTAAAACATGTTCAAATCAGAAAAGAAGGTGTAGAAGTGAGAGAATCCAGTAGAATCAAGCTGAATTGGTATGAACTCCTCGTCCTAAGCTCTGATACCACTTGTTGAACCGGTTACGTGACCCTAAACAGTCAAATTGAGTAGTTCATCATCATTTACAAAGGCGGAATCAATGCAAACAATGTCAAACAGCTTGTTTCCTTTCAATCCTTTACTTTACTGATTAATCCTGAGCTTTTACACGTTCTAATTACAATTCGGCAGCACCTCGGCTCAGAAACACTCACCTAATTCCGCCCCAAATGAACCTAGCTCTCACCTATATATAGAGTGTCTGATTCCGCTCGAAATAGGTTCAAGCGGAACCTCTGATTTCGCTCCAGATGAATTCAAGCGGAATCACCATTGCTGGTTCAAGCGGAATATCTAATAATCTAATTTCGCTTGGAAATGACCTATTGTCATTTCAAGCGGAATCACCCACCAAATACATTTTCTTGATTTCTGTGCATTGTTCTTTCCTATCTAAACCTAAGACTCGATTAAGACGTAGTTAACAGACACTGGATGCACCAACAGACTCCCCCTGGGATGTTGACGAAGTCTGGCGTCGAGTCTTCAGTCTTTGTCTCTTTCCAAATTGTATTCTCGTAAAAGCTCTCTCTTCACAGGTTCAGGATCTCATCCTGGCTCTATCCTTAATCTACAAACTCCCCTTTAAATGTTGATCCAGAATTCTGACTCCCCATTTCACAGACTCCCCCTCTCGGTATGCTGGGACTTGAATTTCTGGTTTAAATTTTAACATTTTGATGCCGTGGGGATTTTGAAATCCACAACCTGTTTCTCAAACATATAACATTACAACCTATTGATTTTAAACAATAAATCTCATTATCTATCAGTTTTAGAAATCCACTCAAGTATTCAGGTCCAAGTTAATGACCCTGATTACTCAATTTTATCTACCAAGTCCAACTTAATAACCTTGGTTGATTTGTGACAAAACATACTGATTTTTGTTCAAGAATTATCAAACAATTTCAGAAAATAACAAGTTTCAAATTAATGAACTTGTTTTTGACTTTTCAACAATCAAATTTTATCAAAATAAGCTCTCCTCATCCTCCAGTCCAGAAACTTCCTGCATCTGCTTCAACTATGAGAATCTAACGATTAACTCTCCACTTTGGTTTGTCGGAAAATAAAGCAGAATTAAAATCTTTTTGGATTTTTAATAAAGTTTCTAAACTAGAAATGAAATACAGAAACTTAAATGCAGAATGTAATGAAAGTAAATTATTTACAAACATATTTTTGGTGAGCGTGTTAGGGAATCATATCAGCTATCAGACAAATCACTAGTACCGTTAAGCTTTAATTTCATACACAGAATTAAACACTTCACGTAGATTGTCGATATGCTGATCCACTTTAAATTCTCACACAGTTTTCAATCTATTCAGGATACGAATTTGGTGTTTTAGGAACTTAAACTCATTCATGTGTCCCACCTCTTGAATATACTCCCGTATCCAGACCCAATATTCAATCTTACAGGTGAGTATACCACAAATGATATCTGTAAAGGGTTAGATGCAAAACCGTGAGAGCTCAGGTCAGAACTTCCTTTCAGCAGAGAGATGATGGTTCGACTTTAGGTGTGTCCCCTTTAGAGGATCTTTTTTACAACAGCACACGATTATCATTTTTCAATGTTTCATCGTTTTTATGCTGAGGGTGGTGCTATGTTTCAAGCAATGCGGAAAGTATTATTCGGGGACTAGGTCAGAACTTCCATTCAGCAAAAGTCCCAGAATAATACCCCAGATATCACTGAGTATAAAGACCTAGTATTTCGGAAAGAGGGACCTTTCAAACAAGATTTCAGGGGTTACCTATATATCCAAGTAGTGTTCCCCACAAAATAAGCAAGTTTGAATTTTATGTTTATATCCCGAACAAATCTAATAGATGTGTAAAAACCTATCGACACATCATCAGCGAGACTGTTTAACGCTTTTAAACTTTACAAATCTTTAGCGTACCGTAACTGTCAAGCCAATTGTACTATCATTTTCCCTTCTTACACAAGCTCTTTTTTCAGTTTTCTATTGTTTTTGGATTTTGAAATTTTCTCATGTTTTTGTATTTTTGAATTTTTTACTGTTTTTGTATTTTCTAAAAATATTTACTCCCCCTAAATACCAAAACAAGTAAAAAATCGACAAACCATTGCAGATTGTTTCTCATCGTCATCTACAACAGTACCTTCATCAATGCCTATAATGCCATCCGACACCGAGAAAAGCATCATACCATTCAGTTTTAAAAGATATTTAAACCGAGTTCTATCAAAAGCTTTGGTATGTAAATCAGCTTTCTGTTCGTCAGTGTGGATTTTCTCAATTCGTATCAACTTCTTCTCGAAGCAATCTCGGATGAAGTGATATCGAATTTCTATATGTTTAGTTTTAGCGTGATGTACTGCATTTTTTGTTATATTAATAGCGGCCTCATTATCAACAAAGAGAGGTGTGTTAAGAAACTGCAAACCGTAATCGCGCATCTGTTGTTGGATCCACAAGATCTGAGAGCAACAACTGCTAGCAGACAAGTAATCCGCTTCACATGTGGATAAGGCCACAGAAGTTTGCTTCTTACACTGCCAGGTGACCAAGCAAGGTCCAAAGAACTGGCATCCTGCTGTTGTTGATTTTGCATTGATTTTGCAGCATCCGAAATCTGAATCGGAATACCCTTCGAGCATAAAGTCGCCTTTTCTAGGATACCACAACCCCAATGTTGGAGTTCCCTTCAGGTAGCGTAATATCCTCTTCACAATAACCATGTGCGAAGCTCTCGGGTTAGATTGAAATCTTGCTGCGAGGCACGTTGGGTACATGATATCGGGTCTTGAAGCAGTTAAGTACATCAATGAACCAATCATGGAACGATAAAACGTCTCATCTGCCCTGTCTCCGGTGAGATCTGGGTGTATCCCATGATTTCTTGCTAACGGGGTTGACGCTGGAGTAGAACCTGACATCCCAAATTTCTCTAGAATATCATGAACGTACTTTTTCTGGTGAATGAAAATTCCCTCAGGTAGTTGATCAACTTGAAGTCCCAAAAAGAATTTCATCTCCCCCATTGATGACATTTCGAATTTTTGCTTCATTACTTTTTCAAAATCTTTGCACAAATTCTTATTTGTTGACCCAAATATTATGTCGTCCACGTATATTTGAACTATCAGAAGATGTCTGTCGACCTCTTTAGTGAAGAGAGTGGCATCCACTTTTCCACGAATAAAGCTGTTGGCTAGTAGGTGTTGAGACAAAGTCTCGTACCAAGCTCTCGGGGCCTGGTGTAAACCATACAACGCTTTGTCTAGCAAGTAGACCTTGTTTTTGTGGATTGGATCGGTAAATCCTGGTGGTTGTCCGACATATACCTCCTCTTTAACCTTCCCATAAAGAAATGCCGATTTTACATCTAGCTGATATACTTTGAAGTTTTTCCAAGATGCAAATGCCAGGAAGATTCTGATTGCTTCTAGTCGAGCCACAGGAGCGTACACTTCAGTAAAATCAATCCCCTCCTGTTGACTAAAGCCCTGGACAACGAGTCGAGCTTTGTTTCGTACAACAACTCCTTTATCGTCTCTCTTACATTTAAACACCCATTTTGTGTTAATCTTTCCGTGACCATCAGGCAAATCCACTAACTTCCACACTCCCAACTTTTCAAACTGACTCAACTCTTCTTGCATCGCATTGACCCAGGAATCTTCAGTTAGCGCCTCTTTGTAAGTTCACAGTTCGATCTGCGAAATAAAACAACTCAATGAAAATTCAGTTTGTAAAGGTGCTACTGTAGAATAAAAACAAGTAAGGCCTTGGTCAATTTGACGTCTAGTGCGAACGCCTGATTGCAACTCTCCAATGATCAACTCCTCTGGATGGTATGAAAGAGTTCTTGGCATCACTTCGCTCGGAACATCTACATCGCCTTCCAGATTAGTAACATTCTGATTTGCACCTTGTTCACTAACAGGATCTGTTTGTCTTGAACTCTGAATTTGCTCCCCCTCAGAATCTGAATCTCCACGATCAAATATCGGCATATTCTCAGATTCTTGATTATCATTCAGTTCCGTCTGAATATCATGAGCAACTTCATTTTGTTGGAAATCATCATGTTCACCAGCATTACTTGGACCTGCTTCATGGTCATTTGAAGTTTGTCGTGGTCGCCTAGAATACTCAGCTGGGAACCTTTCTTGCGATGACTCATACTCCCTTAGAATACCCAACTCGTCAAAGAAATCTTCTTCTTCTTCTGGTTCTTCCATCACGTCAAACGAATCCCACAAAGTGTCGTAATGATAACGCCATGAATCTCCAGGATGTTGCGGTGGCATTGTATTACCTTGACATTCAACATTTGGAGCTTCAATAATCCGCTTCTCACTTAGAACGAAAGCATGTCGTAAAGGACTTGCATAACCAATGAAAATTCCCTCAACACTCTTCGGACCAAACTTTCCAAAAGGTTCTAGAATAGTACAGGGTGACCCGAATGGTTCAAGATACTTCAGATTAGGTTTACGGTTATTGATTAACTCAAAGCATGTTTTGTTGAACTTCTTGACAGTGAGAACTCTGTTGAGCGTATAGCATGCGGCGGAAACAGCTTCTGCCCAAAAATTTATCGGAAGCTTTGAATCAACAAGCATTGTTCTAGCCGTTTCGATTAGTGTCATGTTTTTGCGTTCTACGACTCCATTCTGCTGCGGAGTGTACGGAGCACTAAACTCATGCAATATACCTCTTTCATCACAAAATTCTTCCATCTTGTTGTTCTTGAATTCAGTACCATTATCACTTCTGATTCTTTTTATACGCCTTTGGTACAGATTTTCAATTTTCTTGAACAACGCCATCAAACTGTCATACGTTTCATCTTTCGACTTTAAGAATGATACCCACGAAAATCTGGAATAATCATCAGTAACCACAAGACAGTAGTAATCTCCTGTAATACTTTTGACATTCATAGGACCAAACAAATCCATGTGAAGTCTCTCCAGAGGTCTTGAAACTGAATTGACTTGCTTTTTAGGGTGTGATTTTTTCTTCTGCTTGCCTTTGACACAGCTAATGCACTCCCCTTCCAGATGAAAACCTTTCACATGAACACCCAACACTAAATCGTTATGCACCAGGTGATTCATTTTTCGTAGGTGAATGTGGCCCATCTTTCTATGCCACAATCTCGATTCTTTCTCCGTTGCTCTAGACACAAAACAATGAGCCTGACCCGTGGTTGTAATAGCTACGCTCATATCCAACACGTACATATCATTGACTCTTGGTGCCCTCATGATAATCCATTCCTCAGGGATAACAAATCCTGGTTTCAAGATCAAACATTCTTTGTTAGTGAAGTGAGTAGTATACATCCTGTCACAAATCTGCGAGATGCTCATCAGATTATTCTCCAGTTCAGCAATGTAATTAACTCTTTCAAACGTCACAATCCCATTGGATAACGTTCCTTCACCAATAATCCTACCACCTTGATTTCCTGCGAATCCTACATAACCTCCATTGAAATTTCTAACATCGTACAGCAACGCTGTCTTCCCTGTCATGTGCCGAGAAGCTCCACTATCCATAATCCATCGTGAAACGGATCTCAGAAGCTCCTGCACAAACCACAAACACTCAGTTAGATTTGGATGCTACCCAAGCCTGTTTTGACTCAGGTAACTCAACTTTGATGTGAGATTTTGTAGTGTAAAGTGGCGGAAAATTTTTATCATTCATTTTTAAGCTTTCTTCAGACCCAACCTCAACCTTTTTATATAGGAAAAACTCATCTTTTTGAGGTTGATCAGATGGTTGGTCTTTCTTCTGAACATTTTTCTTCTCAGATTTTTGCTTTTCTTTCTCAAGTTTCACATAATAATCCAAAGGAACATTCATCTTTACCAGTGTGGTAGAAGATGATTGTTTTTCAATCTCAGAAACCTTTGGTTTTGGAACACTTGATTCCTTCTTAACAACTTTCGGCTTCCATGTTTGTTGAGGTGATGCAACCCGCTTATAAAATTTATCATTTTTAGTTACCACCTTTTTAACAGGTTCAGTTTTGACTTTGATGTTTTCATTTTTCAAAACCTTTTTCTCAACAACCAATGGAGCTTTTCCTTTCCCATCAACTTTCTTTTTCTGAATCTTCACAACTTCAGTCTTAGGCTTCAAATTGGTACATTTTCGTGCAATATGTCCAACTTGATTGCATTTGAAGCATATTCGGGTGTCAACTACCCGACTAGTGCCCTCGGACTGAGTTTGCGAAGCTTTCTTTTCAAAGAACTCTTTGTTTGATTTCGAAAAGATTTTTGATTCTTCATCAGAAAGTGAACTCGAACTGTTCGCAAAACTTTCTTCTCAACAAACCTTTTGTTTTGAACATTCTTTTTCTGATAAGCCTTACCACCCTGATATCCACCCGACCATTTGTTTCGATTATTATTATAAAAACGTGGTGGAATAACTGGCTTCTTG
This sequence comes from Helianthus annuus, assembly GCF_002127325.2. Classification (NCBI taxonomy): domain Eukaryota; kingdom Viridiplantae; phylum Streptophyta; class Magnoliopsida; order Asterales; family Asteraceae; genus Helianthus; species Helianthus annuus. The sequence continues at coordinate 41,475,233 of NC_035443.2, forward strand.
TAGTAAGCTTTATCTTTTTCAAAATTCATTTGTCTTTTTGTTTGATTTAAACTGTTCACTTCTGACAGATCAACTTCAATCAATTTGAACACGTTTGTCAGTTTAGCAACATTTACATTCTCAAGTGGAAACTCAGAATCCGAAAACAACTTATCCGAACCCAACATCTTGTACATGACAAGATTTGGTTCTTCATTTAAGTTATTCTTGGACTTTTGCTTCGGAATGTATTTGTCCAAGAAACATTCATCTTCCTCAGTAGTGTCACTTTCAGATTTTAGAACATTCTCAACCACATTTTTTACAACGTCAGTTTGAACACTATCCTCATCGGAAGAAGAAGTGAACGTAACATCAATTGTGTCTGGAAGTTTCACCTCATTTTCATCATCATCATTAACCAACCCTGTTTTTTTCTTTGAATAATTGTTCAAAACTGGTGGTGGAACTAGATGATACCCCACCCATGTTCCATCAGAGAATACATCTTCGCCAGCTTTGTTTTTCCCGATAGGTTTGGGAACAATGTGTTGCAAAACAAAGCTTGCGGAGTTGTAACTGGTTAATTTCAGATTGATACGCTCATTTTCAATCTTAGCTTCTTCAAATTGAAGCTTCACCTTAGCAATCTCATCCAATTGCTTGTTGATTTGTTCTTCTTTGTGTCTAAGAATCACAGTTAAATGCTCATTTTCTTTTCTTGTTTTACTGTTTCGTTCATCAAAATCTTGAATTGTTTGTTTTAACTTGTTAAAATTTTCTGAGAGTTGACGATTTTCATGAATTAGTTTCTCATTTTCTCTCCTAATTCTTTCTACTTCAATTTTATCATTGTCAATTTTCTCAGTCAACTTTTTAACTTGTTCATTTGAAAATTTTAGCATTCTATCACGTTCAAGAATCTGATCTTCAACTTTCCTGACTCTTTTTGTCAGATCATTTACCTTCGTATCTTTGAGGTAAGCTTGTGTACTACAAACTTTGCAGTTTTTCATGCAATGTTTGCAGTCACTATCACCTTTGACTTTCTTACCTGACTCACTTGACGAAACTGACCTGGCTTTTAGACTCAGATACAGACTTAGAGTCTACCTCAAGTGCCTTAGCAGCCAGCACCTTGTCAGCCATCTTTCCAAAGTTTTCAGTTGTCATATCCTGTGTCGTATCAATGATTCCTTCATCTATCTTCTTTGGCTTCTGTTCCGGCTCTTTTTCTTTCTCTTTTTCTTCACCACCTCCCCACCATTCTCTCTGTTGAGCCTCTTCTTGTTCAGCAAATTCCTCAACTAAAGCTTCAAGACTAAGAGTCTTTGCATCTATAGCAATGTTTCCTTCAGGATCAAGGTAACACTCTCTATTTGCATCCCATCTTTTTGCTTATCTAGCTTCACTGAATACACGAGATAATCTCAACATTTTCCATTCAGCTTTCTGTTGTCTTTCATGTGCTTTTTCTGCTTCTGTTCTGGTGTCTCTGTACGGTTTGATTTCCGTTTTTGCTACAAACGCATAACCTACTGAGTCTTCCTCAGGTAGCAGCTCACTCCAGTCGAAACCTTCATCGTCATGAATGACAGCAAGAGCTCTGGATTTTTCTTTGTCTTCAATCTGCTTCATCCTGGGGGTTCAGCCTTGTTCTGATGATAAATTGCCTTCTTGTAGTAATCTTCTCTGAATGGATTTTCAGAATCATCAGCATAAGCATTTCGGCACTCTCTTTTAAAATGACCTTTCTGTTTACACTTGAAACAGGTCACTTTTGATTTGTCAAAGCCTAACTTGGTAGAAGGTCCACCAATAGACTTTCTTCCTGTAATCTCCATGAAATGTTGTGCCCTTCGAACTGCACTGGCCATACACCACCTTATGTCGATCAATTCCATCTCCTCAGGATCTATCTGATCGTAGTCTTCCTTTGTTAGGTTGGTGTTGCCTATCTTGCCTGCCACAAGGCTTTCATACGATTCAAGCACAGATGCTAAGAAAACCATCTGCTGCTTTGCAGATTCTTTGCTGAAATTTTGACCATTCTTCAAATCTACAGCGATGTTGCATTGAAATAAGTTCTTTGATGCAGATTGGTTTGAAGGTGTTGAAGAAGATCCACTGTGAAAACCACTATGAGGTGTTTCATGATTCACAGTATTTGAGCTTTCTGCAGAAAATGCTGTTCTTGGAGACCCAGTTTTTGGTAGATTTCCTCTGTAGTACAACTCCACATTCTGCTGATGAGCTGTGTTGTTGACTTTAGATTTCTTTATCTCCAACTCATGGCTTTCTAGTCTTTCGATCAGCAAATACACAGTCAACACTTCTGGCGGCTTGATGGTATTCTTCAACATTAAGGCAAAGAACAATCTTGATCATTCGGCAACGAATCAAACAACTTGTCGACCAGCTCCTCTTGAGTATAAGTGATACTATGTCTAGCCAACTCCATCTTCAGATGCCCAAATCTCTCGATCATTTTACAAACAGATTCATTCTTCATACAACCAAATAAATCAAACTCTTTACGTAACAGTTTCTTTTTGTTCTTTACAATCTCAGCACTACCTATGCACTTAACTTTCAACTTTTCCCAAAGATCCTTTGAATTCTCATATTCGATCAATGAAATTATATCATCTCTGACTGACTGATGAATCAACGCTATGCATTTCTGTTCAGCAACGTATCTTTCAACATCATCAGTATCTGTCAAACTTTCACCAACACAATCTTTCAAACTGAAACCATTCTTTAAACTTTTCCAACTTGAAAATGCGAAAGCTTTAAGCCACTCCTCAAATCTCGTAGCCCACCGATTATAATCTTCGATCGCCATCAGTTTAGGAGGCTTGTTGTATGTACCATAAGACTTTCCACGCTCATCGCATCAGAAAGAATCTTCTTCGCATTCGGGGTTGGTGTAGTTTCATTCGTGTTGCTCGTTGTGCCGTCTCCTGAACCACTGGTATAGGCATACACATCGCAGAACGGATTCATGAACAAATCATCCATTTTCAAGTACCTGAAACAATCAACACACACTTAGAAAAATTTTTGTTTTTTTTTTAAACAACAATTTTCAAGCGGAATAAGCTGAAGCGAAATCAGTTTTTCAAGCTAAGTACAACTTCAAGCGAAATCAGCTATTCAAGCGAAATAAGACACAAGTTTCAAGCGAAATCTGATTCAAGCGGAATCAGATTATATCTTTCAAGCGAAATATGAATTTTCAAACGGAATCTGTTATTTCACTTGAAATGACCACTGTTTTTCAAGCGGAATATGTTGTTATACCTTGTTTACTCGTTCAAGCGGAACCAGGTTTTTGACCCAATTTTACCATTTTTAATTTGAATTTTAATCTGATTCTTTGTAGGGTTTGTTAAAACTATGTTTTACATGACATATGTAAAAATCAGACCATTTTAACCGTTAAAACATGTTCAAATCAGAAAAGAAGGTGTAGAAGTGAGAGAATCCAGTAGAATCAAGCTGAATTGGTATGAACTCCTCGTCCTAAGCTCTGATACCACTTGTTGGACCAGTTACGTGACCCTAAACAGTCAAGTTGAGTAGTTCATCATCATTTACAAAGGCGGAATCAATGCAAACAATGTCAAACAGCTTGTTTCCTTTCAATCCTTTAATTTACTGATTAATCCTGAGCTTTTACACGTTCTGATTACAATTCGGCAACACCTCGGCTCAGAAACACTCACCTAATTCCGCCCCAAATGAACCTAGCTCTCACCTATATATAGAGTGCCTGATTCCGCTTGAAATAGGTTCAAGCGGAACCTCTGATTTCGCTCCAGGTGAATTCAAGCGGAATCACCATTGCTGGTTCAAGCGGAAGATCTAATAATCTGATTTCGCTTGGAAATGACCTATTGTCATTTCAAGCGGAATCACCCACTAAATACATTTTCTTGATTTCTGTGCATTGTTCTTTCCTATCTAAACCTAAGACTCGATTAAGACGTAGTTAACAGACACTGGATGCACCAACAGGTGGACACTTGTTGTAACTGACACCTTGTTTCTTACCAGATGTCTTTATTTTAGTATCCTTCTTCTTTTCTTTCTTCTTTTCCGGAGTCTTTTCTTCAGAAACCTTCTGTTCTTCAGTTACTTCATCATCCTCAAATGCCTTCATGCCTTCAACAGTTGGATAAATCCTGTCAATGACATAAAAAGTACATGAGTAACTTTTTAACAATCGATTTACTCTTTCTGTTTCAATTCTTTGAGTTTCCAGTTTTTGTTCTAGTACAGCACACTTTTCAATATAATTGTTCACAACTTTTTGCTTTATCATGAAAGCTCCTTGAAGTGTCTTCATTGTTGTTGCCTGTTCTTCACTGGATTCATTGTATTGATTCATGGCTTTGTTCAGCACATCGTAAGATTCCTTCAACCTGTTCATGTTGTGAATCAAAGTACTGTTTTGTTTCTTTACGGCTTCACAGTTTTCACAAATCATTGGACTCTTCTTTGCATCAGCTTCTTCATCAATTTTGAAAGCTAGAACTTCTTTCACTTTTCTTCTCACCACTGGAACATCTTCATCATCACTGCTGACCAGTGTTTTGACCTTTTTCTTTTTCTTTTTAGCTTTTTCATCTTCACTATCACTTTCCTCCATCATTTTCAAATGCTTTGCCATCCTTTTTGCATAATACTCGGTATCATCATCACTGTCTTCTTCAATTCGGGTAACAAAAGCTTTTTGAGTTGAAGTTTTGTTGGGATCATAGTCATCCCAATTGAAATTCTCCCAGCTAAAACCTTCTGGCAACTGTTTATCATCTTGATCTATCAAACAAGTTTACCATCAGCTGAAACATATTTGTCCCAATTGAAACTTGTTGAATCTTTTTGATCATCTTGATTCACCAGACAAGCTCTCTTTGATGATTCTTCAATTACTTTTCTACCATGTGCCACTTGTGGTTCTTGTTGTTGTTGAGCAACTTGATGCTAGATGGCCTTCCGATAGTAATCATTGTTGTTGTTGAACGGATTTTGAGCTCCACTTGCTTCGCGATTAGTGCACACCCTCTTGAAGTGTCCTTTTTCCCTGCAACGAAAACAAGTAACTTTAGATTTATCAAATCCTAAAGTAGAAACATTAGCATCACGTAAATCATCTCTTCCTGTGATCTGCTTAAATTTCTCAGCTCGTCTCAACACACTCGCTAAACACCATTTTATATCCATCAATTCCATTTCTTCAGCATCTATCTGAAAGTAATCCTCTTTTGTAAGCATTGGATTCCCGATCCGACCTGCAACAAAACTACCATATGATTCCAACACGGTTCCCAACAAAGACATATGACTTTTGGCCAGTTCCTCAGAATATTCCTGATCATTTTCCAGATTCAGTACAATATTGCATTGTAACTTCTTTCCATTCTTTGTTGCTGAAATGTTCGGATCAAATGATGGATATGATGAGAAACTTGTATTGCTGTTAGATCCTTTGGATGAACTTCCTGATGAACTCTTTGCATTGAACGCATTTTCAACTTTTGGAGACAAATTGGTAGATTTGTCATTCAAACCTGCTTTGTAATAAAGCCCAATGTCTTGCTCACCATCAAAATCTTTCATTCTCGAGATCTTTCTCTGTTCCATCTCATGAGCATCAATCTTTTCAATGAATTTACTCAGTGTCAGATTGCTAAATCCCTTCTTGTTCCTTAGCATCATGAGATATGTGCCCCAAGTCTCGTGTGGCAACGCATCTGCTAATTTCTCAATCAACTCCTCATTGTCTTTATTGATGCTCACCTTCCTCATGTTTACCAAAAATTATAGTATATTTCAATTATCTGCTTTGTGCTCTCATTTTTCAAACCTCGAAATAGATCAAACTCTTTCTTCAGAAGCGATTTTTTGTTCTTTATCATTTCTTGACTTCCAACAAACTTTGATCTTAAAGCTTTCCAGATCGAATAAGCACTTCCATTATGTTGCAATAAGACCAAGATGTCTTCTTTCACAGCTTGTTGCAAAAGACTTAGCATCATTTTTTCATTCTTGTATTTCTTTTTATCATCAACACTCATATCTTTAATTGCAATCTCCTCTTCATCGTCATTTGTTGGTCTCACATATTTTGTCTCAACACATTCCCAAGCATCCAAATAGTTTGCTTGAACCCAATTTTCAAACCGTCCTTCCCAACCTTTATACTCCTCAATGTTCATGAGCTTAGGCGGTTTTTGCATCGTCCCCGTTTCATTTTCCAACATTTTCTGCTAAGTAACTGTGATCGGGGTAGCAAAAGCGTTATAAAATTCCTCTTCCATGATTCGGATTTACAAAAAATTTCTCAAATAATCCTTTCAAACGAGATTAGATTTCGAGCGAAATTACTCCAAACGAAATCACTTCCAAGCGAGATTACCTTCAAGCGAGATTAACCTGCACACTGACTTCAAACGGAATTAAAAGTTTCAAACGGAATCACCAAATGGAAATATACTTTCAAACGGAATTATAATTTCGTTTGAAATTTCAAGCGGAATTATGAATTCCGTGCGGAATTAGCAACAACTTCAAACGGAATTAACCAAATGAAGTAATTTCGTGCGGAATTATGGTTCAATTTCAAGCGAAATTAGGATGATGTCATCATTTCAGATTCGTTGTTCAAACGGAATTACTGATTTTATCAAATTTTGAATGAATCAAGGTCCAATTTTCTCAAGGCTTTGTTAAAACATGATTCCGCTTATGATGTGTGAAATTCAAATCATTTTGACCGTGAAAAGATGTTCAATTTAGAAAAGAAGGTGTAGAAGTAAGAAAATAAGATCAAATCAAGCTGAAATCGGCAGAACTCCTCCTCCTGAGCTCTGATACCACATGTAGGATCGTGTACGGACCCGAACGAGTCGATCAGAGGTGTTCTACAAAATATGAAAGGCGAAAACAGACATATTGTGTGTGATTCAGCTATAATATCACTTTAAACTATCTTTCTATTGATTTGGTAACAATTACAAGTCTGTAGACACTTCGACAGAGCTTCGCCGTCGGAAACACTTTTCTTAATTCCGTACCAAGTGAAACGAGATTAACCCTATTTATAGACTTCCTAATTCCGTTTGAACATACTCAAACGGAATAACAACTCACACGGAATTAGGCATCTCACACGGAATTAATATTACAAACGGAATTACTTGTTAATTCTGTGCGGAATTACAAGTTGACTTTTCAAGCGGAATTAGCTTTTAGACTTGATTTCTCTATCTTCGTGCCCTGAGCAATTCAAGACTCGATACAAGACGAAGTCGACAGACGCATGCACCAACAAAGGTTTTGGGAGCATGCCGCTGACAATTGAAACACTTGCGCAAGATTTTGACCGCGTCCAGGTGCATGCCGGGCCAGTAGTACACAACATTCATGATTTTGGCCACCACCATGCGTGGGCCTGCATGTATGCCACGTATTCCCTCGTGTATCTCTCTGATAAGGTACGTGGCATCTTGGGGGTCGACGCATCGTAGGAGTGGCCCCGGGTATGATTTGCGGTATAAAATACCGTCTACCATCTGATAATGGCACGCTTTGTATTGTAATTTGCGTGCCTCTGCTTTGCTTTCGGGAGTAACACCTGATTGCAAGTATGCAATGATCGGTGTCATCCAGGATGTTGTACCGTACTGGATGACTTTAACTTGGCGCAGGGGTACTGAGGGATTCTGCAGAATCTCAATGCGTATTTCCTTTGCTAGATGTTGGAAGCTAGTGGATGCGAGTTTTGAAAGTGCATCCGCGGGTTTGTTTTCACTTCTGTTGATATGACGAATATTGAAGGAAGTGAACTTTGATTTCAGTTGCAGGGCTTGTTCGAGGTAGAGGATCATGATATCCCCTTTTGCGGCATAGTCGCCGCGCACTTGCCCTACAACCAGTAGTGAGTCGACGTGTGCCTCCAAGTGTTGGACGCCGAGCTTGACTGCTAGACGTAGCCCTGCCAATAGAGCTTCATACTCTCCCTCGTTATTTGTACTTTTGAAATCGAGGCGGATTGCATAGGTGAGCTCTTGGCCATCGGGGCTGACGAGTCGCAGACCCGCACTTGCACCATCCTTGTTGGATGCACCATCGATATATAGTGCCCATGTATCTGAGGAGGATGGTGGTAGTGTAGGGTTTTGTTTTTCTTCGCATTCCTGGATGCGATTCGCCGGTACTTCAGCAACGAAATCAGCTAGAACCTGGCCTTTGATTGCGGGCCGCGGCTTATAGATCAGTGTGTGCGCGCCCAGTTCAATGGCCCATTTTGCTAATCTCCCAAAGATTTGGGGCTTGGAGAGGATCGGCCCGATCCTGTAGTTGGTCAACACAGTGATGACGTGGTTTGCAAAGTAACGTCATAACCGTCTTGATGCGTGCACCAGTGTGAGTACCAACTTCTCCATGATGGGGTATCTTGTCTCTGGGTCGTTGAGCATTTTGCTGATATAGTAGATGGGTGTTTGAACTCCCTCTCGCTCCACTATGAGTACCGCGTTGTCTGCGGCAGATAAGTACAAGATAAGTGGTCCTTTTTTGCGTGGTGTTGTTAGAGTTGGGAGTTGTATCAAACACTCTTTCATCTCCTGGAAAGCGTTTTCGGATTCTGCGGTCCATTGGAATTGTTCCTTTTTTAAGTTGTTCCGCAGAGTCTTGATGAAAGGATAAGATTTAGCCGCATGATTGGCTAAGAATCTGTTCAGTGCGGCTAGTCTGCCAGCTAGTCTGCCAGCTAGTCGTTGCATTTCTTTCATCGAGGAAGGCGATGGCATGCGCTCGATCGCCTGAACTTTTTCCGGGTTCACCTTGAATCCATCTTTAGTGACGATGAATCCAAGGAACTTGCCTTCTTCCATTCCAAATGAGCATTTCACTGGATTGGGCTTCATGTTGATGCTACGCAGAGTCTGGAATGTTCTCTCAATATCGTTGAGCATGGTATCCTCCTCCATGCTCATGTCCATGTAGATTTCGACACTTTTGCTGATTTGATCACCAAAAGTGTCGTTCATCAATTTTTGATAGGTTTCGCCCGCGTTGCGCAACCCAAACGGCATTTTCGTATAACAGTAATTTCCGGTAGGTGTGCGGAATGCCGTTTTATCTTCGTCCTCGATTGCCATTTGTACTTGGTGATAGCCTTTGTAGCAATCGAGGAAGCACTTCCATCGAAACGGGGCGAGGTTATCGACTTTCTCAACAATCTCTGGAAGCGCGTAACAGTCCTTGGGACAGGCTTTGTTCAGATCTTTATAGTCGACGCACATGCGCCAGCCCCCGGTTGGTTTTTCTACCATGACTGGGTTGGATAACCAAGTCTGGTACTTGACTTCCCGCAGGATGCCTGCGGAGAGCAGTTCTTTGACCTGCTCATACATCGCCTCGTTCTTTGCGGACCCAAGGTGGCGTTGGCCTTGGATCACCGGCTTGATACCTGGAAAGGTATTCAAGAAATGTTGCGCGACTTCGCGTGCTACCCCTGTCATGTCTGCGGGTGTCCATGCGAAAATATCTTGGTTCCTGAAGAGGAGCTACTTCAGGTGCGCTCTGATGTTGATGGACAAGGTGTGGCCCAACGTGACCGTTTGTTCTGGGTGTCTTGCGTTAAGAACCCATTTTTCCGGTTGGGAGCTGGGGTGGGCCTCGCCATCTTGGTCGGACGCAGCTCATCCGTGGACATAACCTCTCTCCGGGCATATATTATCGCGACCCCCGTTTCGGTTGGGAAACCGATGGCAGAGTGGGGGACGGAGGTAATCATGTTGAAATCGCCTTGGGACTCGCGCCCGAGAAGTACATCGTATTGGGAGGTGTGAGGTAAAACCATTAAGTTCACCTCCTCCATTCGCGTGTGCCTTCCGTTGGTAAGGCGCACAGGAAAAGTGATTTGGCCCAGGGGAAATACGGTTTCCCCTGCGAATCCGGCCAAGGGGTAATCTACCGGCTGCAACCGATCCTTGTCTTCTTGATCGAACTGGTTGAAGCATTGCTCATATATGATGTCAGATGTACTGCCCGGGTCGATGAATAATCGCTCCATGCAGTAATGAGGCAGGTAGCCTGTGATAACGACGGCGTGCCTGTCGCGCGGTCTGCCTCGGACTATTATAAAGACGACTTGTTCGTCTTTCCAGTCAATGTCTGATCTTCTTGCCGCCTTGCGCGGCTTTCCACGTCCTCCATTGATCATGTGGGTTGAGGCCACATACATGGTCCTTTTACCCGTGGAGGTGCCCTCGTTGTGGGGGGTGATGCGCTTGGTTTGCTTTTGCACGGTTGACAACAAGTGTTGCAGCTTCCCCTCCTTCAGGGCTCGCTCAATTTCCAGTCGGAGACTGATGCAGTTGTTTGTTGTGTGGCCCGAGTCCTTGTGGTACTCACAGTAAAACGTGAGATCCTGGTTCTTTTTGGACTTCATCGGTTGGGCCGGTCGCAAGAATTGTGCGTCCGTGAGGAGGACGTCACTTGGCGACTGGTTAATCTCGGTCCAACTACGGTCCCGAGATTCTTTCTTGGATGCCCGGATGTCGCGTTGGGCATTGATTGTTGCCCTTGCGTCGGGCTGGTGGCTGCATGGGACGTACGGTTTGGAATCGCTGCCACGATTCCATGAGTTCCGGTTGTGCTTGTTATTGCGCTTGGAGTCTTGGCGGGAGGATTGACCTTCCGCTTGGGGCTGTGCCTTGGCAGTATGCGGTTTGAGAGAACGCTGAGTTTGGGCGTACGTCTTGACCGCGGCCATGACGTCGTCCCATTTTTCTGGCAAGCCCTCCTTGCCTGAGACGGTCATTACCATTTCCTCGTCCTTGACGGCTCGAATGAAATGGTTGCGTGCCATTTGGTCTGCAACACCACCTATCTCAAGGCACTCTTTATTGTAGCGGACGACAAACGATTCAAGAGTTTTGTTGTCTCCGCGCCAGATGTTAATGACGTCCATAGAATCACGTTTGTGACGTCGCTGCTGGCTGAAGTGTGCGAGAACCTTGCTTGCAGGTCCTCAAATGAAGCCAGTGATCCAACTGGCAAAGAATCGAACCAAGCCCTCGGCAGACCAGTGAGGGTCTGGGGGAAAAATGACACCACGTGGCCTCATCCCACTTGCCATTGCACCCGGCGCCGGTAAAAATATTCATGTGGTCGTCCGGGTCGGACGAACCACTGTATTTCCCGATCGTTAGCGGGAATTTAGTCATGGTGACATCGGCGTGGGCAATCTCTGGCACGAATTTGGAGTTTTCGGCCGCGGATTTTGGTCTGTAGGGCTAGCTCTGGTTGCGCTTTGCAGCGCGGAGGTATGTAGTGCGGGGTTCCGTGGAACATAATTGTGCCCTCCCGGTCGGCTGTTGGTTGTGTGGGATTCCCTGCAATATGTAGGGTCGTCCGGGTCGGTACGACCATACCCTTCGTTGTAGGATTGTGGTCCCAGACGGCTATGGATGCCGAAGCCGTGGTGGGCTGTAGACTGCCGCCTGTTTTCGCCATGGGGGCCTAGGCGGCTATGTGGAATCGTCCTCATCAAGCGTGCGGACGTCGCAGTAAGAGGTACCGCGGTCCTCGTGCCTACTGCGAGAGGCTCGGTGTGTGGGGACCCTGTCGTCATATTGCAAGATATGACCGGCAGGTGTATGTGGTGCGGAGGTGGGACCACCGGGAATTTGCGCTTCAGCGCAAGCTCTATTATATGTTGCGGCCAGCATATTTTGTTGTTGGAAATACCAGGCATGGAGATCCATGCCTGGAGGTATCACAGTAGCATACTGTGAAAAATCTGGTGTGAACGCGGGGGGAGCGCCCTTTGCTGCTGATGTGCCTATGTGGCCGGCGTTTTGGGCAGGGGGAGCAGTCCCCGCAGGCCCTGGGTTTGTGGGGTTTAGATTTTCCCCGTTAGCATTGTTTGGACGATCAAACATGATCTCAAGAAAGAAAGAGATGTGAAAAAAGTGCTAAGAGTAGCGGTGGGCGCCAATGATGAAACAGCGATTAACCAAGAGAGGTTAATTCACTGGTCTCGTCAAGTAGGGTTAATCCCTTCTTTCCGAGGATCGGTGGCTGCACCGTCAGCTGGGCTGTCTCCTGCACAAGGAAAACACACCATGACTCGTAACAAGGAGGAAGGGGTGGGGGGTGCTCCTTGTTACCACTCTCCGGCGTGAGAATCAGTAATTTGCTTGAGAAGCAAAGTGTGTGATCGTAGTAGTAGTGAGAGAGTTGTGAAGAGATACCTCAAACCTGGTTCGGGATGGGTATTTATAGAGGAGGAGTGAAGGAGGGTGTTTGAGGGGACAGACTGACGACGTGCCACCCTTATGCAGGTATGTCAGGCTTCTCGGTTGTGGAGGTGAAGCCACGTCCTACTATAGTGTCATTCTGTTGCTCACGTAAGGGCTGACATGTGACTGTCATTGGTGCCACTTGCTCTGTGGTGTCAGTCCCACTTGCCTCGTGGGCAGGATGCAGTGCCGCGCCGCATCGCTGCCTGTGGTAACCGCTGTTGTTTCCGCGCTCCCACTCTGGCGAAGACTGCGGGATGCGGTGCTAGGCCGCATCGCCACTTATGGTGACTGTTGCTGTTGTCCAGATCACTTGTCGTGATGAAAATGTTCATAGGATGCGGTGCTAGGCCACATCGCTTTGCGTACACCCATTTTCATGCACAAGGTAAGTCTTCTTCCATCATTTGACCGATTGGATTCGACCGCTGTGTTCGCGCATGCCTGCACGGGCACAGATAAGTTCTTGCTGGTGGGGGTCTTTGATAAGGGTAATGGTCACTCGTGGTCGTGCTGACGCGAGATCTGGGACCATACCCCTTCAAGTTGAAACACTAATTTAAAATTTAGAAGTACCTGACTTCTTGTAATATCTTAATAAATATTTTTGCATGCAACCTAAAGAATAAGAAAAAAACAAAAGCAATTCATTATTCGAAAATTCAATCTTGTGATTTCTCTCTTTGTTTTTTTTTCTTTTTTTTTTTTTTGGGAAAAAGCTATTGTACCTCAACATAACATGATGCTCATTGCATTTTGATCTTTTAAAATTTGACATATAATACCAGAACAATTTAACTTATGACACAACATATTTTTCTAAATTTTAAAAACTAAACATATTAAATCGCTCACCTGGTCAAGGCACGACCCGTTAAGCGAAATGTGTTCACGGCTTCAGCCCAAAACTGACCAGAATAGCAGCTATATGTCACCATTAACGGCTGTGAATCAGCCGCCAATCACCACCTAATTCAACCAATGCACAACCGTAGCCACACACTACCCATAAATGCTAAAGTAATAAGAAGACTTCTTACCGATCATTCGAGCGGATCACGACCAAAACTGAGGCAAGATCGTTCAATACTTCATGATGAGTAGGGGTCGACCAATCTATAGATGTAAACATAATTAATACGCTGGGTTCTCATAGCCTTAAAAATGTAACTGAAACAAATTAAGGAATTACATGATAATTAGACTACATGATTTCACACTTGGAACACAAAAGCAAGTTTAGAGGATGGACGTTCAGATGAAGAACCCCAATTATGGACTTTGGGAAACAACTTTTAACTGGAGCAATGTTGAAGTAGTTATAGAGTGAAGATACATAATAAAAGCTCCTGCAAGAAATATAGTAGTGCAGTTAAAATCATTAAAATCAAAATAGAGACCTGCAACTTTGCGATAATTTTTAGCTATAGAGAAGTACTACCCGCTGCGATGCAACGGGTTACATTTGTATTTCTGCGAAGCGGATGTACTACCCATTTCGACCCTTACCCAACCCGCCCATACCGCAACCTCTAGGCTCAACCTGATGGTTACCATGGTTAAAAAGAACAAAAACCAAGCAAACAAATACGAAATCAAGCATCTATAGATGAATTTGCTCACTCTTTCAGAGAAATTATGAACTTCGGCAGCACGGACCACCTCATCAGAGGTTCCCTGCAAGTTTTTGACATGGTGATGGTTAAAGGTCAAACCTCAGATTACCAATCAAGAACCAAAAGTTCATAATCAAAGAAAAAAACAAATTCAGTATAGAAATAATCTATCAGTAAAAATGACATGTCTTTTAAAGATGAAAACCATTTACTCTTTTCTTTCACTTGATTGTCTGATGCAAAAGCTGTCAAAAACAATAAATTCTGACAAGTTTGCAAATTAAAAAAAACACACACACACTTCACTTGATTTAGACTTCACGCAAGAACAACTGCGTGGGTCGGGTCGAGCGGAACAACGGTTGTTGAAGTTAATCAAAGTGGTGCTAGTGGAGCCGTGGAGGACACCACCGGAAGCAACAAACTATTTGAATTCTACCTATAATTGTGTTAAAGAACCATTAAAAACCAACAGCATAAAATACAATAATTAGCAACACACTTCGCGTAAGCTAACTAAGTTTATTGTAAACCATTTGACTCTTCGAAAGTCTAAACATATACAAACGAAGAGGTACCATGTTTTGTATGCTCCTATTGTAATTTAGATTAATCACCTCAGAAACTAACCTATGAATCACTATAATGATTTATTACAGGACAATTTGAACACTTTGAATAAACACTTACAGATGGTTATTGTTAGTGAATGAGAGTAAAGATAATAAAGTTGAAGATTAAGGCATGAAACATAACAGAAGTGTGTTATGTATCACATATACATGCATATGCAAGCAGGATACAAATAACATATACATCTATAATTCTATATACATGCGTACAAACAGGTGCAAGTGTGCAACAAAGGGCATGATCACCATACCTTCCGCTATTAATCTTGATTAAGTTCACAGCTCCATCATCGGTTCTAGTATAGTAACTCCCTTTGACCAGACTACATGGAAGATTGATCTTATCAGCAAGTACCTAGCATTGAATAAATATTTGACAATGTGCTAAAAAAGTTATACGAATTATAGAAGCTATTAGCAGAATTCCATACCTTAAAGAGCAACGCTCTATGGCGGGAAAGTCCAACATCAATACAACCAATAGGAAGAATGATAGTGTTCATTAAGTTCCTCAACTCGTAACTTCTGAAAGTCCACTTTCTCAACATTTCATCAGCATCAGTTACAGGTCCACCCATTTGATCAGGTAGACACCCAGGTTTAATAGAAAAATGAACAGCCCTAGAAGTTTAATAGAAAGCCATATGCATATGATAGGATTATAGAAACAGAAACTGGTTCATCAAAGCTTAATCATACACAAAAAAGCACGAACCAGAATAATAGAGAAGAAATATAGACGTGGATGACCTGAAGCGCGGCGGTTGAGGTCGGAAACCTTAATGACGTTGAGGGTTGTGGTCGAAAACCTTCTCGGCGGGTCAAACCACCGTCTCCACGCGTTTTCACCGCATCCAAACCTACACCGCCGTCATCGAAATAGTCGCATCCAAACCTACACCGCCATCGTCAAAACAGTCCATAGATAAGGCTAGATGAGAGAATGAGTGAAACAACTTGTTAGACACAATTACAAACCCTAACATCATAAAACCATCAACTAAACAATCAAACAACTAAAACACAAAAAACACATCTAATTAAGCTACCTTATGAAGCTGATTATAACTAACATCACCACAATGCTTCGACCAAAATCCACTCAAAGAAACTGCTCCATACGACGTCGTTCGACAATCAACCGCTAATTCCGGCATCGTTTTCCTCAATCTCTCATTGATTTCTCCATGAATCAATCCCGATTCCAATCCAAACACAATCCTCAATCGTAATCTCACAAAAACCTAATAATCTTATTGAATCTGATTAAAAAAGAAAAAAAAACGAAACGACACAGAATCAGGTTTAGATCGTCGTTACAGATGATCGATTGAGTTGAGATGATAATTAACGAATCAGAGGGGGTGAATTGTGTATGCATACCTGATGATCTTTCGCAAAATCGGCAGAGAAAATACATATGAACCTGGAACCAATCAACAATGTGTTAACATACAGATCTCAATCTAAAAAATCAACCTGGACACAGTGTATTAATGAAAATAACAGATTGAAAATCATGGGAAACAAAATCGGAAATTAGCACCAGTGATATACGTTTAGAACCATATTACTAACGTTGCCCGCTAATTCGCCGGAATTATCGGCTCAATCTCCATTTGATTCGTTGATTAAACAAACCCTAACATCTCAAATTTAACAAAATCAACATCCTAACCTAATATTAAACAAACATATTTCAAAATTAAAACAAAAATCAACAGAACAATCTTACTATAATATATCAGGCAGCCCAATAATCGTGAGGCTCCATTCAATTCAAACAGATTGTTTTTGTCAGCAAAACCAGCAGAGAATACATCAACAGGATGGTTACAAGGATCTGTAAGAAAAAAGCACTAATCATAATCGGATGAAAAATAAATCGAGTTTAGAACCCTAGAACTGAAAGAAATAGAGACGTCTGAGTTGTTTCTTCTGAAGTAAGAGATTTGCTTGAGAAGGAAACGCAATGGATGGAAGGTTCTAAAGAGAGATTGATAAACACAGGCCCCTCTTAGGGTTTTTACAACCGGATCGTGAGATGAAAAGACAAAGGGCTTGTGGTGGTCGCAGGCATAAAGAAGATGGCCACAGATGCGGTAGATACGAAGGCGGCCATGGATGCTTGAGAGGGAGACGTCATTAGGGTTTGTGATATGAAGACGTATGAAAGTGTGAAGGAAAAGAGCGAAGGCATAGGCTTGTGTGTTTTTAGCGCTCAAATTTTCTAAAGATGGAGTAAGAGGATGACAGGTGGCAAGTAGTGGTTTAAGCAAATGCCATGTGGCATAAGTTTGTTTTGCTTTATCAGAAGTAGTAGATTTTTTTTCTCAATTTACGAAATGAGTAAATAGTAATTAAATAGCCTTTTATTGTTGTTCTAATAAATTGTTTTACTATATTTTATGGTTAGTAATTAAATAGCCTTTTATTGTTATTAATATATATGATGTTTTTTTTGGAAGGAGACTTTCTCTGTACAAGACCGAATTGGTCTCCGGGGTCATGTCAAAGACATTCCCCCGTCAGCCCCGCTCTTACGGACGCGATGTTCGATCTGGCCCCGGCCGTTACGCAAGCTGACTTCCGCCCGGAAACCATACTGCCCCCACACGAGAGACTCGTTGGGGTAACAGCTGGGTAAAACCGGGTTGCCCTCAGGACCGCACCATGCCTCGGTAGGAACGATCCATCATTGGGACTCCCACCCCCTGTGTGCCGCAGCCGGGAGTCGAACCGGCGACCTCCAAGGAGGAAGCCGGCCCATTTAAATATCTTTTTTCCCATCATGTAGTTTAATTCATTCTTTATTAATTTTAATTCATTTTTACGTTACAAATTTGATTAATTTTTTTATTACTTTAAATGATTTTTAATATCCATTTAATTACAATCTTAACTGATATGGAGTTATGAACATGAATAGTCACAATATTCATGACATTAAATGATATGGACTTATGAACATGAATAGTCACAATATTCACAAAACTAAATGATATGGAGTTAGGTACATGGATAGTCACAATAATACTATTTTTTATAGAAAATTAGGTGATTTACAATTTAATTTAAGAGATGATGATTTTAAAAATGCAGTACGAAATTATAGACACATTATATCTCTTACTTGTTGGCTTTATAATTTATACTGTTTAGATAATATGTTTATGTATGCATTGATCATATTTCATAATAACGTTTGATGGAGATGATTTTGTAGTATACAATAGTTGACAGATTATTATACTATGAAAAAGTCTGTTTTGTATTTAATATGTTCATGTACATTCACTTCTGATGTGTAATACTTGTATTTGACATATAAATTTTAATGTGATTGTTCGTAACAATTTAACTAGAAATACAATATGATAAGTGTAATGTTTATAGTGTTCTTATTTGATATATAAGAATAAGAAATTTGATGTTTTATATGGCATTACATGACATGTTATCATATAATTTTTAATCTGTTTGATGACAAATTATAGCTATATTTTAGTAGTAAAAAAAATCATATATTGATTTACTCATCTTTCTTTATAAATGTTATGTTACTATTAATCAAGATGTATGATTTTATTGTGGCTTTCATCATATATCAACTTGTCCTTTATAGAACACCACTAATTTGAAAGCTAACGCACACGATGTCGATAAATTAGAGCATAACCTATAATAATAGGCTTATCACTATTGCAATTTATTGCGTCTTTTATATGCTTTAATTTATTTAGATGATATGTTAAATAAAAAAAATTATATATTTTTTACAAGTGATGAAAAAAAATATTATTTCATAAGGTTGTGTCATAAGTCATTTCTTATAGTGACATAATATAAAGTGATGCATTGTATAATCATCACCTTTACATATTACCATAAGCCTTTTTAATAGTGTTCTTGGTATATTTTAATATTCAATCATGACAGTAAGGCAAATTAATTATAAATATTTTATTATATTGTATATGATGATAAGACATCTTATATCAATTATATATTGTACAATTTGACTTTGTACATTAATATGCCATTGTTTATGTATATAAACATTCTTCAATGAAGTAGCTAAATTAAAGTTGTGTATATAATCACACGTTATAAACATGATTGAATAGTGATCAAGATTTATTTATAATATGACATTCGAAGTTTTAAACTCACTAAAGCTTATTGTAAATTTATTGATGCTTGTAAGATTTTGGACTGATAAATCTTAATGATTCGGTCATATAATTGATGTTATGTGGTGAAAAGATTAGTTATACATGTGGAATAAAACAATTTCCACTTGTCAAACCTCAAATGCGCTCTTGATATATAAGGTTTGAAACAGTCAACATGAAAGTTGTATGACTCTATTCCATTCCTTGAAGAGAATGTGATGAGAAAAAAAATATATATAAAGTTTGAAACAACAAGCATGAAAGTTCTGTGGTTCTAATCTACTCCCTAATATGAATGTGATGATGATCAATTCAAAGGTTATGATCATATACATAACTAAGAAAATTGTAATGATGCCACCATAAATGTTGTATTGGAGTATAGCAAATATGGCCAGAAGACTATATTAGAAGTTACTAGAAATAATAGTAATTTTCCACAATATTCTATTAAATCAAATATGGTGAGTAACCGGAAGTTACTAGAATATTTATACGTTCACCACATGGCATGACCAAATAGGTCATCAAGATAGCATCATGATATGCTAAACAATCAAACATGCCAACCGGCACCTTAGCACCTATAAGTAATCTAAAAACATTGCTCCCAAAATGCCTTATCATATGTCTAGTTAGTTTTTTTTGTGGCAAATAAATTTTTATGCCCTTCCAAACAATAAACTCCTACAAACAATCCCTCTTATATGGGACCATTGAAATGTACAGTTGTGTGGATTGTGGCATTCATACATGGTTACATGTGAGTTTTTAGCTACTCGTATGTAGCATATGCCCAACACTATAGAACGTTGTTTTTTGACATGGTTTAACACTGACAACCCAATTGTAGGGACCATTGTTGGGCACAATGTGAAATATAGTGAGAGGGATACGTAGTCGACTGTTACAACTGGTCTCCTGAAGAGAACCAACTTTCTATTTTTTTTATATATTTTGTTATGCAGCCTATGTACCAATAGCACCACCATAACATATAAAATGGGATATGTACATCGTATTCCCAGTCTTAGGGGGGAGACAAGAAAATGAAAGACTGGTAACATAAAAAATATGCATCATATTGTATATAGACCCCTGAAGTGGTCAATGCAAATCTGAAGTCCAAAAGAAAGAGCGCGTATTTGCAAATAATAACAAACGAGATACAAGATGCATCCACTAACACAAATAAGGTGACAAAGTCACATATACCAGCTTAAACTTATCTGCTCGAATGGAAGCACTCACAAAATGATTATCATATTAATAAATTGTGAGAGATAAATCGGTTCCAAAAATATAAAACCCATAAACACAAAAAGAGTAGAGTAATGCAGTTGGTGTAACCCCAAAAGAGGTGGCACATAAAACACCATAAGTGGTTGCATACAAAACCCCAGAAATGGTTGCATACTAAACCTTAAAGAAGGTTGTTGTCAAAACCCCGAAAGAGGCTAATGGAGTTCTAAAAGAAACTATAGTACCAAACAAATATGATATCGCGATGAATTATGTACAAAATAAGTACAATATGGAACCGTAATAAAACACGTGTAAAATGATATATTTAATTATGCTATAGCAATAAATGTAATCGATGAAAAAAGATTACGTATATAGAAAGTGTGCAAGAGTGTACGCACACAAATAGCCAAAATGGCTACATGACTTAAGGTTGAACTAAATTTGCTCGACAAACTAAATGTTTTCGAACCAGCAGTTCGAACACCCATAGACGTCAAACCAGTAGGTTATAAATGGGTGTCTTTAAATAAAAGGAAATGTAAATAATGAGTTTTTGCGATGTAAGGCACGCATTTTAACATAAAGATTTTTCCCAAATCCCAGCAGTTGATTACGAGGAAACGTATACCCCTGTAGTGGATGCAATAATCTTTAGATGTTTAAGCGGCCTCGCAATCTCAGAATGACTTCAGATAAAACAACTTATGGATGTCATCACCGTATACATGTACGAGACAATTGCAAATGACATCTGCATGAAAACCCCTGAAGGATTAAAAATGCTCAAAGCATTATGAAACAATAACCCCATATGTGTTATATATTTGAATCTTAAAGGAAACTACTTGTATATGGTACAGTCGACTATACTCTGAAAAGAGAGGTATAATTTTGATAAAATGAGCTACATCTATTTAACAAGATTTCACTCTTACAGCGATAATGTAAACATCATCGAGAGGGAACTCTCAAACTAAAGAGAAAATTTTTGAATGACCTTTACAAAGTGTAGTTATTCTCGACCTGTAGTTCGAGTATATATGTACTATTTTTGCTCATCAATCTAACTACATCTAGAAGATGTTATATAGAAAAAGCTCATTCGTTGAGTACATGAACGATTGTCTGATCGCTTGACATAGAAAAAATATTCTTATCAACCCCAAGAAAGGGATGTTGAACTACTTAGTCAAGAAGTACCATACTTAATTGCGATCAGAGCATTGACGTATCTTGCAACCAAGACGACATCTGATATTACGTTCTTGCTAGATGTATTGGTAAGATTACAATTCTAATCTCAAATGTTGCACTCTTTTTCCCTTCACTTTTTCTTGGTAAGGTTTTTAACGAGACAACATAACTGATCCAGTAGTATCATTTATCTTATAGGTCCCGAAGTACTAATTTAACATCATCATAAATCATGTTGTTAATTATGTATAATGCGTAGTGTACTCTTTTCCCTTTGCTACGGTTTTGTACCATTGGGTTTTCCTAGCATGGTTTTTAAAGAGGCGGAATTATAAAGTGCATTAAATAATTATTTGACATATTTACAAACTCGAGACACGGGATAGTTCCACAAGAACAATATGGCGTCCTGGGTTATGATTGATATATATTAGACTCGTATAGAGTTCGATCTCAATCCAGATACAAGTTATGAAGGTCGAAGATTTCAGCATATTTACGAAGTATGTAGATTAGAGTTGATCAAGAGAAGCTCAAGCCATATTGTATGAAGACAATGTAGACAACAACACTCAAATCAAAGAAGACTACGCCAAATATCAAGTCAAGCAATTGTCACAGAAGATTGGATTCAACGTCATCGAGATATACAAGTAAAATTGAGGGGGAGTAATGTACCCATAATATACACAGTGTATGTACTCTTTTTCCTTGACTAAGTTTTGACCCACTGGGTTTTTCTTAGTAAGGTTTTAATGAGGCAACATAACTGGTCCTGCAATATCAGTTAACATCAGTCCTGAAGAATCGTGTAAACATTATCTAGTAGTATAATGTTAACAGTGTATGTGTATTTCTAAATGTCTGAGGGGGAGTATTATGAATGCAGACATTCAGGCCCATAGGCCAAACCTGACCTAATGTTAATGGGCTTTAGGGTTTTTGTTGTATTGATCTATATATATGATATATATACACTCAATGAATAGAGAAATTCTCTCATTTTCTATACTTCTCGTTTGTCTCTATATTCTCTATAGTAACTTTACATATTAGATGTTGCTATTAGGCCGTTGTTTTACAACAGACCCTATATTTTTTGATCAATGATTGTGAATTAAGTTATCATTTTGTGAACTTTTAATCAATGCTTTAATAAATATTTTAAAAAGTTACTCAAATCTTATTAATGCCACCATAAATTCCTCCTTCATCACTATTAATGTGTTAGATCTTACACCAATTTTATTAGCAGTGAGAAAATTATTTAAAAGTGTTGT
Source organism: Helianthus annuus (assembly GCF_002127325.2). Classification (NCBI taxonomy): domain Eukaryota; kingdom Viridiplantae; phylum Streptophyta; class Magnoliopsida; order Asterales; family Asteraceae; genus Helianthus; species Helianthus annuus. Next base: position 41,497,680 of record NC_035443.2, read on the forward strand.
GTCTTACACATATTTTATTATGAGTCGCAAAATTTTTTAAAAGAGTTTGAGTCCTACACATTCTGTACCAAAACATTGTTTTAATGGTGTAGAAAACGTTGAATATGTAGGATCATGTGGATGATTATTTTTATTGTGTAAGGTGCACAACTATTTTATAAGATAGACTCATTAAATGATTAGAGTTCATTAATTTGAATAGCAAAAATAAATGATAATTCATTAAATGATTTGTTTAAATTACCTTTTTTGTATCCTTTATTCTTTTTATTCTTAATTTGTAATTTATTTTCATTTGAATTCTTAACTAGTATTATATACATTTAATTATTTGTATCCTCGTTTTTCTTATTGCTTATATAAAAAATCAGTTTTGGACACTAGAGTATTTTTTAACTTCTGTTCAAACCAGGGGCGGATCTAAGCTCAGCCCAAGGTGGGCGGGCGCACCCCCGGGAAAAAAAAAATTAGTGCTAAGTTCCATCGAAAATCCCGTCCGCACCCCTTGGAATTTTTCGTCCACACCCCATGGAATTTTCCGTCCGCACCCCTTGGAATTTTTCGTCCGCACCCCTTAGGTAAAAAGTGTTATCAACTTATATTTTAAAAATATTCTTTAGTAAACTTTTATTTTATAAAAAATAATACCTAAATTATATAACTTTTAATACCTAAATAACTATACCCAAATACCCAATACATTTAACTAGCCCACTACTAAGTCTTAGCCCAATAAACAAACCCAACAAATCAACAATATTTCAAACTAAAATAAAATAAACAAGCCCAAAACCCTTACATATTCTATCCTGCTCTCTTTATCGTCCTTGCACGCCAGCAATCAGAACATCAACAACGACAACAGTGAACAGTCAGCAGCCACCATACCACCGCCGATCAAATACGGGTAAATTTCTTTGTTATTATTGATGATTTTTGGTTGATATTATCCACCCCCAGCACCCTATTATAGCCGCATACTAACCATAGTAGACATGTGCTTCGTTTTGTTTTCATTATGTTATGGTGGGTTATATTTTGTTAGTGATGATATTTTGCCTTTTTTTATAGCCGCATACCACAGTATGTTTGGCTTTTTTTTAGTGAAGAACGTTTGGCTTTTTTTTAAGGTGTATATGTTGTTTAGATGATTTTTAGGGTGATTTACATTATGATATTTAGGGCTTGAATAGTTGATACATTATGTAATATGTTATGGAGCCATGAACTTATAGATCAATTTGTTTGTGATAGCCGATAGGAACAATCAGCAGCGACATTATGGCGCGATTTCTCAAGAGGAAAGTTAATACGTCTTCCGGATTCGTTGACATGGATACTTGCGTAATCGGATTGGCGATAAGAATTTAAGTGAAGGTTGTATATGTTATATAGAGAAAGAGTTGCTTAAAAAGTAGGTTTAGATGATGTTTTGGATAGATTTCAAAAAGTGAAAACCCGTAGGACGACGTTTTAATTATGTTTGTAACAATGTTTGACGTGTTTTTGATGATTATATAAATTTAGTTCTTTTGTTTTACATGACCCGACTCGACTCGACCCGAACCGACACGATACGAACCGATTTTTTATTTATATACCTTGGGGGCTAAAATTTTTAAAAATGTTCCGCACCCTCATGGAAAAATTCCTGGGTCTGCCACTGGTTCAAACCAATATGTGTATCAGAGTTGTTTTAGCTACGATAAAATTCTTTTTAAACTTCTACTATGTATGTTTGGCAAAAGTAGCTGGTGGCTGAAAGTTGGAAGCTGGTAGCTGGTAGCTGTAGCTTTTTAGATATATTTGGTGTTTGGTAGAGTAGCTGGAGCTTTTAATAAAATGTATAAAATGACCAAAAATAGACATAACTAAAAATTTAGAAAGTTGGTGCATTAAAAAGTTCCTTATTTTTAGAGGTTAAATTAGTCAATTTTTTCCTAAAATCTTGTAGCTTCTTCTAAACGCTACTACTAGTAGCTTTCAACCAAAAGCTTCAAGCTCCTAACCTAAAAGCTTAAAGCTACTTCAACCAAACAAGACTCTTTATTGAGTATGAGCTTTTCCTTAAAAGCTTAAAGCTTGAAGCTCCTAAAAGCTTCATGCCAAACATACCCGTAATATGATATCATGTTTTAAGCTTGTATTATTCACACCTTGATTAATTATATACAATATTTATTTTGTCAGTTTTATTTTATTTATATGTTTTTTATATAGGCACAAAAAGTTCAAACCATTAATAATGGTTTGGTTTTGGTTTTCGATAATAAAAAACCGTTAGTAACGATTTAGCTATGGCTTGACCTAAAACCTCCCAAATTGAACCATGAACACCCCTATTAAGAAGCAAGTAAGATTTTATTAAAACATATATCCTTTATTTTGTTAACAGCGAACACACACCACTTAATATCTACTTATATATTACCCTATTATTCACTTTGTAAGACTTGAATCTGCAGATTAACACCTTGTGTCACTAAACCAATTGGTAACAAAAAAAGATACTTTATTAATTGTTTTTTTTTTTTTAATTTGGAAATCATGGTAAAGAAAAAGAGATGGGAAATCAAAAAGTTTAAGAAATGAGAAAAGAAAAGCTTGATTTTTACGTTGAAAGATGAGGGTGATTTTGAAAATCTTTTAAAACATAAATCAAATATATAAAAAGGGCGGGATTTCCGCAAAGAAACAAGGCTGATTGTTCTGTGGGACCCTCCTCGGCTTACCTTTTTTGACAATATGTTTATTTATATTTTATTAATTAATCACGGGTACATATCAAATTATCAAATATTCGCTAAGCGCACCCACGTATGCTTTTTATATTGCAAAAATATTCACACGTGTGTGAGGGTGGTGATGACATATTCGAAATTAAAAAAATATATATTTTAAGATATAAATTCGTACACACACTTTTTGTTTGAGTAGCAGGACGAAGACTACTTAAAACCAAACACGATTTGAGATTTAAAATGCAGGACCTAGAGTGATAGAAGGGGTAACCTGCGTTGTTCCTTAACGTTTTGGTAACGCTCCGATGATAACGTAAATTTTGAAAAAAATTGACGTTTTTTCGATTTCGTTACCCCTTTTTATTGATACGTTACCCCTATACGGATCTTATAGATCCGCCATTGTTTAAACGGTTGGTTTTAAATGGTACGATGGTTTTGAAACTTGAAACCAGACATGTAAATAATTCTCTGTATATTTGTATTTAAAGTATATGCGGTATTATAATCATGAACATCTTTCTTATTTTAATAGTTTTAATACAAACTTATGATTTTGAAAACAAAAACCTAGTTCAAACCTTCAAATCAAATCGATGCATAAGTGAAATAAAACTAGCTGGTCCGATCAACCCATTCAATCCGGTCGAATTGATAAAACCAGTTGGTCTAGTTGACCCACCCAATCTAGCTGGATCGATTGGTCTGTTTTGTCAATCTCAAAAACCATAGTTAGTGTTTTGACCTATAATTTTTATCAAACCGGGTCTAATGAAAACGTGAACACCCATAAAGTGAGTCTCTATTTGACTACTTTAAAAAGGTTCGAAGAAATTATTAAAATAAACTTGTGTTAACTATTTTTATTATACTTACTCCTAGATGTATTAGTAGATGGTCTACAAGACCATGTGAAGTGGAAAACACTAATAATGTCCTCATCTTTGGGCATTTTATGCAATGTGGCAGTTCAGTTAGCAATGAGGCATTATGGGCGTTTTTTTTTAAATGGGTGTAGTGGGGATGTGAGGCAATATGTAATAGAATTAAATAAAAAGAAAAACTATCAAAAAATTGTCATTGGTCATAATTTGAAAAGAGTCAAGATTGGAGCATTTTTTAAAGCACGCCTGGGGGAATTTTTATGAAAAATACACCCAAGGGGGCCGGTATAAGGCGTGGAGAGCGTTTTTTTTGGAAAAAAAAAACACCACCCACTACAGGTGGTCTGATAGGCATTTGCATTCAAATTCATTCCCCTGATCTATTACTTATTAACTATATACTATTACTATTATTAATATAATTAAATCCATACTGACCATCAAGGTTTGATTAGTTGAAATTATTATAACTAAAATATTTATTTAATAAACTTGATTTAAGATAATAATATAGTAAACAAAAATCAAATTTTAGTACACTTCAATAATTTCATTTTATTAGTAGCCCTCAAAGTTCAACACTTCAACCTATAGTTTATTTTTTTATTAAGTACCCCTTCAATAATTTATCTTTTGTAGGCCCATTTCAACCTGGTTTATTTTTTACCCGACCCGTTTCAGCCGTTGATTATGCAATTTCCGGGCTCACCATGATTAAATAAATATAATAATAATAAATTTAAAATATCTTAGGTGTACCAAACAATTAAGATGCCATTTGCTGACTTTTGGGAAGTGGATAGTGGAATACACGAGTCAAGATATTTATTAAATTGGGCCTGGCCCATCTCTTACCATCAGCCCAAGTTGAATAACAAATTCCGGGGTGCACGCTTCCATGTTTCCCTTTAGTTTTGCGTTGTTTATACATTACAAAACAAGCTTACAAACGTAAATGTCGAATGTATCAACAATATTCAACATCTCCAAAGTATCAAGTATTTTTAATTACAAAGAGTGTTTATCACAAAACCAATGTTAAGTACATAACACCGAAAAGTGCCTAAATAGTTACAAGGTTGTTCCAACGTTTTTGAAAACCCTGAGCGAACTATAAAGTGGAGGCCACTTATGAATATCATATAAATATAGAAAAATCAGTTGTTAAAGTTAACCTACCTTGAGTAACTAGCCCTAATTTCGCCCATAAACTCTCCTCCAATCACGACACCATAAGTGATTATCCACATAGTAGGTTGCGATTGGGAAGTGGGATCGATGATTGCGGCTCTATTTCCAGGATTTTAGGCGCTGATTCACTGAATTGAGACGGGATTGTCGAATGGTCGCCGGTTGTTGCAGGCGTGCAGTTATGTGTGTAGGTTAATTTGAATGTGGGTCTTTTTTTCCTAAACATTTTTATCTAGACTCTTTTAATAAAACAACTAGTTTAGTTTTTCTTTTATTTGGCCTTAATACATATACAATACACAAAACCTGCTAAAAATTGGAGACCCTTAATTTTTGGTGACCCTAGGCGCGTGCCTAAGGTGGAAAGCCCAACGGGGCGGCCATGAATTGTTATTCAAGTGGATGAAAGATAATCACATGTATTATGAGAGAAATTTGAAGTGGTAAAAAACCGTCTTGTATGTGTTATAAATATAAGTGTATGTAGTTCTTTGTAATTCTCTACCTAAAATTGGTTTTCGGTTGGATATATAGCTCTTTGAGTTAATAAATTATCTGTTCAAATGTTAATAATTTAATATGGTTAGACGGATGAAAATTAAATTTAAACGTAAGTGATCTTTGTCGTTTAATATGTTAAATAACTACATTAAACTATAAAGCTAAAAAGTTAAAGGTCACAAGTGTTAACTTATATCATAAAGTAGAAAGATTTATTTTACTAATAGTTAGGTTATGATGATAAGATAAAAATTCAAACCGTAAAATAGTTATATACATATAGTCTTAGATGTATTTGGTGTTGGTGCCTATAATAAGAGAAAATATAAGAAATTAAATTAATGTGAGTGAATTATAGAGGAGTAAAAATATAATAAAGTAAGATAAAGATAAACTGATATAGAGAAGAAGAGGCAAACACATAGATTTAAGGATTTAGGTTTGGGTGCATTTTGTTTACCATTTGACTACTTATTAAAACATTGCTTAAAGAAAGCCACCAACGAAAGAGAAGCTAAATTTGTCAAGTGCAATAATAAAAAAGTTAATTTAAACGTGAGAAGGAAAATAGGAAAGCTATTATGACCCGCATTCTTAATTATTATTCAAATTTTGGGTGAGGGGATAAGTATTAATTTAAGTGATGAGTCATATTAGTGTTTGATTAAAAACTATTAGATTAGGATTAGTCTTAACAATTTTAATAGGGTGGAACTCTTAATTGGAATCTATATCTATATCTATATCTATATCTATATCTATATCTATACTATATAATAAAAGAAACCAATTTTGGGACACTTGTCATCATATTAGGCCATCTATCTTATAGATAATTAATTATTATTTAGTTTAATTAATCTCTTTTAATTAATTATAAATAACCCTTCTATTAAATATATATTATTTAGTTTAATCTCTTATAGATAATTATTATTTAGTTTAATTTTAATTAAATCTCTTCTAGAATAAAAAAATCATAATTATTTATTAACGATGTGTGTTTGTAACAGAAGACAGTATTATGAAATTGCATCATTTGTGAGTTGGATGGCTCACGGCTCCATTATTTGAACTTGTATGGCATTTTAATGTTTAACAAAGGGGATATCGTAGTATTTAACTCAACCAAAGAGTCTACACAAGCAAACATGTTAAAAGTATATTGAAACGATCACAATTTTCGAACCTTAAACCAAAATTAACTAGGTCCTTAATTTGTTTGTCATATTATTATAACTAAATATATAACTTGATTGTTATTACTAACCACCTATAGTGTTCGTTTATTTTTTTAAAATTAGAGATTAAATTCAAAATTTTGATAAATCACAGGGATCATCCATATACTTTACTCAACATATTTTTCATAATTTATTACTATCTAACTTTAAATATATATAAAACAAAATGTTGCAATACATCGCTAAAATCAAGCTAAAAATCTAATAATTATGTAAATATTTTTTGGATTCAAATTATTTTCGGTAATGTGCGAATTATTATTGAAACTTTTTATTTCTCATTAAATATAATGTAATACGTAAATACAATAATAAGTATTATATAATATAATATATTTATTTTTGTATCATTTTCAAAGATTACATGTTTCTTTGATGAATTTTATAATAGTAACATACATCATCTTTATATTAACTCATTTATGTCAATTTGGTATATAAACGTCTCCATCTTTGGTTTGCATTTACAAGAAATATTTATTATATAGTTTAAATTATTCAACCCGTGTGTTACATGGGGAACTAACCTACTGAAACTATATAAAAGTGATGGCATGTCTTGAATCTTAATTGCAGCCACACCAATTTTGATATGTGCATGCAAAAATATAATATAATATAGCATCACATAAGTCATTTTTATATACTATGGCATCACATAAGTCATTTTTTTAATGGTAAATTTTGGATCAAATAAGTCATTTACATCACATTTTTTAATCTTAAGATGGAATAGCGATATGTAAAACAATGTGTAAAATACATAAAGATAAAATACAATATGGTTTTACATACACACATTTACATTTACAATAATATATAAAGTACATCATAACATAATATAATCCAAACATGTATATTTAACTTTATAAAACAAACAAAATAAGAAATTCTGATTTGGATTAGACCACGGTTTTACAGTGTAGATATCATGGTTGTTCCATTCGTCTTGCGTTCAATTTCCTTCACTTTTGATTGTTACTTTATTTGCAGATGAAAAAAGGGGACATGAGTGATGGTTTTGTCGGAGTGACGGACTCTCAGAATCAGTAATCACCAGTTACTAGTTACTAGCCGAAATCCGTGGTTGGTGTACAAATGGATTCTTTGTGAATTTTTTTTAAAGTTTGGCTTAGCAATTTTGAAATTGGGCAACTGGTATAATGGGTTATGAAGTTATGGGCTTGTTACAATGGATTTTTTTTTATAGTGGCGGAGTTTGAACGAAAACTTAGTGCGGGCTGGACTCTTAAAATTCAAATCGGTGGGGGCCGGACTCCTAAAAATCTAACATATTACACTACAAAAAAATAATTTTCGGTAAAATTAATACTACGAGCGAAAACCCTCGGCCCTGATAAAGCTTCGCCCATGTTTGGGGCTGAACGGTAATTTTATTTTGAATAATAACAAGGTTTAATAAAAAAAAGTACAAGAAGAGTTAATTACTAATCTATTAATAAGAATTAAAGTAAACTGCAATTTGCTTCCCTCTAGTATCTTGTTAGAATAATAGACGCCTGTGTGCTCGTGGTTTGCCATTTTCTACACTTTGAATCCTTTCGTTAGTTAACCGTTCATTTGACCGTTAAAAAAGTGGTGAAATGACCTTTTTGCACCTGTGCCTTATTATTATTATTATTATTATTATTATTATTATTATTATTATTATTATTATTATTATTATTATTATTATTATAGTAAAATGCCAAATTGATCCATGAATTTAGGTCACTTTTATCACTTTTAATGAAGGGTAGAATTATCTTTTTATCCATTAAATTATCTTAATTAAAATGAGGAACACGATAAAAAAAGGTGGAGGTTAACAGAAAATTCCGACCCAATTTGCCTTTTGGATGAAAATGACATCAATATTGAAACCTCGGGGGGCCTAGATTCAAAAGGTTTCATTTTTGGACTAAAGTGGCAAAAGTGACCTAAATTTGTAGGATCGTGTACTTGACCCGAATGAGTCGTTCAGAGGTGTTCTCCTATGTTTCAGGTGCGGAATAACAAGAAACGTAGGTAGAAATAGCTTGCACTTCACTTTAATCTACTGTTTTATTGATTTATCAACGTTTACAGCTCAATCGTCACACCGGCAGCACCTCGGTATGGAATTAGACAAAGTTACAAATGATTTCGCTTTAAAGGTTTATATAGTGTTTAGGTTTCGCTTCAAGTGACATGTTCACATAAGCGAAACCTTATGTGAACACACAAGCGAAACCACCTAGGACCGTTCAAGCGAAACCTCTAGGCTATTACCCTATAAGCGAAACCTCCCTATTACACACATACAATCTTCAGTTTTCTCGTAAAACGCGCCCTAATCTATACAATACAATATAGGACTCGATTCAAGACGAAATCAACAGATGTAGTGTACCAACAGACTCCCCCTCAGATGTTGATGGAGTCGTTCATCACCATTCTGTGACTTCATATCTTCAGTCTTGATCAGTCTTTGGGCTTTTCTTTCTCTATCTTCATCAATTCTCTTGATCAGATCTCTTGATTCCTTAAGTTCATCAGTTCCAGAATCGAAATCTGGCTCACGTTCTACTCAGGTATCTTCAGACTCCCCCTCTCGATTTGCTGGTATTCCTTTGTTCTTCAGCAACATCTTCAGGATCGTTGTCTGTCCTTCACAAGTTCTCAGGATAGATCAGCCTGACTCAAACAGAGATCTTTAGGAATCGAAACCTGAAACTCTATCTTCAGATCCATGATCAAACCTGACTATACCTGCATATTCTTAACCCAGCAATCAGATTTTTAAATTTAACATCTTGAGTGCACCAATACTAACTCCCTCTCAAATTCATTGTAGGATCAGTTTTGACCTCTCGAGTGAGTCAATCAGAGCTAGTGCTTACTGAAAATGTGGCGGAAACACATTTTCAGCATGATACAAAGAAAACCGTAAAAGAATGGAGTAGAAACAGAGAATTCACACTTAAAATACTTTTTCTTCACTTTATAACGCTTGCCGTACGGACAGCAGTTCGACGTGGGATCTCAGACAACGTTACAAGTGAAATGACAACAGGGGGTATATATAGGCTACACGGTCCGCTCATGTGACATGTCCACAAGAGCGGACCAGACAACAAAGCTGGTTCGCTTTTGTGGACACATGCCACAAAAGCGGACCTACAACATCACAATCATAAAATTACATATTAACCCCCTGGACTTATACAAAATGACCTATCTGGACCCTATACATGAAACTAGCATTACAAAGACGCAGGCTTTAGACATTGTGCATCAACAAACTCCCCCTTGGATGAAGCCGCAGTCTTTGTCTTGAATGTAGGTCTTCAGATAGCTTTGAATTTCTCTTCCTTCGGTTTTGACTTTCTACCCAGCGCAACTCTGATCTTTTCATTCTTTATCTTCCTCGCTTTCTCTTCCTTTTCTTGTTGCTTCATAAACTTTCCTCTATTTTCTTCCATCTTTTGATTCTCACGTTCACGCTCACGCTTCGCTTTCTTTTTCATCTTCTCGTCTAAAGACCACCACGAAGATTTCCACTTGTTTTCAGAGTTGATACCTTTCTGAACACACAGAGAAACTACACGTTGGAACTGAAGAGCTTGCTCTTTATCTGCTGGCGAGTAGCGAATCTTGTGAATGAATAGACATTCGATGTCTTTCGCTGAGCAATTAACTAACCACATCGGGTCGTAAACATGAATATCCCTCAGCTCTCCACCAGCTCTGTACGTGATTATTGCTTCGGTCGTCCTGCAACTGTAAACCCAATCAATAAAGCCTTTATAGAATTCCTGCTCCATTTCTGGCATCAGAATTGTCTTCATTGTACGCGGAGGCTTTACATTCAGAATAATTTCTACAACCCCAGTTTCCGGATCAACTCTCTGAACACGCCTTGGACGATGAGGCTTCCACTTTCGAAATGACTTCAATTGTTCATATTTGATGTAGCCCCACATCGCGGTATCATTCTTTCTCACCTTGTAATCCAAGACTCTCACCTTTGCTAATTCATCAACGTCCCACCACGGTAATGACATTATGTCATATAAATGTTCAAAATACTGGACGCCATATTCTCTTCGAATAGCATAAGCGTTAACTTGTGGAAGAAAACCCCAACTAATAATATCGCCAAGCGAAACATTTCGATCTCGTTGGAAGTACTTCAGCGGCCTCTTGAATTTTCTTTCATGAGAATCTTTAAACCATTTAGAACGATCAATTTCTTCAACATTCGATTGACCTTCTTTTTCAACATTAGATTGGCCTTCCTGCTTAGCTTCTTTCCTCAAACATTCAAATACATTATCATTCACCGCTTCAGTCACCTTTTGACGTAATTCTTCTCTATTCTCAGCAGCAAAGAACTCCATTAACGTTGGAAGTTTCGAAGTATCTTCAGGAACCTCTTCATTATCCGAACATTCTTCAACCTCAACTCTATCGTAGATATCAGCATCTTCAACATAATCATACTTATAATCTTGCTGTTTATTGATATCAAATGATTCTAAGTCCTCTTCGAAGTCGAAGGGAATTTCAGGGTTTACATCTTTAAGCATTTCTTTATACGCATCTAGATTCATAAACAAAGGCTCATGATGCTCTACAATCTGTGTCTTACTCGACTCCCCCTTACCTTCAGCTTCACCACTTTCTTTGTTGATTGTGTCATTCAACAGATCTTCAGTGACTTTTTCATTTGAGGCTTCAGTCACTCTAACACCTGAACCTCCTGCAGCGTCATCATCATCACCTTTAGAACCGTGACTGCTCGCAGAATATACAAATTCATCCTCATCATCATCTTCATCATCTTCTTCATCTTCGCCACCAATTAATTCAGGCGTTGGAGTTTCTTCTACGAATAAGCCAGGAACTGCAGATATAGGCTCAGGATTATCGATTACCATCGAAGACACAATAGACATTTCAGGCACAGCTGAACTTCCTACAGCCCCTTTACCCTTTTCTTTCATCTGTCTTTCCATTTCTGCTTGACGTTCAGCACGCAGATCTTCTACCTTTAACTCTTCATATTTCTGTTCCACTGATGTCTCTAACATGCTTTCCACAACTCTATTCAGCATGTAGAACTTATGTTCATGTAGCGCTTTAGCAGACGTAAGTTCTTTATTTTTCAACTTATAGTATTCATTTTCACTCTCTCGACGATTCTTCTCTTCTTCTAATTCAGACACTCGAACTTTCAAAATATCGATTTCCGTCTGATCGGCTTCAACTTTCTGTGTTAACACTTTGTTTTCACCTTCCAACTTCTGCACCCTACCAACAAGAGTCTTTTCTCTATCAGCAATCCTTTTGTTTTCATTCGCCAACCTTTTATTTTCTGCTATTACATTCTCCAATCTCTTTTCCAATTTCAACACTTGCGAATTGCTTGCAAAGTCGAAATCACCAACTTCTAGCAGACTATCTTGTGGTGTATGCAGACCTTTACTTGAAGAACCAGGTTGTACTTGGGTGAATGGAGGTGTGCCGAAGATATCTTGTGAAGTGTAATATGGTTGTTGTGGTGGTGGTGTTGATTGAATAATAGGAGATGGTTGTCGTTGCGGTGTAGGTTGTCTGGGTGGTGTTGAGTGTGATGGAGGAGTAGGTTGTCTTGGTGATTGTTGTGGTGTTGGTTGTTTGAGAGGAGATTGATGTAATGGAGATTGTGGAGGTGTTGGTTGACGTGGAGGTGTAGGAGTCTTTTGAAAGATCTTTTTAGGTCTCTTCGACACTTTATGCTTCGGTGTTGCTCTTTTTCGACTTGCAGCTTTCTTATGACCTTTCGGAGTAGATTGTGACTCTGAAACATGCTCCGGAGAAGGAACATAAGGAGCATCCTCCTGTTCTTGCCTCTTCCTCTTCTTGATCAACTTTTCTTTTTCTACCTCTTCTCTCATTCTCCTTTCACGTTCAATCTTATCTACCACTTCATCTTCTGATGAACTAGAAGAACTAGTAGTGTCTTTATCAACGTCGTCACCTTCAACATCATCTAACAACTTTTCTTTTTCTTTTTGAATATCAGAAGTAACTGTCTGCACAACATTATCAACAAAATATGCTTCTGTCATAAACAAATCTGTATCAATTACTATGTTTTCAGCACCAGTCATCTCTTGTTCCTTTTCAACATTCATCTCAGGAACATCTTCATCAGACTCATCAACTAACATTGTTTGCGCTTTCTTCTTTTGTTTCTTCTTCGGCTTTGAAGAAGAACCTTCACCTTCAGCTACAGGAGTTGCAAATCTACGTCTGCGTCCTGTCTCCTTTACATACCACTCGTTCTTGGTTGTTTTGAAATTCTGAAGTATTTTCAACTCAACAGCATACAATGCCTCTTTCATTTCCTCTTGATTTCTCCAATTTTGATGATTTTCAGGATCAGGATCCACATAATTCACATCTCTGAGTAATCCAAAGTTTTGAATCACTAAATCAGGCTCTGGATGATTCGGATGATACTTGACCAGGTTCTTCAAAGTGTTATTAGACATGTGAGCTTGAACAAGAAGATCACCCTGAATGTCTCTATTAATCCCAGGGTATGCATGATCAATCAACATTTGTACAAAACGCGGATACCTCCAAGTTCTAACATTCGTAGTGATATTCTCCGCCATATAATGAAAAACTATGTGCGAGAAGTTGTATTTCTTATTTAACACCAACGCTGTCAAGATGTTCATTTGGTAATCCCTCATCTGGTCGTAACCACCCTTTGTGTGGCTCAATGTAATCAGAATACAATGAATTAAGAACTTGAAAGATTTTTGAAACTTCGACTTCAAGTAGTTCCCAGTGTTCAAAGCACCTCTGTAACCTAATCTCAGCATACAGCCCTTCACCATACGTTTCGGAAATCTTGTGGGGTAGTTGGCCTCATCAGGAAAGTTCATAACTTCTCGAACTAATGCTTCAGTCACCAGAATAGTCTCCAACTTTCCATCCACTTCCACTACTGACGATATCACCTTGCTTGCCTCGTTATACGTTGCGTTTATCCAGAAACGACTAACATGTGATCTGTACAACGGCCTCTGGTCAGTCATTGCTTTCTTCACTGGAATACGATTCATGTAGTCTAAGATGCTGCTAAATTCCGACAATAATGGACTCTTCTCCACATCTAAATCAATGCAGCTGTTGTGTATTGGATCAAATAAAACGTTTGCTGATGCCTGCAATACAACACATAAACATAAACTTAGAAAAATTTTGACATTTTGACTTGACTCAAAAGCGAACCACATAAGCGGACCAACATTAAACAGCAAAAACGAACCATACACTGTACTGCCATAAAAGCGAAACAGATATAATATTGGACTTAAAAACGAATCATGAACAATGCAACCCTATAAGCGGACCCTAAAGATGACTAAAAAGCGGACCTACTTAAAAGACACAAAAAACGAACCTTCCCTAGTACACATAAGCGGATCAACCTTTTATTGCCTTAAAAGCGAACCTGCTATGTATGCATGAGCGAACCTGAAAAAGTTCATAAAGGCGGACCTAAGATGGTATCTAGGAGCGGACCTACAAGGTAAGCATGAGCGGACCTATATGTGTATGTACCTAAGAGTGGACCTAACATGGTATACATGAGCGGACCTAGGTAATAAGTCTGTAAAAGCGGTCCATCCCTAAAACTTGCAAAAACTGCTTAAACCCTAAAATTGATTACAAAATCACAATCTACACAACATTCCGAGACTAGAGGTGTCATTTGATTCCTACAAATATGCCTAAAACTCCCTAGATCTGAAACCGAAACCACTCATAACCGACAACACACATCAAACACTCAAATTACAGCAATTAAAACATAACACTATACTCAGAATCATCAGACGACATGATTACACTATTCTATTCAACCAAATATGACAGTTAAAAGTTCAAAATTACGATCCGTTCATACAAACCTACCGACAGATATGAAATACCTTGAAATATATGAAATTGAAAGGGTACTAACCTTGCCCATGATGTAAAGATTGAGGATCTATCAAGAAATGAAGAAAACAAGACTCAAACAATGAGGAAACTTGATGAACAGGTAGGATCGCTCGTAATCGCACAGAGAAGACGACGTATAAGCGGACCAGGAAATAACAACAAAAGCGGACCCCTGTACCTTTTATATGGGGTCTGGTCCGCTTATTCGACACCAACCATACGAGCGGACCACAATTGCTACTTTGACAGAAAAGCGGACTATGGTGACATAAAAGCGAACCTGTCTCCAATTTTTCAACAATTCATTTTTTAATCAATTTTTTTAATTTTTCGATTTCACATGCTGACACCCAGTTGACCAAGTCCAAGTTAATGACCCTGGACAACTGTTCGATCTACCAAGTCCAAGTTAATGGCCCTGGATGATCAGTTTTATGAAGTACTCTGTCGTTTTGTTTCAAAAACAGTTCAAATTAATGAAGTTTTCAACGTTTCAAACATTTGCACATTTTATCTTTCAAACATCATACCAGATCTTTGTTTGCAATCACAGCTTACCCACCCCTCATCAGACACTAACATGATCTGCACACAGGCTTTGATCTTCCAATTCCCAGTATCAGTTGTCGAAAATAAAATGAGAAAAGAAAATCTTTTTGGGTTTTAAGCTGTACAAACTGAAATATATACACACAATATTTTTGTGAGCGTGTTAGGGGATCATATCAGCTGCCGACAGAACACAAGCACCGTTAAGCTTATTTCATTTTAAGCATTAAGCAATTCGCGTTGATTGTCGGTATATTGATCTATTTTAAATTCTTGCAAAACTTTCAATCTGTTCGGGATACGTGATTAGTGTTTTAGAGACTTAAACGTTAACATGTGTTCCCACCTCAGTATATACTCCCGTATCCGGATCCCAGTATTCAGTCTTACAGGTGAGTATATCACGGCTGATATCTGTAAGGGGTTAGATGCGAAACCGTGAGAGCTCAGGTCAGAACTTCCGTTCAGCAGAGAGATGACGGCTCGACTTTTCGGTGGGTCCCCTTTAGAGGATCTTTTATGTTTCAACAGCAGCGACTATCAATTTTATTGTTTCATCAGCATGCTGAGGGTGAAGCTTATGTTTCAAAGCTTTTTGCGTAAAGTATTATCCGGGGACTAGGTCAGTATTTCCATACAGCAGAAGTCCCGGGATAATACCCCAGATATCATCGAGCATAAAGACCTAGTATCTCAAAATACGGGACCTTTCAAACAGGATTTCAGGGGTTACCTATATATCCTGGAGGTGTTCCCCACGAAAACGCAAGTTAAATTTAGTTTATATCCCAAACTGATCTACTAATTCTGTAAGAACCTACCGGCACATCTTTAACGAGACTGCTTAATTGCATTTTATACATTACATATCTTTAGCGTACTGTGCCCATCTAGCTGATGTACTATCATTTCCCCTATACAACACAGCTCTTTTTTGGCATTTTTAATGTTTTTGGATTTTTATGATTTTATCATGTTTTTGTATTTTTTTGCGAATATCTCCCCCTAAAACTAAAACATATTTTTGTGTTTTTGTTTTTAACGAAAAGCAGGAAATACAACTGTACAAAAGAAAAATTGACAACACGATACAGTTCATGTCAGATCGCCGCCCAATTCGGCTTCACACTCGATTACCCTCCCAGATTGCAGATTTTTCATCCCATTTAACCTTAAAAGATAATAAAATCTCTTTTTATCAAACGGTTTTGTGTAAAAATCAGCTTTCTTATCATCGGTGCCCACATGTTCAATCCGTATTAATTTCTTTTCTTGACAATCTCGAATAAAATGGTGACGGATTTCACTGTGTTTTGTTTTCGAATGATGAACCGGATTTTTAGTAACATTTATGGCCGCTTCATTGTCCACAAATATCGGCGTATCCAAGAATTGCAGACCGAAGTCGCGCATCTGCTGTTGGATCCAGAGGATCTGCGAGCAACAGCTAGAGGCTGAGACGTACTCAGCCTCACACGTGGAGAGCGCAACTGCAGTTTGCTTCTTGCACTGCCAGGTAACGAGCCGAGTTCCGAAGAACTGGCACCCAGCAGTGGTGGACTTTGCGTTCTGCTTACAGCTACCAAAATCTGAATCAGCGAAACCGGATAAGGTAAAGTCACCCGAACGAGGGTACCACAAGCCGATGCTTGGGCAACCCTTCAAATACCGTAAGATGCGTTTGACGATCGTCAGGTGTGACTGCTTCGGATTCGACTGATATCTTGCACAGAGACATGTCGGGTACATGATGTCGGACGGGATGCTGTAAGATACATCAGCGAACCAATGATTGATCGGTATAACGTTTCATCCATCTTCACGCCTTGTTCGTCAGGACAAATACCATGGTTCTGTGCGAGGGGGGTAGATGCAGGACTGCAATCTGTCATATCGAACTTGTCGAGCACGTCCTTTACATACTTTGACTGGTGAATGAAGATTCCGTCGGGCATTTGTTCTACCTGCAGCCCGAGGAAGAACTTCATCTCCCCCATCGAACTCATTTCGAACTTCTTCTTCATTACTCTCTCAAACTCTTTACACAATTTGTCGTTGGTGGAACCGAAAATGATGTCATCAACGTAGATCTGCACGATCAGCAAGTGGCCTCCTTTTTCTTTTGTGAACAAGGTGCTGTCTACTGTTCCTCTTGTGAACCCGTTGTCCAGCAAGTAGGTCGAGAGAGTCTCGTACCAGGCTCTCGGGGCCTGGTGTAAACCGTATAATGCTTTATCCAGTAGGTACACCTTGTCTCTGTTTAGTGGATCAGCAAACCCCGGTGGTTGCCCCACGTAAACTTCTTCTCGAATCTTGCCATACAGGAATGCTGATTTAACATCGAGTTGATAGACTTTGAAATCTTTCCAAGATGCAAAGGCAAGAAAGATGCGAATTGCCTCAAGCCTTGCAACTGGCGCATAAACCTCATCATAATCTATACCCTCCTGCTGGCTGAAGCCTTGAACCACTAAACGTGCTTTGTTTCTCACCATGACTCCTCTATCATCTCTTTTACATTTGAGCACCCATTTCGTCTTTATCAACTTCTGATTCTTTGGCAGATCAACAAGTCTCCAGACGCCCAATTTCTCAAACTGTTGTAGTTCCTCCTGCATAGTATTCACCCAACTGTCTTCGGTCAATGCTTCTTTGTAAGTCCTGGGCTCTATCTGCGAAATAAAACATTTGAATGAGACTTCTTTCTGCATATCAGCAATATCTGAATAAAAACATGTAAAAGCACGGTCTATCTGATGTCTTGTCTTGACACCACTCTGTAGATCGCCGATAATTTGTTCTGAAGGGTGGTAAGACAGTGTCCGTGGCATCACAGTATCAGGCACCACAACTTCCGATTCCAGATTTGAAATGTCGAGATCAACGATTTGATCAACAGCCTCCTCTGATGTCTCATTTGGTTCCTCGTCAAAGGTAGAAGCGGGTTCCTCCTCTGAGTCGTCAGAAACGTCAAATGACGGAGCTGGTTCCTCTGGTTCCTCTGGCGGTATATGAACGGTTCCACTCGGTCTTGCTTCATCATCGTGAGTACCCACGGTGGGTATAGGAACATCTAGCGGTCTAGATACTGGCTCTTGCGACTGACTTTGCTGATACAGGTACATAAGAGCAAGTTCCTCCTCACTCGGCTCGGACGGTAGATGAAACGATTCCCAGAGTTTGTCGTAGTCGAATAGGAATCTTTGTCCGGGAAGTTGTTGCGACGGTGTGTGCTTCTGACAATCCACATGATGGACCTGAATCACCTTCCCCAGACACGGTACAAATACCCTTTTTAGCGGGCTGGCGTAACCTACAAAGAACCCTTCATTAGCTTTTGCGCCGAATTTACCATCAACATCTATAAAAGTACACGGAGAGCCAAAAGGTTCTAGGAACTCAAGATTTGGCTTGTATCGATGTAACAGCTCAAAACACGTCTTTTTGTATTTCTTCACGGTGAGAACTCGGTTCAAGGTATAGCATGCCGCTGACACTGCTTCACTCCAGAAGTAAATCGGAAGCTTGGAATCGGCCAACATTGTACGTGCAGTCTCGATCAGGGTCCTGTTCTTTCGTTCAGCCACACCGTTTTGCTGCGGTGTGTACGGCGCACTGAATTCATGTAGTATTCCCTTCTCGTTGCAGAACTCGTACATTTTGTTATTCTTGAACTCCGTTCCGTTATCGCTTCGAATTCTTCTGATCGGCAGCTTGTACACCGTTTCCATCTTCTTAAACAAAATCATCAACGTCTCGAAAGTTTCATCCTTTCTTTCCAAACATGCGACCCACGAAAACCTCGAATATCATCTGTCACCACCAAACAATAAGAATCCCCACTGATGCTTTTGACATTAACAGGCCCGAAGAGATCCATGTGCAATCTCTCGAGAGGTAACCCGATAGTGTTGAGCATCTTCTGCGGATGTGACTTTCGAACCTGTTTACCCTTTTTACAAGCAATGCAATCATCAGACAAATGAAAATTCTTAACATTTACACCCTCAACTAAATCATTGTGCACCAGAAAATTCATCTTTCGTACATGAATATGACCCATTTTCCGGTGCCACATCACAGTTTCTTTTTCAGTAGCTTTTGATTTTGTGACAAAACATTGTTTTTGAGGAGTTCTGGTGTTGCAGCACTCATATCTAAAATGTAAAGATCGTTAACCCTCGGAACGCGCAACAGCACCAACTCATCAGGGACTTTAAACCCTGGCTTTAAAACCAAACACTCTGATTTTGTAAAATGAACACTAAAATCCTTATCACAAATTTGTGATATACTCAACAAGTTGTTTGTCAACTCTACATTGTAGTTCACTTTGTCAAAAGATATTACGCCGTTGGTAAGCTTTCCCTGGCCGACAATTCTGCCACCTTGGTTTCCGGCAAACCCCACGTAGCTTCCATTTATCGCTTTGACATCATATAAGAGAGCTAATGACCCAGTCATGTGGCGCGACGCTCCGCTGTCCATTATCCACCTCGAAAGAACAGACTTGGGCAGCCCCTGCAACCAACACACAAACACATTACTCAAACAATGATGCCCACGATTTCTTGACTTCTGACACTGATCCAAAAACTACATTGCATTTCTCAGTTATTTTCGGAAAGTTAAATGTGACATTTGACTCAATTTCCTTTTTATCTTGTTTCACTTTGTTATGAAGTTTGGGAAATTCCGACAAAAACTGATCGAGTTCAGACTCAAACACAGCAACATCATCTTTCACAAACTGTGACTCATTTTTCAACACCCTTTCCATCTTTTTGATCTCACCAGATGGTTTAGATTTCGCGACCCATGACTGATTTTCAAAAGTTTTTGCTTTAGGGTAAAATTTCGAAGTCTTGGGAGACTTAGAAGACTCGCCAATCTCGAAAGCCGATTTTGGCTTATCCTCCGACTTCAACTTTTCACCCCGTTTAAGAATTCTGATCGGCGAAACCACCACTTGTTTATCTTTTGCAACGACCGGTGATTTTGGTCGAGGTTTTTGAATGATTTGTTTTGAAACATTTTTGTTTTCAACCTTAGGTTTTTCAACCTTCGGTTTCTCAACCATTTGTTTATTAACCGCTTTTACCACAACCGGTTTTTCAATCACTTTCTTACACTGCTTCGCCATGTGGCCGACTTCATTGCAGCGATAACACACACGCTTATCATATTCTACAAAAGTGGTTGTGACAGTTTCCACTTTTAGCTTTTGCGCTGCATTGAAGTCGTCCACGGCCTTTTGACTAAAGATATAATCTTTTTCAGCATCAGTGCTAGGACCAGCGACAAACACATCATCAATCCTATCTTTCGGCTTTACCACCTGCTTAGCCATTCTTTTCTCGAAACCAATACCTTTTTTCTTTAATTGATTTTTCCTGTTTTGGCCTTTACCCACCCCCTCTACCTTTTCTGGACTAGTAGGACGTGAAGAACCAACTGATTTTTTTCAGTTTCGAAAAGAAATCATTTTTCTTGATTTCGTTAACACTCAGTTCAACCAACTTAAAAACTTTCTCAACATTCTCGAATTTGACGTTCTGAAGCGGAAACTCAATGTCAGAATAAAGTTTGTCAGTTCCAATCATAGTGTAAACCACCATGATTGAATCATCATTCGCACTTTTATCCGTTTTCGACAAGTAACCATCTAAGAAATTCCCATCCTCCTCAGAATCACAGACAGACTTCACCGAGTTAGCCTTCTCAGAATTTTCACTTTCATCATCCAACACCTGATCAATGACAGTTTTGATAACCTGGGATTCGTTATCAGTGTCAGATGCAGTGAAAGTGATGTCAATATTATCAGGCAAATCACTTTCAATAGTTTTCAATTTAAGCTTTAATGCAGCTTCCACCCCATCTGGATACTTCTGTGTGTAGTGATTCCACATTGGGGGTGGAACGCTGTTGAAGGCTGGTGAAGCATGTGGCTGTTGAGGTACAATTTGTTCTAACACATAAGATGAAGCCACATAGCTCATCAACTTTTGATCAATTCTGTCATTTTCAATTTTAACCAACTCAAGTTCTTTTCTTAAAGATACGATCGTGTCAAGATGAAAATTAACTTCTCTTTGTTTATCAAACAATGTGGATTGAGCCAACTTTGTTGCTTTATCATTTTCAAGACTTTCTTTTTGAATCATTTTGATTGACCTAGATAACGTGTCATATGCCTCTTTTACATGTTCTAGATCAAACTTCACCAAATCAGTATGTTGTTTCAATTCCTGATACATAGTGTCTTTTTCAAGACACTCCGTGCACGGTTGTGAACAACTATGACACGGTGTTTCAGGGATTGAAACATTTTCATCCACATTCTTATCCTCACAAACAACTTTACCGACTTGAATTGACTCTGACTCAGACGATTTGACAACTTTGAAATCTGTGTCTACCTGGAAATCTGTGTCTACCTCTTTCAACTTGCTCATCAACGCTTTTTCTGCAATTTCCTTTAGAGCCTCTCCATTCATTTCTTTGGAAATGTCAATCACCTCCTCGACTTCTTCTTTCTCTGCTTCAAATCTTGGACACGTTCCAGTTCTTGGCTCTTCAAAATTGTGACAATTTGAGTTTCCAACTTTCACGTTCGCATTAAATGCACGTTGACTTTGACTGTTTAGTTGTTTGATTTGTTGACTTGTAATGTACATATTGTGATATGATGAAACATAGCGTGTTTGCATGATTATGTGTTTGATTGTATAACTGGAAATCTGTTGATAACTTAGACTGTTAACACTTGAACAATTCGACGAAACACAAGTGTGTTTCGCCAAACACTCTTCGACGAAACAAGAGTGTGATTCGCCACACATAGCTCGACGAAACAGATTTGTTTCGCCGGCCCAGTTTCGCCAAAGCCCAGTTCGGGCCCAGAACGTTAATTCATGTTTTAAACGTGAAACGACTTCTTTTCACACTTAGGCAAATCAGAAAAACCCTAGAACTCCTTTGTGCGTGTGACGGCAACTCTGTGTTCTCCCGAGCCCTCTAGCGACCAAACGATCATCCCGGATATCTCGGTTAGTATATATACGTGTTCGTTAATCGGTTTCAATGTTGTTTCGATTTCTGTTACATGCTTGTGTATATGCTTGTTTGATCTGTAGAGAAGATATGATTATATAAGTATGGTGGTTACGATTTGGCTTACATGATTGATCAGTTTTATAGTCTATACGAGACATGATTGCTAGGGTTGTGTATCATTGAACAGGAGGTGTTTTCATGATCGAAATATATGCTAGATTGCTTACGATTAGCACACAGTTTTGTTACGATTAGTACAACGATCCCTGTGTGAGTTAGTATGATCGAATGAGGCTATGAATGATAGTCGGCTGTCTAGGGTTTCTGTGTAACTGATATCCGACATAACTGATATTAACGTAACTGATAATTTGACGTAACTGCCGGTTGACGAAATGGAATTGTTGACGAAACAAGTGGGGTGTTTCGCATAGGGGGGGGATTGACGAATCAGAGTTGTGTTTCGCCAAGGATAATTGGCGAAACAGAATGTGTTTCGCCAAAGTGTGTTTCGCCAAATGTGATTCGCCAAAGATGTGTTTCGCCAATTTGAATGCTTGCACAGTAATCTGACTTAACTCTGTTAGAAGTTAACTGGATTGATTAACCACTGTTAAGTGATACGCATGACTTATATGAACTTGAATGTGTACAATGTGCTACTTGGTGATTATCGATGCATTGTCCTTTGTGATTACACATACGTGCAAACTTCGTGAATATCAACTGATCAAATACATGTGAATACTTAGGACTTGACTGATTGTTTGTGAGCACTTACTGTAACATACCGAGCAAATCAAGGTGAGTTCACTGCATTTCTCAAGCATGCGTCCCGGTGGTTTGGGACAACTAGTAAACATTTGGAAGGGAATCTTGGGTAAACATTTAAATTGGGTTTTGGTTATTGAACATGGAATCAATCATTATCGGATTGCCTGAAGGGCAATGGGGTAATTAGTTGATAGCGCTATTAGGTTTGACACCTCACACCGGGCTGTAAGGACGGGCGTGAACTAATTATCTGGGCATCATTACCAATGCTTGGTTAGGGGCATTGGGGTCTGGACACTTCCAGGTTATTAAGGGGCACACTCCCCGGATACATATGGGCACACTCCCTAGGGTATCTAGCATGTTATAAGCAACATCGTATCATAACGTTGAATCGGCTTAACAGACATTTGGTAACATCACACGTAAACAAAACTTTGAACTCACCAGCGTCGTCTGACACACTTGTCTGCATGCTTGCAGGTCGTTAGAATTCGTGACATGGACTTGCTATCTGGGAGTGCTGGAGTGGTCATGGATCGAGGCTCTTGGATTAACTTATATTTGATACATTGGTTTTGAGTATTATTATGAAACGGTTGTTAAACGATCTACTACATGCTTCCGCTATACAACTTTTTGGGAATAATATTATGTTTGACATTTGCTATTGGTAATTAATAACATGTTATATTTAAATATTTATCATTGGTTCGATGTGATTGGTGGCTCGGACTCTGATGCGTAACACGCCTCGCGGAGTTCCCGCAGGTGGTATTTTGGGGGTGTTATAGTTTGGTATCAGAGCCACTGGTTATAGTGAACTAGGTTGTAAAACGTTTTATAAAACCAGACTATAACCGAATACCTTTGAAGAATCGATCATGACACTCAGCTCCAGATCGCAAGGTTCGTCTTCTATGTAGTTTATGCATTACTTCCTTAGTAGTCACACACTCATAACTTGCATGAAACGACACACTTGATACTATAGTGACTTAATAGTGTGACACTACTCTTCGACTTATGTGAATAGTAAACCCGTGATACCATTCGTTGTGTTGTGTGAACGGGGGAAACTTCGAGCGCAAGCTAAGAGGCATTGAGATAAGCATGCAAATTGCCTTATTATTATGGGTGCACACTTAATAATAATGTGGGGTGCATGCAAGTCCCAGTGAGGCTTATCGAGCGTGAGAAGGGTTCTGCCTTATTATGTGTGAACTTGGTAGTACGTAGATATCAACATAATACTTGATTTCCATCTCGTTTCGATTTCCTGAATCGGTTCATCTCTATATATAGAATCATGAGTGGACGAGGACACGGACGTGGCAACATCAACATGACTCAGGCTGAGCTGACTGACCTAATCAACACCCGTGTGGCTGAGGCTTTAGCAGCCTATCAAGCTGGTACGGAATGTACCAAGTACTCTTTACTCTTATATCGCGTACACGTCTTTTCACTCCTATAATGTGTTTCCTTTCGTCATTTAGGTCAGCAAGTGCAACCTCAACCCAACCAGCCTGCGTGTACGTTCAAAATGTTCATGGACTGTAAGCCACAGACCTTCACCGGGACTGAAGGGGCTGTGGGACTCTTGAGATGGTTCGAGAAA
Source organism: Helianthus annuus (assembly GCF_002127325.2). Lineage (NCBI taxonomy): Eukaryota > Viridiplantae > Streptophyta > Magnoliopsida > Asterales > Asteraceae > Helianthus > Helianthus annuus. The sequence goes on from NC_035443.2 coordinate 41,522,233, forward strand.
GCAGAGTCCGTGTTTGCTATTTGTAACTGTCCCGCTGGGGACAGGGTGAAATATGCTGCGGGTACCTTGGCGGATGGTGCCCTAACATGGTGGAATGCCCAGGTGCAGTTGTTGGGCATCGAGGCGGCGAATGCCACAACTTGGGATGACTTTAAAGAACTGATCAGGGAGGAGTATTGTCCTCGGGATGAGGTCCAGAAGTTGGAAAACGAGTATTATGTCTTGAAGATGGTTGGATCTGAAGTCGAAGCGTATGTGAAGCGATCGTATGAATTGGCCGACATGTGCCCGAACTTGTCCCGGCCTATGTCTCGGAGGATTGAGTTATTCATCAAGGGGCTGCCTCCGCGTGTGAAGAGTTTGGTCACTGCAGCCCATCTCAATGATTTGACATAGATTGTCCGTTTGACCCACAAGATTGTGGATCAAGAGGTAGAGAGTAACTCGTTACCGCCGCGTGTTTCAACCACTACTGCTGCTGCACCCACTGCCACTGCACCCGCTAATGATAACAAAAGGAAGTGGAGTGACTATGATAAAGCCTCTAGCGCGAGTCAGACACAGAAAAGACCAGATAATAACAACAACCGCAGCATCAGCCAGTCGTCTTCTGTCAATCAAGGCCAAGGGGGTAGCCAAAGTCAGGGTTCGTATGAAGGGAGGAAGCCACGGTGTAACAAGTGTGGCTATCATCATTTCGGGCCATGTGGTCGGATGTGTAACAGGTGTGGTAAGGCGGGCCATGAGGCCAGGGATTGTAGGGCTCCACAGCCCAAACACCAGCAGCAACAGAACCAGCAGAACCAGAGACAGCAGGGACAACCCCCCCAGCAGAATCAGGGCTTCAGGAAGGGATGCTATCAGTGTGGTGACGAGGGTCACTTTAAGCGGGATTGCCCCCAACTAAACCAGAACGCTAACGACAACAACCGCCCGAATAATAACAATGCTGGGAGCAATAACAACAATGGCAACAATGGGGGTAATGGTGCTCGGGGCAGGGTGTTTCAGCTTGGGGCAGGGGATGCTAGGAATGACGGCAATGTTGTCACCGGTACGTTTCCTGTAAACAATCATATTGCTTCTGTGTTATTTGATTCTGGTGCCGATTGGAGTTATGTGTCCCTAGAGTTTAGTCAACGATTGGGGATAACCCCAACGCCTTTAGAAGTTAAGCAAGTAGTAGAACTAGCAGACGGTAAAACGATAGAAGCCTCGAATGTCCTTTTCGGGTGCAAACTAGATCTCGTGGGTCAAGTGTTTGATATTGATCTCCTTCCCGTTACGCTCGGTAGTTTCGACATAGTAGTAGGCATGGATTGGTTGTCTAAGCACCAAGCAGAAATTTTGTGTAAGGAGAAGGTTGTGCGTATTCCTCTCCCCGATGGGGAGTCATTATTAGTCCAAGGGCATCGTAGTGGGACGATGATTGGTATTATCTCGGCCATGCATGCGCAGAAGTATCTACAAAAGGGGTATCCTGCAATGTTAGCGTTAGTTACCAATGCTCAGTCTGAAGAGAGAAAGATCGAGGATCTACCAGTGGTGCGAGAATTCGCTGATGTGTTCCCAGAGGAGCTACCAGGGTTACCTCCTCACCGTCAAGTAGAATTTCAGGTTGATCTGGCGCCGGGAGCGGCCCCAATTGCTCGAGCTCCATACCGGTTGGCCCCTGGGGAGTTACAGGAATTGTCTAATCAGCTACAGGAATTGTTGGATAGAGGTTTCATTTGACCCAGTTCTTCGCCTTGGGGAGCCCCAGTTCTGTTTGTAAAGAAGAAAGACAGGTCATTCCGTATGTGTATCGATTATCGAGAGCTCAACAAGGTAACCATTAAGAACCGATATCCATTACCACGAATCGACGACTTGTTTGACCAGTTGCAAGGGTCAAGTTTCTATTCGAAGATCGACTTAAGATCGGGTTATCACCAGGTAAGGGTTAGAGAAGAAGATGTTCCCAAGACTGCTTTTCGAACGCGCTACGGACACTACGAGTTTTTGGTTATGCCGTTTGGGTTGACAAATGCACCAGCGGTCTTCATGGATCTCATGAACCGTGTATGTAAGCCATATCTCAACGAGTTTGTTATAGTGTTTATTGACGACATCTTGGTTTATTCAAAGAACAAGGAGGATCACGAGCGTCACCTACGCCTCATCTTGGAACTTTTGAGAAAGGAACAGCTGTATGCGAAGTTTTCTAAGTGCGATTTTTGGATTCGAGAAGTACATTTCCTTGGCCACGTTGTTAACGAAAAAGGGATACATGTGGATCCTGCAAAAGTAGATGCGGTTAAGAATTGGGCAGCACCAAAGACTCCTTCTGAGGTGCGACAATTTCTTGGTCTCGCTGGATATTATCGGAGATTCATTAAAGATTTTTCAAAGATCGCGCAACCCCTCACCTCGCTGACACAGAAGAACACGGCATACTCTTGGGGAACGAAGCAGGAAGAGGCTTTCCAAGTACTAAAACAGAAACTTTGCAGTGCACCAATCTTGTCTTTACCAGAGGGTACCGAAGATTTTGTGGTCTATTGTGATGCATTAATTCAGGGTCTCGGCTGTGTGCTAATGCAACGCGAGAAGGTGATAGCCTATGCCTCGCGACAGTTGAAGATTCACGAGAAAAACTACACGACACACGACTTGGAGTTAGGAGCGGTGGTATTTGCGTTGAAGATCTGGAGGCACTATCTGCACGGTACCAAATGCACCATCTACACCGACCATAGGAGTCTTCAGCATATCTTCGACCAGAAAGAATTGAATATGCGGCAACGGCGATGGGTTGAATTATTGAATGATTATGAATGTGCCATCAAGTATCATCCGGGCAAGGCGAACGTCGTAGCTGACGCCCTCAGCCGAAAGGATAACGCACCTAGGCGTGTGCGAGCATTGCAACTCACGATCCAGTCCAATCTTCCCTCCCAGATACGAGACGCACAGTTAGAAGCGTTGAAACCAGAGAACGTTCGAGCTGAAGCCTTACGCGGCTCAAGGCAACGACTAGAACGAAAGGGAGACGGTGCTTACTACGTAACCGGACGCATCTGGGTTCCACTCTATGGTGACTTACGAGAACTTGTAATGGAGGAGGCACATAAATCACGTTACTCCGTACATCCTGGATCAGATAAGATGTACCACGACTTGAAAACTACATACTGGTGCCTAGCATGAAAGCTCACATAGCAACTTACGTCAGCAAATGTTTGACTTGTGCTAAAGTCAAAGCAGAACATCAAAAGCCCTCGGGTCTACTGCAGCAACCAGAGATACCCACATGGAAGTGGGAACAGATCGCCATGGATTTCGTGACAGGATTACCTCGAACCCAGGCTGGGAACGATACCATTTGGGTGATAGTTGATCGCCTCACGAAGTCAGCACATTTCTTAGCAATCAAGGAGACAGACAAGTTTTCGCAACTGGCAGCGGTTTACCTTAAAGAAGTCGTCTCTAGACATGGGGTACCAACTTCTATCATTTCGGACCGAGATCCACGTTTCACTTCTGATCTTTGGTAATCAATGCACAAGTCGTTCGGTTCACGACTCGACATGAGTACCGCTTATCACCCGCAAACGGATGGTCAAAGCGAGCGCACCATCCAAACACTTGAAGACATGCTGCGGGCATGTGTAATCGACTTTGGGAAAGGATGGGAGAAGCACTTACCGTTGATAGAATTCTCCTACAACAACAGCTACCATACTAGTATACAGGCAGCTCCGTTCGAGGCGCTGTACGGACGGAAATGCCCCTCACCTCTCTGTTGGCTTGAAGTAGGTGATAGTCAGATCACAGGCCCTGAACTTGTGCTTGAGACATCGGAAAATATTGTCCGGATACGGAACCTTATGGCCGCAGCTCGTGACCGCCAGAAAAGCTACGCTGACTAGCGTAGTAAACCGTTGGAATTTGAAGTTAATAATCGCGTTATGTTAAAGGTCTCACCCTGGAAGGGCGTGGTGCGTTTTGGGAAATGTGGCAAACTAAACCCTCGTTATGTGGGGCATTCAAAATTCTGGAACGAATTGGAAAGGTGGCCTACAGGTTGGAATTACCTGCTGAGTTGGGTAATGTCCATGATGTATTTCACGTATCACAGTTAAAGAAGTGTTTGGCTGACGAAACACTAGTTGTACCATTTCAAGAACTGAGGATAGACGACAAGTTGCAGTTTGTCGAAGAACCAATTGAGATTATGGATCGGGAAGTTAAAGTTCGTAAGCATAGCCGTATACCCATTGTGAGAGTTCGTTGGAACTCAACACGTGGTCCGGAGTTCACGTGGGAACGTGAGGACCAGATGGAACGTAAATATCCACATTTGTTCCCCAAAGACAAGACCAAGCCCGGCAGTTCTGGATCTCATTTGACTAGTGAATTTCGGGACGAAATTCCCATTCAAGTTGGGGATGATGTGACACCCGCGGAAAATGCACAGTCATCCTGATTAGCATCGCATCGTATTGCGGATGGCTTATCAAATTTCGGGACAAAATTTCTTTCAAGTTGGGGATGATGTGACAATTTGAGTTTCCGACTTTCACGTTCGCATTAAATGCACGTTGACTTTGACTGTTTAGTTGTTTGATTTGTTGACTTGTAATGTACATATTGTGATATGATGAAACATAGCGTGTTTGCATGATTATGTGTTTGATTGTATAACTGGAAATCTGTTGATAACTTAGACTGTTAACACTTGAACAATTTGACGAAACACAAGTGTGTTTCGCCAAACACTCTTCGACGAAACAAGAGTGTGATTCGCCACACATAGCGCGACGAAACAGATTTGTTCCGCCGGCCCAGTTTCGCCAAAGCCCAGTTCGGGCCCAGAACGTTAATTCATGTTTTAAACGTGAAACGACTTCTTTTCACACTTAGGCAAATCAGAAAAACCCTAGAACTCCTTTGTGCGTGTGACGGCAACTCTGTGTTCTCCCGAGCCCTCTAGCGACCAAACGATCATCCCGGATATCTCGGTTAGTATATATACGTGTTCGTTAATCGGTTTCAATGTTGTTTCGATTTCTGTTACATGCTTGTGTATATGCTTGTTTGATCTGTAGAGAAGATATGATTATATAAGTATGGTGGTTACGATTTGGCTTACATGATTGATCAGTTTTATAGTCTATACGAGACATGATTGCTAGGGTTGTGTATCATTGAACAGGAGGTGTTTTCATGATCGACATATATGCTAGATTGCTTACGATTAGCACACAGTTTTGTTACGATTAGTACAACGATCCCTGTGTGAGTTAGTATGATCGAATGAGGCTATGAATGATAGTCGGTGGTCTAGGGTTTCTGTGTAACTGATATCCGACATAACTGATATTAACGTAACTGATAATTTTACGTAACTGCCGGTTGACGAAATGGAATTGTTGACGAAACAAGTGGGGTGTTTCGCCAATGGGGGGGGGGGGGTTGACGAATCAGAGTTGTGTTTCGCCAAGGATAATTGGCGAAACAGAATGTGTTTCGCCAAAGTGTGTTTCACCAAATGTGATTCGCCAAAGATGTGTTTCGCCAATTTGAATGCTTGCACAGTAATCTGACTTAACTCTGTTAGAAGTTAACTGGATTGATTAACCACTGTTAAGTGATACGCATGACTTATATGAACTTGAATGTGTACAATGTGCTACTTGGTGATTATCGATGCATTGTCCTTTGTGATTACACATACGTGCAAACTTCGTGAATATCAACTGATCAAATACATGTGAATACTTAGGACTTGACTGATTGTTTGTGAGCACTTACTGTAACATACCGAGCAAATCAAGGTGAGTTCACTGCATTTCTCAAGCATGCGTCCCGGTGGTTTGGGACAACTAGTAAACATTTGGAAGGGAATCTTGGGTAAACATTTAAATTGGGTTTTGGTTATTGAACATGGAATCAATCATTATCGGATTGCCTGAAGGGCAATGGGGTAATTAGTTGATAGCGCTATTAGGTTTGACACCTCACACCGGGCTGTAAGGACGGGCGTGAACTAATTATCTGGGCATCATTACCAATGCTTGGTTAGGGGCATTGGGGTCTGGACACTTCCAGGTTATTAAGGGGCACACTCCCCGGATACATATGGGCACACTCCCTAGGGTATCTAGCATGTTATAAGCAACATCGTATCATAACGTTGAATCGGCTTAACAGACATTTGGTAACATCACACGTAAACAAAACTTTGAACTCACCAGCGTCGTCTGACACACTTGTCTGCATGCTTGCAGGTCGTTAGAATTCGTGACATTGACTTGCTATCTGGGAGTGCTGGAGTGGTCATGGATCGAGGCTCTTGGATTAACTTATATTTGATACATTGGTTTTGAGTATTATTATGAAACGGTTGTTAAACGATCTACTACATGCTTCCGCTATACAACTTTTTGGGAATAATGTTATGTTTGACATTTTCTATTGGTAATTAATCATTGGTTCGATGTGATTGGTGGCTCGGACTCTGATGCGTAACACGCCTCGCGGAGTTCCCGCAGGTGGTATTTTGGGGGTGTTACAAAAATAATCTGCAAAAGAATCAAAAACGTTAGGAGGCAGAATAGATTTCATTGTATAAACAAATTCCTCCTGTCGTGATTGAAAGTTGAGAACTTCTGTCACAGATTCCTCAGCTTTTGCAGAACTATCTGTAGAAATCTTTTCAACAATCTCCGGAATCACTTGATCAACAACCTCCATAACCTCTTCGACCACAATTTCAGTAACAGAATCAACCATCTTAGTAACTACTTCTACAACCATCTCAGAATCAGACTCAACAACACTCTCAGAAACTACTTCACCTACCTTCTCAGTAACCACCTCATCGCTAACCTTCGACTCTGCAACTGTCTCGGTAATTTCAACTACCTCAGCCATCATTGCTTGATCATCCTTTCCTGGAATATACTTGTCCCAACTAAACCCAGACGCAACTTTTTCATCATCTTGGTTTACGATAAGTGCCTTCTCTGGTTTGTTCTCAATCTGAGGTCTCTGAACAGCAGATTGTTGATTTGGTCGATGATATATAGCTTGTCTGTAATAATCGTTTGTAAACGGGTTCTGATGATTCTGCACTTCACGATTCGGACACTCGCGCTTGAAATGACCTCGTTCTTTGCACTTAAAACAGGTAACCTTTGTCTTATCGAACCCTAATTTCTGATCAGGACCTGACAAACTGCTTCTACCCGTGATCTCCATAAAGCGTTGAGCTCTTCTAACCAGACTCGCCATACACCACTTTATATCTATCAGTTCCAGTTCTTCCGGATCGATCTGATCGTAATCCTCTTTAGTCATATCGGGATTACCGATCCTACCAGCGACCAAACCTTCATAAGCTTCCAGAACTAATGCTAGTAACGCGATGTGCTGCTTGGCTGCATTCTCGGTGATTTCATTCCCATTCTTGATGTTAACCGCAATGTTACATTGCACACCGGACACAAACGTCTGTTGATTTGACCCTGTAGAACTTTGAGGAGAATTCTGCTCTGAGACTTTAACATTCGGCTCGTAGTTGGCAAATGGAGTCGACTGATTTGACTGTTAGGCATTAGGAGCAGCAGGTGAAGTGTTGTCTGCACTAAAACCGGTTTGAATCTTCGGACTCCGAACATTCAATGCTGCCGGACTACTCTTGTAATACAAAGACACATCCTAAGGCATATTCGCTGAATTCATCTTCTTGATCTTTACCAACTCCAACTCATGAGCTTCAATTTTCTCTATAAACACGCTCAAACTGTAATTCACAAAATCTGAACTGTTTTTCAACATCATCAAATACGTTCCCCATTCCTCATAGGGAAGCGCATCACATAACTTGTCTATACACTCCTCATTCGTCTTTTCGATTTTCAACCTTCTCATCTCTACCACCAGATGACAATACCTTTCGATAAGCTGCTTTGTCGATTCATCTTTAATTCCCGTGAATATATCAAATTCTTTCTTTATCAGTGCTTTCTTACTCTTGATCATCGACGCACTGCCTTTGAATTTCTGTTCTAAAGCTTGCCATATTGACTGTGCACTATCATCGTGCTGTAGCAGAACTAGAATATCCTCTTTTATCGCTTGCTGCAAAATGCTAACCATCTTCTTTTCTGCTTTGAATTCAATCTGCTCTGCATCTGTAAGACTTGCGATGGTCTTCAACATATTCAACCCGTCTACCGGAGGAACATACTTCCATTCGATTTTTATCCAGCACTCTAGATGGTTGGCCTGCACCCAATTTTTGAACCTCCCGGACCACCCTGAATATTCATCCAAACTCATCAATTTTGGAGGTTTCTGCATCGTTCCAAGCTCGTTTTCCAGATTTACATTCTGCATGATGCTAGCAGGACTCTGAGTAACTCCACCACTACCCGCAAACATGTTATAAAAATCTTGGCTTTCCATTTTCAGTCGTAACGAAGAAATTTCCACACAGTCTGAATAAGCGAACCAGGAAGTGTACACTGGAGCGGACCAGAAACTGATCTTTGAGCGGACCAGACTTTGCACTTATGAGCGAACCAACAGATGTAACAATGAGCGAACCCACCAAATGAACTTTGAGCGAACCAGAAAGTGCACTAAGAGCGGACCAGGCAACTTACTTTCGAGCGAACCACAAATAAATTCTGGAGCGGACCAGAATTTGTACTTCGAGCGGACCAGAAAAATTGTCGTTCAAGCGGACCAGACGAGCGAACCAGCAACCAAAACAGACATTTCGAGCGGACCAGAACAAAAATCAGGAGCGAACCAGCACAACTTGTACGTTGGAGCGGACCAGAAAAGCGAACCAAAAGACTGACAAATACACGGACCTACTTCACGAGGGTTTTTATGTCACTTTTAGGCCGTATTTTGATCTGAATCTTTCAAGGGTTTGTTATTAGAGTATTTTACACCTGTTGTCCAAATTTCAGTCCATTTCCACCGTTCAAACAGTCCAAATCTACAAAGTCCGTGTAAAAAGCTTCGTATCTAGCAAACTAACTCGCAACTGGCTCTGATACCAATTGTAGGACCGGTTTTGACGCCGTTCGATTGCGTAACGAACGTTCGACGTGCGGAATCCGTGAACGTGCGTGACCGAACACACAATAACGTACTAGAAATGTGATTCCATTGAGAAATATGACAATTTTGGTACAAGATTCACGTTTACAACCACTTTCTCTCTCTAGATTTTCTCTCTCTAAACTTGAATCTCCTAGATCTCTAAAATGGAGGAAAGTCTTCCAAAAACCTTTCTAACTTCTAAACTTATGTCAGCAACATCCTATTTATAGGCCTTGGAATTAATGAGGATTCTCATTAATTACCAAAACGCCACCTTGCTATTTCTAACTAATCAGAGCTAGTGCTTACTGAAAATGTGGCGGAAACACATTTTCAGCATGATACAAAGAAAACCGTAAAAGAATGGAGTAGAAACAGAGAATTCACACTTAAAATACTTTTTCTTCACTTTATAATGCTTGCCGTACGGACAGCAGTTCGACGTGGGATCTCAGACAACGTTACAAGTGAAATGACAACAGGGGGTATATATAGGCTACACGGTCCGCTCATGTGACATGTCCACAAGAGCGGACCAGACAACAAAGCTGGTTCGCTTTTGTGGACACATGCCACAAAAGCGGACCTAATCTCCTATTTATAGGTCAAGGCATTTTAATGAGATTTCTCATTAATTACAAGTTTGCCACCTTGCCTTTTAACTAGATATGACAATTATAAAGACTTGATTTCTTCTGGCTTTTCACTACGACTCGGATTGACGAAGGCGGTAGACATTCGTGCACTAACATTCATGTGCACCAACTACTACTCTTCCTCAAATTATAATGAACCACTTGTAGATTTGAAAACTTATATTTTGATAATTTGAAGCACTCCCCCTCACAACAATGTCATCATGTTTAGCACTCGGAATTTTGAAAAACAGCTTTCCAATATCAGTTGTCAAAAATCTTTTTGAGTTTTCCAAAAGTTTATGCTAAAACACACTGAAAATCTTTTTGGATTTTGTAATAAAGAAACATGTAATGCAGTAAAGAAATATTTACAGACAATATTTTTGAGAGTTCGTGTAAGAGGATCATATCAGTTTATGAGACATGCCACCAACACCGTTAAGCTTGATTACATTTTCAGTTCTAAACAATTCACCTAGATTGTCAGTATATCGGTCCATTGAAATTTTCACACAAAGTTCAATTGATCAGGGATACAATGTTAATGTCTTAGATACTAGCTTATTCGTGTGTCTCACTACTTGAATATACTCCCATATCCAGATCCCAATATTCAGTCTTACAGGTGAGTATACCACAGCTGATGTCTGTTCAGGGCTAGATGCGAGGGCCGTGAGAGCTCAGGTCGATACTTCCGTATACGCAGAGAGATGACGGCTTCGACTTTTGGTGTGTCCCCTTTAGAGGATCTTTTAATTTCAACAGCAGCGACTATCAATTTTATTATTTCATTAGCATGCTGAGGGTGAAGCTATGTTTCAAGCTTTTTGCAGAAAGCATTATTCGGGGACTAGGTCAGTACTTCCATACAGCAGAAATCCCGGGATAATGCCCCAGATATCACTGAGCATAAAGACCTAGTATCTCAGAATAAGGGACCTTTCAAACAAGATTTCAGGGGTGACCTATATATCCAAGTTTGTGTTAACCCACAGAACAAGCAAGTTTGAAATTTAGTTTATATCTCATTACAATCTACTAAATGTGTAAAAACCTACTGGCACATCCTCAGTGAGATTGTTTATCACATTTTATTTTTACATGTCTTTAGCATGTTGTGACAGCCTACTGATGTACTATCATTTCCTCTTTTCACAACGAAACTTATATTTGAATTTTATCATGTTTTTGTCTTTTTCAAATTTTCTAATGTTTTTGGATTTTCTGAAATTTTCCTACTCCCCCTAAAATGCAAACACATTTCAAAGAAAATTTGAAAACTACTAGACTCTTGACCCACTTGAAAACTACAAAGTAAAACAAAAACTGTACAGAAACTTGACAACCGACATCGAATCACATCAAATCGCCATTCACTCGGCATAAACAATCTGAACTCCCCCTATCAACAAACCATTTTCTCATTTAGATCTCAAAACACTTAAGTTTGTTTTAATCGAAATGTTTTTTTTCGAAAAATGAGTTTGTTTTTAACCATTTGAAGGTTAAACATGTGTTAAAATCGGGGTTATGGTTCATCATCATGTTAGTTTTATCCAATGCAGTAAATCAAGTACAACTTAATGTCCTTGATTCACTGTTTTCAATTAAGCAACCTGTACCACTTGTAGAAAAAAAATACCACTTGTAAGAATTACCCCTTGTAGGCGCAACCAATCAATACCAATTGTAGGTACGGTAAACCAATACCACATGTAGGAATGTTACGTCTACATGTTATCTATCAAAGTGCCGATTCCTGCTTCGCACTTACCAACCTGGAAGCTCCGGCGTAGTCCTTTCAACCTGTAAAATTCAAACATTATCAAAAATTTTCAAACAAACTTTACAAACACTAGAATGATGCCGAATCCTGATCCACGATATAAACTTGGGATCTCCGGCGTAGTCCTTTGACTATCATGGAAAACAAACTTCCATCCAAGTCTTCTCAGACTTGATGGCTTTCAACTCTTGCGCAGTGGGGTTGTATGTTGCCTTTTTAGTCGCATAGAAGTCTTTAACCCCCTTTGCTTTCCCGTTTAACATTTTCCCAAAAATCTTTTTAACATTCCCGTTAAATGTTTTCTCGACATCAAAATCTTTTTTCTCATTGTAAAACTGATCTGAAATCTCTGTTTTACCAACTTTCTTTTTAATCTCTTCAAATTTCAGTGATGGAAAGTCATCATCATTCACCGAAATTTTCTCCTCAGCCTGTGGCTCTTCTGGCTTTGTGGAACCATATTCATCGCCGACATTCACATCAACCCTTTTAGCTACCCACATTTGGTTGTTTTTTCCTTTCTTTTCATACATATTTTTCTTCGAACATTCACCATCCTCATAAGTTGAATTTTCAAAAACTTTAAGGTTTTCGGTTGGTGGTTCAATATCAACAATTTTTTCTTCAATTTCTGAGAAACTCCCTGTTTTGTTTTTGCATTCTTTGAACAATTCCATGCAATGTGACCAGCTTCATTGCACTTGTAACAGGTTCTAGTCTCTCTTTGATATACCACTTCAGTTCCATTCTTTCTCTTCTCAGCAAGAAACTCTTGGTTTGACTGTCTCCAAAATGGTTTCTTCTGTTCCTCATCTGAGCTTCCACCTGACACAAATTCTGTTTTTGTTTTAGAATTTTTATCATTTTTATAATTTTCTGGTGGAATAAAACCAAGACCTTTCTTTTTGAAGCTACAATTTTTGTTAGGTTTCTTTTGAAAACCAAAACCAGAATTATAACCTTTTTTCTTGTTTAACCGTTGTTGAACTCTTGAAGTATATTTTTTAGATTTTTCAAAACTTTTCAAAACTTTCAATTCAGGAATATTAATTTCTATTAGTTTAAAAGTTTTGTTAATCAATTCTGTTTTAATACTCATTATAAGAAACTCTTTATTGTAATATAATTTGTCCGAACCATTCAAAGTATAAACAACTTTGAATGTTTCATCATTCAAATTTGCCTTTGATAACAAAAACTCTTTACTATAAGACCGTTTAACCGACGAATTTTCACTGTTGACTGACGAATGTAACCCTCCAGACTCAGACTTTGACTCAGACTCCTCATCAGTATCTAACACCTGATCGACCATCTTTTTGATCAACTCAGACTCATGATCAGTATCGGACGAGGTAAACGTGACATCAATGTTATCTGGTAAAACGTCATTTGTGTCGGTTTTTAGCTTTATATTGACTGCTTTTTCCAATTGCTCCTCGTTTGGTTTTCTAGGAGAGTACCCTTCCCAAATTGGAGGCGGACACTTGTTATAGCTAACAGTCGGTTTCTTACCACAATCTTTCTTCTTCTTTGGCTTCTCGTCTTGAAAAGCTTCCATTCCTGCAACAGTTGGGTAAATACGATCAATGAATAACTTTGAAGTAAACGTCTAATCCTCTCATTTTCGATCTTCTCGGTCTCCAACTCTTGTTTCCACTTGGCACTCTCTTCGATGTAGAAGTTGATGGCTTTTTGCTTTGACATCATGACTGCATTCATCATCGTTAGTGCTTGTTCTCTTTCTGAGTTTGTCTTTTGAAGACAAGTTACTGTTTTGTTCAAGACATCGTATGACTCTTTCACATAGTTGAGGTTGAACAATAACTGCTCCTTCTCATACTCAGCAATTATATCATCCTTTGCTGCACATTTCTTGCAAGATTCCAAACACTTCTCGCAAGGCTTTACAACTTCAACAATCTTCTCTACTTCGATTGTTTTTACAACTTCAATCATTTTTTCTTCTTCTTTCACCTTTTCACCTTCAGACATCTTTTCTTCACTCACCAGCTCAGTCTTGTCATTCTCCACAGCAACACTTTCAGTCTTCATTTCCATGTGTTCTTTTTCAGCTCTTTTTGCCTTCAACTTTTCCAAGCGATCTGCAAAATAGAAATGAAAACTTTCAGGAGAAAGATGAGATTTTGCAACATTTATATGTTTCTCTTCCTCATTATCACTGTTACTATCAACTGGTGACTGATCAAACTGTACAGATTTTTCAGAATCAGCATCTGATGAACCAGAATCAGATGGTGTTTGATCAAATACAACTTCTTTTTCTAAATCAACAGAATTTTGTTCATTCTCATCTGAACTTTGTGACTTTTCATCAGAACTTTCTGAACTTTCATCAGAAGTAACAGATTTTTCATCTTCACTCATCACATTCACTCCAATAGACTTCGTCCAGGTAGCAAACATGTCTGGCTCTCTGACAATCTTGGCAATGAAAGCTTTGAACTCTCCTTTCTCATCAACGAACATATCCAAGCTTAAGCCTTCCGGTAGTTTCTCATTATCTTGATCAACTATACAGGCTTTGCTATCAGGAGATATGTAGTTGCTCCAGTTGAAGTTCACTAAACATGCTCTCTTAGAATCTTCAATCTTTCTACCATGAGCTGTTTGTGAGTCTTGTGATTGACCAACCTGCTGATAAATGGCTTTCTGATAGTAGTCGTCTTTTCCGAACGGATTCTGAGCACCGCTAGCTTCTCTACCCTTGCACTCCCGTTTGAAATGGCCTTTCTCCCTGCATCGAAAACAAGTAACTTTAGATTTATCAAAACCTAAAGTAGATACATGAGCATCAAGAAAGTCATTTCTCCCGGTGATTGTTTTGAACTTCTCAGCACGTCTAAGAACACTAGCAAGACACCATTTGATGTCCATGAGTTCCATCTCTTCGGCATCTATCTAATCGTAATCCTCCTTTGTAAGCATAGGATTTCGGATCCGACCATCAACAAGACCCTCATAGGATAACAATACAGAACCAAGAAGTGCCATGTGGTCTTTAGCAGTATCCTCAGAAAAACTTTGACCTTCTGGAAGATTTAGAGCTATGTTGCACTGAATCACGTATCCATTTCCTGTCTTTGTGCCCTGAGACTGAAAGCTTGAGTTTGATTCTTTAGGATTGACACTCGGAAATGATGAGAATCCGTTGCTGCTTTTTGTTGAACTCTGATCAGCTTTTTCCGTTGAATCACCAGCACTGAAAGCAGTTTGGATTTTTGGACTTCTCTCAGTTTCAGGAACTGGAATACTACCTTTATAGTACATCTTCACATCCTGTTGACCACTTGGACTATTCATCCTAGCGATCTTCTGTTGTTCCAGATCCTGACTCTTGATCTTTTCGATGAACTGGGAAATAGTCAATCCATCATAAACACCCGTGTTTTTCAGAATCATCAGATAAGTTCCCCACTCTTTTTGCGGTAGTGCATCGGCTAGCTTGTCTACCCACTCTTCACGATCTTTTTCAACACCCAACATTGACAATGATCGCACTAAGTGACAGTATCTCTCAATCAGCTTCTTTGTATCCTCTCCCGGTAAGCTGCTGAATAGATCAAACTCTTTCTTAAGCAGCGCCTTCTTGCTCTTTATCATGTTCTCACTTCCCTCAAATTTAACTTTAAGAGCATCCCATATCGACTTTGAAGTTTTGTCGTGCTGTAGCAGAATGAATATATCTTCTTTGATCGCTTGCTGCAATAAACTGATCATCATCTTCTCGGCTTTGTACATCACCCGTTCCTGATCCGTGAATTCGGATAACTGTTTGATGACCTGCAATTCTGTTCGGGGTAACACATATTTCTTTAATATACACTCCCATGATCTAAGATGATTCGCCTGAACCCAGTTCTCAAACCGATCTTTCCACCCGTAATATTCTTCGATACTCATCAATTTCGGGGGATTTTGGGTTGTTCCCGTCTTGTTTTCTAAGTTCATAGCCTGAGCAATCGCAGCTGGACCAGACAGAGTAGTGAACGCGTTGTAAAATTCAGTATCCATGATGATTTTGCACGTTTTCCAAGAAAAATGACAAATAAGCGAAACTGGTTGTTCACTCAAGCGAAACTAGGTTGTCTGAATAAGCGAAACAATGATTGATCACTGAAGCGAAACCTCTGAGTTCAAATAAGCAGAACTACTAATGTAACAACAAGCGAAACCACAAATATGTTCCTTGAAGCGTAACCTTTCAAGCGGAACCCTTGATGTTTGAAGCGAAATCTCACTTACTGATGACACAAAAACGGAACCAAGTGACAATTTGAAACGGAACCTTTAAACTTTGTGACGCACAAGCGAAACTAGCTGGTAATTTGAAGCGGAACTACTCAAGTGTCCCTTGAAGCGAAATCAAGTCCGAAGGTATCCATTTTTAGTTTGTATTATGGTCCGAAACTTTCCAGGATTTGTCTTTGATCTATTGCGCACAATCTGAGAAATTTTGAGCCAATTCTGACCGTTACAACTTTCCGAATTGAAAATAAAAGGTGTAAGAGGGAAGAAACAATGATGAAATCCAGCTAAATTCTGTAGAAAACCTCCTCCCAAGCTCTGATACCACTTGTAGGATCGTGTACTTGACCCGAATGAGTCATTCAGAGGTGTTCTTCTATGTTTCAGGTGCGGAATAACAAGAAACGTAGGTAGAAATAGCTTGCACTTCACTTTAATCTACTGTTTTATTGATTTATCAACGTTTACAGCTCAATCGTCACACCGGCAGCACCTCGGTATGGAATTAGACAAAGTTACAAATGATTTCGCTTTAAGGGTTTATATAGTGTTTAGGTTTCGCTTCAAGTGACATGTTCACATAAGCGAAACCTTATGTGAACACAAAAGCGAAACCACCTAGGACCATTTAAGCGAAACCTCTAGGCTATTACCCTATAAGCGAAACCTCCCTATTACACACATACAATCTCCAGTTTTCTCGTAAAACGCGCCCTAATCTATACAATACAATATAGGACTCGATTCAAGACGAAATCAATAGATGTAGTGTACCAACAAAATTCAAGGACTATTTTGGCATGTTACTCTTATTATTATTATCTTCACATCAACCACCTACATCCTCAACACTGTCCATTTCGCTATGTCGCTGCAAACAACCTTGAGCACCGGCATCCACCAGCCACTTCCGGCAACCGTTGCTTGCTCCGGTAATCTTCATACTAATGAGTTTATCCAGGAATCTGGATCGATTATTGCAAAAAACAGAAGTGATCCTCCCAGTTCTTCCCAAAACTAGTTGAACGATGTCCATTATATGAGTATTTGTAGCGTTCCGTATTTTTCATTCTTTTTTCCATTTTATTGTAATTCGTTGGAAGCACAATGTTGGAAGCACTCGTCTAGATATACCTCACTTGGTTACCTAGAAAAATAGATAGGTTAATTATGTATTTTATTACTTAAAATAAGAAAATAGTGATTTGGGTCATGACCACCCCTTACGGTAGTGGTTTTGGATGATGGATTAGAAGTGGGTGACATGACGCTGATGTGGCGGGTCATGGTAACCATGAGGATCATGACCACACCCTATAGCCTAATTAACAATCCAAAACCACTACCCTAAGGGTGTGGTCATGACCCAAACCACTATCCCCTTATTTATTTTAATTTATCTTTGTCTAAAAAAAAGGAAATGATTACTTGAAAAATGGAAAGGAGGACCATGCTTGTCATGGTTTAATCCATGCAAACCATGGTGGATTAGGGAAGGGAGTGGTATAGCCTTCCATTCATGTTCCTACATGGCTAATTATGTCCCAACCATGATCCCCACACCCCTTAGCCTAATGAGTGTTTACCACTCATTAAAAACACAAACTAAAAATAGTGTCTAAAGCAAGATATGTTTTATGTAATTTAATACTCGTAAATTCATTTATATTCTGTCACACCCCGATTTCCACGTGTCTCACCGGTGGGCCCGGTGGGGGATTACCGTGACGATGTTGGCAACAATATAGTCAAACCACACAATTATATAATGCACAGCGGAAGCATAATTTAAATATATAATTTCGACCTCTGATTGTAATATCAAAATGTATTACAGAAGTTGAATATCCACAGTGGATCGTAAATACAGATAAAGTATTGTTCCATTAGATACTGCAATCAAGCTTGCGAGGCTTATCCCGACGCTAGGGAGCTAATACCAGCCAATTACGTTTAGGTACCTGCACTTAATCTTTTTGGGGAAAATACGTCAGTTTACACTGGTAAATACATTCAACTGACACATTTAAAAATGTTTATTAAAATTGATTTGAATGCACAAGGCACAAACTCTTTTATAACTTGGGAAAATTCATAATGATCTTGTGAACGTTTTACATGTTCTTTTATGCGTTCAGTAGCCCGGGTCGTGCCGGGTTAAAGATTTATAGACACACCACGTTTGCGTAAAACCATAGTATAAAAACCAACGGCTACGTCTTTTAGTTTTAATGTCGACACTTTATACCGGGTGTACGCCTACACCGGGATGTCGATGGTCGTGGCCATTTCGTAAAATGATGCCAAGGATATCCGGGACAACGGTCATTAAACCCCCCAAAGGCTTATAAGCAACAAAACTGTTTAAATGAGCCAATCATATTTAATCAATTAACCACCTAAGCGATGGAATTATATAATGCTCAATCAAGCGGTATTAATATACCGTAACCCAAGCCCATATAGGGGAAATAAGTTAAAGTATTTACCTTTGCAAGTATAATCCTTAATTAAGATCAAGTCACCGATAGCTTTTACTGGGGCTCCTAATCTGGAACGAAGGTTTTAATTAACCTCTTAGAATCCTAACGGTCCTTGTATTAGCCGTAGCTTAAACCGGTTGATTCCGATATATAGATATGGTTAATTCGCACGAAAAGGCGAAAACCGAGAATGGAGTATGATTTGGCCCCAACAAGTTCAGCGACTCGTTTTATATGGGTTTATAGTTCATACTCTGGGTTTTGGGGTTCAAATAATATAATTTGGCCCATATCGGCTATTGCACGAAAACTAGTTCCATGAGCCGTACCGTGTGCGCAAATAGGCGAAACGGTTAACTATGAGAGTCGTACGCTTATTTCCTAAGTCAATATGCCTTAAAAGTATTTTGGTATCAGTAGGATACCTTCCGTAATGCCCGTAACGAGTTTAAGTTTATTTTATGCCCCGTAGGGGCTTTTTGGTCATTTTAAAGACTTTAAAAAGGCTTTTCGAGTTCTACAGGAAATCTGAGTTTCCCGAACAGCTTATAAAGCTTAAAACACTTTATTTATTATTTAAAACCAGTAGCAACTGGAATCGGGTCAAAAGGCCTTGTAGAACTCCCGTTTTGGTCAAAAAGGGCATATTCGGTATTTACCGAACCGTAGCCATAACCGCAGGTTATGAGCAAGGTAAAAATTATTAAAATTCTTTAAAATTCCCAAAATATTATTTTACCACAGTGGGTAAAAGTTTTGGTGCCGAAAACTTGGGTTAGATGAGCGTTATGCTAATTGCGCCGTTAATTACAAAACTTTCTTAAAAGTGCGCCTTTTAGCATAACTCTCATTCTAGGCCTCGGATTGACGTGAAACTTCAGGGCCATGCTTATAATTTAATAAGCAAGGTTTTGGTCCGTTCATGTGTCCGAAATACTCGTTTTAATTTTAAAAGGCCGTTACGGTTAACTTTTAGGCGAATGACGGAATTGCGTAAAAGACTCGGATAACTCATGAACCGACCACAGAGGCGTATACCAACATGTGACCTGGTCCTAAGAGAGTCCTAAGGTATATTTATACCTCACTAAAACGGGTCAGAACTGAAGTCAAAGCAAAAGTCAAACTTTTGCGACATTCGGCTCCGAACCGGTTCTATATAGTAAATGATCGATTCAAACGAGCGCAAACATGTTTATATACTTATTATCATGTTTTATGATTATCAAAACAGGTTCCATAACATATATATTACAGATTATGCATAAATCGCCAAAATAGCTTTCTGTTGACTTTTTTAATCGCGCGTTTGACTCGATATTTGACATAGTTAGAGTGGTGATCAGGGGGAACCATTTTAGAGGTTTATTACCCACATAAATACCAACTCATAACCATTTTTGATTCGTCATAAGACTGAACCATCACTGAGTTATTTTAAAGTCAAACCGTACTTACGACGGTTTGGTTTTTAGCTAAATACTAAGCATAAACTGAAGTATGAATGATCAAGGCAACTTACAGAAGTTAGGACTTGAATATGGAGCAAAGAAGAACACTTGGGAGCACTTAGAATAATCAGATGGAAGTTGTTTGAGTTGTGTGAATGATATGAGCTTAAGGTGGCTATTTATAGCCAATGCCAAGCATCTTTGATCATTACAACTCTTACAATCAGACCAGAGGTGATGGTAGGTGTCCCCTAAGTGTTATGGGTCGAGCATAGGTGCCCACGCCCCATAATTATGTGCATGATCGTTCACAAGCTCCAAAAGTCAAGAAACTACAAGGTTTCTGCATCTGGGCACTTTACGCGGCCCGCATGGGAGTTCCCATGCTTTCTAATGCGGGTCGCCTAAAGGTTAAGAAATCAGGCGAGTTAGTGAGGAGGCTCGCGGCCCGCCTCGCCTTATGTCTAAACCTTACGCGGGTCGCGTGGGGTTATATTTTCTGAATTTTTCAAATCTTTTATAATGATTACAGAATCGGGCCATTAATAACGAAATCTTTCGTAATGATTTGCCTGACCTTTCGGATTTGAAGGGGTAACTTTGCGGTTTGGCCCTCGGTTATTTACCGATAGGGGCCTCGTGTTATTTACCCGCATTATTAAGTCCCCGGTTTATTTATTAATTATATTGGAAAGCCTTAACTTTCACTGTTGACGCTTTTAACCCTTCTTCTACGAATTCGATCGTAACTTTCTCGTTTCATATCGAAACTTCGCGAAATTCATATATATTATTTTAGTGAGGGTATAATACCGTTACAAAGTCTTTGGAACGTTAAAGGGTCACTCAGAGGTATTATTAAACATGTTGACACAGTTAACCCCTGTAGTTTATAATCTCTCACTTTCTTTCGCGTTTTGTTTTTTGTACGATCTATAATTTATTCGTTTGAAGGTTTAAGCATTATTTAGGGATACTATACAGTATATTTACCCTTGTTGACATTTATAACCCTCGAATTTATATACTTTCAAGGTTTGTCAAAATTAGTCCTTTATTTATTATAGATGCCACGTGTAAACAAATGACACGTGTTAACACATCATTGGACACAAAACTTCGAGGTGTTACATCCTCACCCCCTTAAAATAAATCTCGACCCGAGATTTACTCAAATAAATAGGGGTATTTTTCTTTCATTGTAGCTTCGACTTCCCACGTATATTCAGGACCTCTACGAGCATCCCATTTGACTTTTACAATCGGTACGTGCTTTCTGCGAAGCTTCTTCACCTGTCGATCTTCAATCGACAAGGGTTTTTCTATAAACTTTAAGCTCTCATCTATATGCACATCTGTGTGTGGAATCACCAACGACTCGTCGGCGAAGCACTTTTTGAGATTGCAGATGTGGAACACATTGTGAATTCCATTGAGCTCTTCAGGCAAGTTCAGTTTATAGGCAACTGATCCGACTCGTTCAATGACCTCAAAAGGCCCTATGTATCTCGGACTCAGCTTGCCCTTCTTGCCGAAACGCATCACCCCCTTCCAGGGTGACACCTTAAGTAATACTTTTTCACCTACTTCGAAGTGAAAATCCTTACGCTTTGGATCAGCGTAACTCTTCTGCCTATCGCGGGCAGCCTTGAGACGTTCCCGGATCTGGACAATCTTGTCCGTTGTCTGGAAAACAATCTCCGGTCCCGATAATTGGACCTCTCCTACTTCCGCCCAACAAACAGGCGATCTACATTTCCTACCATATAATGCCTCAAAAGGCGCAGCCTTTATGCTGGTGTGGTAGCTATTATTGTAGGAGAATTCGATCAGGGGTAGGTTCTTATCCCAGTTACCACCTAGATCGATCGCACATGCACGAAGCATGTCTTCTAGCGTTTGGATAGTACGCTCACTTTGACCGTCCGTCTGTGGATGGTACGCCGTACTAAAGTTTAAACGCGTGCCCAAAGATTGCTGGAAACTTTTCCAGAAGTGAGATGTGTATCTAGTATCCCTGTCGGAGATAATAGACACAGGTATGCCGTGTAAGGCTACAATCTTATCAACATAAAGTTGGGCTAACATATCGGAGCTATACGTCTCCTTGATGGGTAGAAAATGAGCTGATTTAGTCAGCCTATCAACCATGACCCATATTGTATCGTTTCCTTTCCTGGTCTTGGGTAACTTGGTTATGAAGTCCATAGTTACACATTCCCACTTCCACTCGGGAAGTTCAGGCTGTTGTAGCAAACCAGATGGCTTTTGGTGCTCGGCTTTGACTTGAGCACAAGTCAAGCACTTTGCTACATGGGCGGCTACAGACTTTTTCAAGCCTATCCACCAATAATTTGCCTTTAAGTCTTGGTACATTTTATCAGCACCAGGATGGACTGAGTATTTGGAACTATGGGCTTCCTGGAGAACAACATCTCGTAGTCCCCCATAAATCGGAACCCATATACGTCCATTCAGCCTAAGAATTCCATCCTTGCTAAGAGTCAACTGCTCCGCAGTTACTCCCAGCTTTTCATTAGGATAATTAGCTCCCAACACAGCCTCTCGCTATGCAGCCAAAATCCTTTCAATCAAATTATTTTTAACTTCAATGCTCTTGGCATTGATTCGAATGGGTTTTACCCTTTCTTTCCTGCTTAATGCATCGGCGACTACATTCGCCTTGCCGGGATGGTACCTGATCTCGCAGTCATAATCATTCAGGGTTTCCATCCAACGGCGTTGTCTCATGTTCAACTCCTTCTGGTTGAACAGGTGCTGGAGGCTTTTGTGATCAGAATAAATCACAAATTTAATACCATAAAGGTAGTGCCTCCATAACTTCAGTGCAAATACAACGGCACCCAACTCCAAATCATGGGTGGTGTAATTCTTTTCATGCACCTTTAATTGCCTTGAAGCATAGGCAATCACCTTGCCCTTCTGCATAAGCACACATCCCATGCCTGTATGTGATGCATCGCAGTAAACCACGAATTCATCTGTACCTTCCAGTAAGGTTAACACAGGTGCGTTGCTTAGCTTTTGCTTCAGTATTTCAAAGGACTCTTGCTGCTTCGGGCCCCAAATGTACTTTTCTTTCTTCTTGGTCAAGGAAGTCAAAGGCGCAGCAATCCTTGAAAAATTTTCAATAAATCTTCGGTAGTATCCTGCTAAACCCAGGAAGCTACGGATTTCGGTAGGCGTCTTTGGCTCTTGCCAGTTCGTGACTGCCTCCACCTTAGCGGGATCCACTTGGATACCACGCTCACTCACAACGTGTCCTAAAAACTGGACCTCTCGTAGCCAGAATTCACATTTCGGGAATTTGGCGTAGAGTTTCTCACGTTGTAGTAATTCGAGAATGCAACGGAGGTGCTTCTCGTGGTCATCTTGGCTTTTAGAATAGATCAGGATATCGTCTATGAAGACTATGACGAATTTATCTAAATACGGCTTGCACACGCGATTCATGAGATCCATGAACGCAGCCGGTGCATTTGTGAGCCCAAAAGGCATCACTAGAAACTCGTAATGACCATAGCGAGTCCTAAATGCAGTCTTGTGTACATCTTCATCTCTGACCTTTAGTTGATGATACCCCGACCTTAAGTCGATCTTGGAGAAGTAACTTGCTCCTTGCAGCTGATCGAATAGATCGTCGATCCTTGGTAAAGGATATCTATTCTTTATGGTAACTTTATTCAGCTCTCTATAGTCGATGCACAACCGCATCGATCCGTCCTTCTTCTTTACAAATAGGACAAGAGCTCCCCAGGGAGATGAACTAGGTCTGATAAAACCTT
This sequence comes from Helianthus annuus, assembly GCF_002127325.2. NCBI lineage: Eukaryota > Viridiplantae > Streptophyta > Magnoliopsida > Asterales > Asteraceae > Helianthus > Helianthus annuus. The sequence goes on from NC_035443.2 coordinate 41,545,771, forward strand.
TCGCCAGCAATTCATCCAACTGGGTCCTTAGTTCTTTCATTTCCGTCGGCGCTAATCTGTAGGGTGCTCTTGCTATCGGAGCTGCTCCAGGAATGATGTCAATTCTGAACTCCACTTGTCTATCTGGTGGCAAACCAGGTAGTTCTTCAGGAAAAACCTCGGGGTATTCAGAAATGACTGGAAGATCCTCGATCTTCGGCTTTGGTTCTTCAATTATCACCTGAGCCATGTAAATTACACAGCCTCTGTTCAAACACCTTGAAGCTTTCAGCATAGATACGTCTTCTGGCAATCCGTAGTGCGTATCCCCTCGAATGGTAAGAGATTCACCACTCGGAGTCTTTAAGACTATTTGCCTCTTGCCACAAATGATTTGGGCCTGGTTATGGGATAACCAGTCCATGCCTAGCACGATGTCAAAACCCGCAAGTTTGAAAGGAAGTAGAGATAAAGGAAAAGAATGGTTCCTAATGGATATTTCACATCCTTCTAGAACGGTAGAGACGGTTTCTATCGTGCCGTCTGCTAACTCTACTTCGTATTTCACGTCAAGGGTTTTGATTGGCATATTTAGTAGTTGGCAAAATTTCCGGTCTACAAAGGACTTGTCAGCGCCAGAATCGAACAGTACTCTTGCAAATATATTATTTACGAGAAAGGTACCTGTAAGCACATTGTCGTCCTTGACCGCTTCCTTTGCATCCAAGCGAAAAACTCTCGCATTTGATTTCTTCGTTTCTTCCGCCTTCTTGGCATACTTCGGGCAATTACTCTTTATGTGCCCCTTTTCATTACAATTAAAGCAGGTTGCATCCTTAATCTTTTTGCACTCCACTGTCTTGTGATCCTTAGACTTGCATAGCCCACAGGGTGGAGTCCTTTGTTGCGACTGCGAACCAGACGCAAACCTACACTTCCCGGAGTGAGGTTTCTTGCAGACCTTGCAGTGGGGTCTTCCATCAGCTTGCCCCTCCTTCTTTGCCTCCGACCCTCTCTTGCCTTCACCGTTTCCACGGTGCTTTTTCCCAGACTTTCGTGAGGTATCATCCTCACGTTTTCGCTTTTCAGCCTCCTTGCTTCTTTGTGCCCTCAGACGGACAGCATCAAGTGTAAGAGACAAGGAGAGGTCAGTAACTGACCTGAAGGTCGTCGGCCTAGAGGCCTTTACGCTGGCCTTGATCGCCGGCTCTAAGCCCCCAATGAATCGGGCAATCCTTCTAGGTTCTGGTGTCACAAGATATGGCACCAGGCGTGACATCGTGTTAAAGCTTGTCAAATAAGCTTGACAATCCAGGTTTGTCATCACTAGTGAGACAAAATCTGCCTCAATCTTCTCGACCTCGTGCTGAGGGCAGTAGTTTTCTTTTATGAGGGTAATAAACTCCCCCCATGACATTTTGTACAAGGCAGACTTACCTGAAGCCTGCACCAGAGCTCTCCACCATGCCAGGGCCTCGCCCTTGAATGACTGGGACACAAACTTAACCACGTCCCTCTCAGCGCACCCGCTGATGTCCACAATCGTGTCCATCTCGTCCAGCCAGGTGATACAGTCAACCGCACCTTTTTCCCCTGTAAATTCACGGGGCTTGCATGATACAAGTATTTGTAGGTGCAACCCTTAGCACTGGACGCATCAGTATATTCTCTATCGCGGTGAACGCTGTGCTCAGTAGACGAATGCTTGTCGTCATCTTTCTTGGGTTCAGAGGGTGGTTTGGAGTGTGTCTTTGGTTTAGAGGGTGGTTTTGACACAGATCTGCCTTGAGACTCAGTATTTTGACGATCAATAGCTGCCTGGACAGCATTGTTGATCAGAGCCTTTAGCTGTGCGCCTGTCAAATGTACTGACGCATTGTCGTAGTCATCTTCGTTTGTGTGGCTGTTCTCTCCATTGGGATCCGCCATTGTAACTTGAATCTGTTACAGAAGATAACAAAATTTTTTAATTTAGGAGATTATTATATGATTGTCTTTTATGACAATTTGTCAACCATGGTATAGAGACCATATTCGGTTAACTTATTATCTCATTACATTAAATATTAGGATTTGAATATATCCTATTTTAACTATATAAATAGTACTGGCGGCATAAAGCCTAATCATGATGATGTTTTATAATATTAGCCGAGATTTCAGAGAATCAAAGGCATAGAGAGTTGAACCGTAGTTCTTTTATCTCTTTCTGACAGAGAGTCATAGACTACCACTGCCTTTTGTCTTTATAAGACAATTATTATGGCCCATAGGCACTATACCTCTAATGGATGTCTAAATATGGTTGGCCCGTAGGCACTACATCACTAATGGATGTTTTAATAATATTGGCCCGTAGGCACTACATCACTAATGGATGTTTTAATAATACTGGCCCGTAGGCACTACATCACTAATGGATGTTTTAATAGTTCTGGCCCGTAGGCACTGCATCACTAATGGATGTTTTTATAATACTGGCCCGTAGGCATTGCGTCACTAATGGATGTCTTAATAGTTCTGGCCCGTAGGCACTGCATCACTAATGGATGTTTTTTATAATACTGGCCCGTAGGCATTGCATCACTAATGGATGTTTTAATATGTTGGCCCGTAGGCAATGCATCACTAATGGATGTCTTTATAATGCTGGCCCGTAGGCACTACATCACTAATGGATGTTTTAGTATTGATCACCTTCATTGGTGATTTAACCCGCGATTTATAAATCATTTAGTTGGGTTTTGAAATCCTTAAGGGATTATTGTATAGGAATGACGTGCGTGATTATAACGAATCACATCTGCCATGAATGTTAACATGCGTACAGAGGTTAACAGGGAATCTAGAATCTTTTCAATTAGGTCGTACCATCTTGACTAGATCTTAAAAGACCCCAAGCTAGGTTTCACCTTTTAAGATTCTTTATTTAGGCAGATCAATATAAAAGGAATGGTTTTGATTTTTTTTTTTTTTTATATATATTAAAACAAAACTCATAACATACATTCCAAAATCTCAAATACAATTACATATTGCCCTAAACGGGTCTTTCAAATAATACATACCTCCATAGAGGTTTTAAAATAAGTGACAAGTCCACGCAGGGACTAATACAAGATAGGTGTCCATGCAAGGACTAAAGATAAGTCCACGTAGGGACTGAAATACGATAAGTTGTCCACACAGGGACTTATTTCAAAGTAGAAATTACAGTAGTACTACTATTAAGGGCTAGTGGTCACGTTTCTTCTTTTTGCCCTTTAGTAGGTTCGCCAAGCCTTTGAGAAATCCTCGGTGGCTTTTCTTTTCTTCCTCGAACTCTCTCTCCACACGATCTAGTCGATGGAGTATTTCTTCCTGTTCAGGAGGAGAAAAAAACGTGGTTGTTGCGCTTGATGCGGAACGGGAGGTCTGGGAGGTATTGGATACCCATGAGCTGAGTAATCCGGTGGTCCCATGTTTCCATGTGCTCCGTCAGGGTAGCGCGCATTATATCTTGCCGACACCACATATGGGTCGCGCTCATAGCCGTAGTTGTATTGTGCCTGTGACGGTTCGAACGGGTTGTAAGCCGTTGGACCTGTGTAAGCTGGTATGGGTTGGTCATACCCAAATGGTGGCGAATTTCGTGCAGTAGGTGCGGAGTTCGCTTCTTGTATAGGACTTGAAGGTCCTTCTTCATGTAGTGGCGGATAGTGGCTACTACTAGAATGTCGAGGAGTGCTGAAGTGGTTACCCCCTCCTCCTCGTGTAGACATACGAGCATTGGTCCTCCTACGCCTCGGCGGATCAGGTATTACTGGTTGTGCCGGTGGCGGAGGTGGTGGCGTAACTGCCTCAAAGCGTGAATCCTCAGAGGGATCCTGTGGATGTCTCGGTTGCGATGTCTGATGAGATGGTGTGTTGTACCACTCATGTCGGTCAAACAAGGCCATAAAGCTGTCTGGGCCTTGATACTGCGGACCATGATATGAAGATCCATCAGATACTTCTATCGGATGCGTGGGCGTACCACGAGCTGGTTCAGTTGGATCCTCATCTTCCTCCATGGGATCTTCAGAAAAATGGTCTTGTGGCCCTAGTGGAACAAAACCTGAAGGTTCCTGTATGTAGTCAGCCGGATTAAACTGAGCTACGTAGTATGGAGTAGGGTCGTCATAGTTCCGGTGCGAAACCGAACGTTTTAGAGGTATGAAGGAAGGTTGTGGGTTGTTGGGATTATTTTCTGAATCTGGCCCAAAGGAGTGCCGGTAGGATGGCGTTGAGCTGTGCGAAGTGGAATGCCTCGCTGGTTCGTAAAGATCTCTTCGTCGTTGTGGCTCTTCGCTCCTTGTCATCGAAGGATGTCTTGTACCAGATGGTCCAGCTTCTTGATCGTGATGTGTCACGATTTCTCCTCGGCCTCTTCGTCCCCTTCCTCTTCCTCGGAATATAACAGGTGGCATTTTCCTGCTCCAAAACTTATTAAAAATCAAATCGAAAAATAAAGACAAAAAGGAGTAAAAATCCGAATTTGTCCTAAGTTATTGTCTAGACTCAAGTATGTGCAATTGTGTCACTGAGATTAAACACATTAGGATAGTGTTTAATTCACTCAATGTTGGCTCTGATACCAACCTGTCACACCCCGATTTCCACGTGTCTCACCGGTGGGCCCGGTGGGGGATTACCGTGACGATGTTGGCAACAATATAGTCAAACCACACAATTATATAATGCACAGCGGAAGCATAATTTAAATATATAATTTCGACCTCTGATTGTAATATCAAAATGTATTACAGAAGTTGAATATCCACAGTGGATCGTAAATACAGATAAAGTATTGTTCCATTAGATACTGCAATCAAGCTTGCGAGGCTTATCCCGACGCTAGGGAGCTAATACCAGCCAATTACGTTTAGGTACCTGCACTTAATCTTTTTGGGGAAAATACGTCAGTTTACACTGGTAAATACATTCAACTGACACATTTAAAAATGTTTATTAAAATTGATTTGAATGCACAAGGCACAAACTCTTTTATAACTTGGGAAAATTCATAATGATCTTGTGAACGTTTTACATGTTCTTTTATGCGTTCAGTAGCCCGGGTCGTGCCGGGTTAAAGATTTATAGACACACCACGTTTGCGTAAAACCATAGTATAAAAACCAACGGCTACGTCTTTTAGTTTTAATGTCGACACTTTATACCGGGTGTACGCCTACACCGGGATGTCGATGGTCGTGGCCATTTCGTAAAATGATGCCAAGGATATCCGGGACAACGGTCATTAAACCCCCCAAAGGCTTATAAGCAACAAAACTGTTTAAATGAGCCAATCATATTTAATCAATTAACCACCTAAGCGATGGAATTATATAATGCTCAATCAAGCGGTATTAATATACCGTAACCCAAGCCCATATAGGGGAAATAAGTTAAAGTATTTACCTTTGCAAGTATAATCCTTAATTAAGATCAAGTCACCGATAGCTTTTACTGGGGCTCCTAATCTGGAACGAAGGTTTTAATTAACCTCTTAGAATCCTAACGGTCCTTGTATTAGCCGTAGCTTAAACCGGTTGATTCCGATATATAGATATGGTTAATTCGCACGAAAAGGCGAAAACCGAGAATGGAGTATGATTTGGCCCCAACAAGTTCAGCGACTCGTTTTATATGGGTTTATAGTTCATACTCTGGGTTTTGGGGTTCAAATAATATAATTTGGCCCATATCGGCTATTGCACGAAAACTAGTTCCATGAGCCGTACCGTGTGCGCAAATAGGCGAAACGGTTAACTATGAGAGTCGTACGCTTATTTCCTAAGTCAATATGCCTTAAAAGTATTTTGGTATCAGTAGGATACCTTCCGTAATGCCCGTAACGAGTTTAAGTTTATTTTATGCCCCGTAGGGGCTTTTTGGTCATTTTAAAGACTTTAAAAAGGCTTTTCGAGTTCTACAGGAAATCTGAGTTTCCCGAACAGCTTATAAAGCTTAAAACACTTTATTTATTATTTAAAACCAGTAGCAACTGGAATCGGGTCAAAAGGCCTTGTAGAACTCCCGTTTTGGTCAAAAAGGGCATATTCGGTATTTACCGAACCGTAGCCATAACCGCAGGTTATGAGCAAGGTAAAAATTATTAAAATTCTTTAAAATTCCCAAAATATTATTTTACCACAGTGGGTAAAAGTTTTGGTGCCGAAAACTTGGGTTAGATGAGCGTTATGCTAATTGCGCCGTTAATTACAAAACTTTCTTAAAAGTGCGCCTTTTAGCATAACTCTCATTCTAGGCCTCGGATTGACGTGAAACTTCAGGGCCATGCTTATAATTTAATAAGCAAGGTTTTGGTCCGTTCATGTGTCCGAAATACTCGTTTTAATTTTAAAAGGCCGTTACGGTTAACTTTTAGGCGAATGACGGAATTGCGTAAAAGACTCGGATAACTCATGAACCGACCACAGAGGCGTATACCAACATGTGACCTGGTCCTAAGAGAGTCCTAAGGTATATTTATACCTCACTAAAACGGGTCAGAACTGAAGTCAAAGCAAAAGTCAAACTTTTGCGACATTCGGCTCCGAACCGGTTCTATATAGTAAATGATCGATTCAAACGAGCGCAAACATGTTTATATACTTATTATCATGTTTTATGATTATCAAAACAGGTTCCATAACATATATATTACAGATTATGCATAAATCGCCAAAATAGCTTTCTGTTGACTTTTTTAATCGCGCGTTTGACTCGATATTTGACATAGTTAGAGTGGTGATCAGGGGGAACCATTTTAGAGGTTTATTACCCACATAAATACCAACTCATAACCATTTTTGATTCGTCATAAGACTGAACCATCACTGAGTTATTTTAAAGTCAAACCGTACTTACGACGGTTTGGTTTTTAGCTAAATACTAAGCATAAACTGAAGTATGAATGATCAAGGCAACTTACAGAAGTTAGGACTTGAATATGGAGCAAAGAAGAACACTTGGGAGCACTTAGAATAATCAGATGGAAGTTGTTTGAGTTGTGTGAATGATATGAGCTTAAGGTGGCTATTTATAGCCAATGCCAAGCATCTTTGATCATTACAACTCTTACAATCAGACCAGAGGTGATGGTAGGTGTCCCCTAAGTGTTATGGGTCGAGCATAGGTGCCCACGCCCCATAATTATGTGCATGATCGTTCACAAGCTCCAAAAGTCAAGAAACTACAAGGTTTCTGCATCTGGGCACTTTACGCGGCCCGCATGGGAGTTCCCATGCTTTCTAATGCGGGTCGCCTAAAGGTTAAGAAATCAGGCGAGTTAGTGAGGAGGCTCGCGGCCCGCCTCGCCTTATGTCTAAACCTTACGCGGGTCGCGTGGGGTTATATTTTCTGAATTTTTCAAATCTTTTATAATGATTACAGAATCGGGCCATTAATAACGAAATCTTTCGTAATGATTTGCCTGACCTTTCGGATTTGAAGGGGTAACTTTGCGGTTTGGCCCTCGGTTATTTACCGATAGGGGCCTCGTGTTATTTACCCGCATTATTAAGTCCCCGGTTTATTTATTAATTATATTGGAAAGCCTTAACTTTCACTGTTGACGCTTTTAACCCTTCTTCTACGAATTCGATCGTAACTTTCTCGTTTCATATCGAAACTTCGCGAAATTCATATATATTATTTTAGTGAGGGTATAATACCGTTACAAAGTCTTTGGAACGTTAAAGGGTCACTCAGAGGTATTATTAAACATGTTGACACAGTTAACCCCTGTAGTTTATAATCTCTCACTTTCTTTCGCGTTTTGTTTTTTGTACGATCTATAATTTATTCGTTTGAAGGTTTAAGCATTATTTAGGGATACTATACAGTATATTTACCCTTGTTGACATTTATAACCCTCGAATTTATATACTTTCAAGGTTTGTCAAAATTAGTCCTTTATTTATTATAGATGCCACGTGTAAACAAATGACACGTGTTAACACATCATTGGACACAAAACTTCGAGGTGTTACATCCTCACCCCCTTAAAATAAATCTCGACCCGAGATTTACTCAAATAAATAGGGGTATTTTTCTTTCATTGTAGCTTCGACTTCCCACGTATATTCAGGACCTCTACGAGCATCCCATTTGACTTTTACAATCGGTACGTGCTTTCTGCGAAGCTTCTTCACCTGTCGATCTTCAATCGACAAGGGTTTTTCTATAAACTTTAAGCTCTCATCTATATGCACATCTGTGTGTGGAATCACCAACGACTCGTCGGCGAAGCACTTTTTGAGATTGCAGATGTGGAACACATTGTGAATTCCATTGAGCTCTTCAGGCAAGTTCAGTTTATAGGCAACTGATCCGACTCGTTCAATGACCTCAAAAGGCCCTATGTATCTCGGACTCAGCTTGCCCTTCTTGCCGAAACGCATCACCCCCTTCCAGGGTGACACCTTAAGTAATACTTTTTCACCTACTTCGAAGTGAAAATCCTTACGCTTTGGATCAGCGTAACTCTTCTGCCTATCGCGGGCAGCCTTGAGACGTTCCCGGATCTGGACAATCTTGTCCGTTGTCTGGAAAACAATCTCCGGTCCCGATAATTGGACCTCTCCTACTTCCGCCCAACAAACAGGCGATCTACATTTCCTACCATATAATGCCTCAAAAGGCGCAGCCTTTATGCTGGTGTGGTAGCTATTATTGTAGGAGAATTCGATCAGGGGTAGGTTCTTATCCCAGTTACCACCTAGATCGATCGCACATGCACGAAGCATGTCTTCTAGCGTTTGGATAGTACGCTCACTTTGACCGTCCGTCTGTGGATGGTACGCCGTACTAAAGTTTAAACGCGTGCCCAAAGATTGCTGGAAACTTTTCCAGAAGTGAGATGTGTATCTAGTATCCCTGTCGGAGATAATAGACACAGGTATGCCGTGTAAGGCTACAATCTTATCAACATAAAGTTGGGCTAACATATCGGAGCTATACGTCTCCTTGATGGGTAGAAAATGAGCTGATTTAGTCAGCCTATCAACCATGACCCATATTGTATCGTTTCCTTTCCTGGTCTTGGGTAACTTGGTTATGAAGTCCATAGTTACACATTCCCACTTCCACTCGGGAAGTTCAGGCTGTTGTAGCAAACCAGATGGCTTTTGGTGCTCGGCTTTGACTTGAGCACAAGTCAAGCACTTTGCTACATGGGCGGCTACAGACTTTTTCAAGCCTATCCACCAATAATTTGCCTTTAAGTCTTGGTACATTTTATCAGCACCAGGATGGATTGATATTTTGTCTTTGCAAGCTAGTATGATACATAATTTAGCAAATTTAAACATGTGTATTTGAGATTTATTCATGCTTATGTTATGTAAACAAACTAGTATGCTCACCGACGTAATTTGTGTTGACGGATACTTTATACATGTTGCAGGAAATATTTAATGATGATATCGCAAGAAAAGACTTAAGGTGGATTTAGATACTCACCTAGTTAGATTATGCATTTTGATATTTTTAGCCTAGAAATTTGATTGTTGTATTTCTCTCTTTAAATAATGTAATGCATGTTTTGATGAAATGAAGTGAAATTTTGAATTTTAATCTAGTGTTGCAAAATTTAGTGTTATGTTGTCTTTGAGCAATCTATAAGTCTCGTCTCGATGTTCCCGCCATCGGTTGGGGTGTGACAGTATTGAGGTTCCCCAATCGCATCAAATGGACACTAACCATGATTTGGGGGCTTTAAATGTTGAACAAAAGCACCAAATGGAGGATGATAACCTATCTAAAAAATCTCTCTCAAGTCGTCATCCGTTTTCCCATGAAATCTTCAAGCGAAGGTCTAAATCTTCCTCATTCACCACTGATTCCCCCCCATCCCACTCGATCGTCTATCGTCTACAACTCCTACTCATTTAGGAATAAAATAATTTTGTAAATTCGTCCCTTGATTTGGGAGATACGGCTCCCAATCCGAACCCTAATGTTGGTGCCACACCCCCTTCTTGTGATGGAACAACCTCTTTGAAGTTGGATGGGGATGAATCTGTTGGTGCAGTTGTCTGTCGACTACATCTTCGTTCGAGTCTTAGAGTCTTAGAATAGGAATGATTGTAAATGATTGTAAATATGAGAAAGTGTGATTGTATAGGTTTAGATGCTGGATCGCTCTTTAGGACATTTAGTGTTTGGACCGCTCATACGACAAGACATGGACCGCTCGAGTGACAGTTGTCATGGACCGCTTTTATGACTTGTCTGGACCGCTTATTGGACATGTCCAATAAGCGGTTCCCAATCACTATATATACCTCATTAGCGATTCCATTTAGAACGGTTGGAACAGTTGGAGAAAACGTGCCGAAGTTCTGCCGGTACGAGATTTGAAGTGTAATCAGCGTCAAATCAATAAAACAAGTAGTTAAAGTGATTAGCCTGCTGTTTCTACCTTAGTTTTTTGTAATTCCGCACCTGAAACCAAGGAGAAAGCCTCTGAACGACTCGTTCGGGTCAGAATACGATCCTACAAGTGGTATCAGAGCTCAGGAGGAGGTTCTCTGCAGAAATTAGCCGGATTTCGTCACTTTTTCTTACTTCTACACCTTCTTTTTCTGATTCGAGAAGATTTCACGGTCGGAATTTGCTCAATTTTTCACAGATTGTGCGAAATAGTATCGAGATAAACCCTAGATAGTTTCAGATCAAAACTCAAAGTCTAAGTGGATCAAAATTGGATTTGAATGTGGACCGCTCGTTCGAACATAGCCTGAACCGCTCGACCGAACAGTTCTGAACCGCTCATCCGGACGGTTGAGGATCGCTCATCCGAAAGATCAGGAACCGCTCATTCGAAAGATCAGGAACCGCTTATCCGAACGATCAGGAACCGCTTATCCGGACCATTGTGAATCGCTCATTCGGTCGGATTGTTCTTGGATCGCTTATTCGAACTGATTTGGACCGCTCCAAATTCACTGATTGTGGATCGCCTATTTGGATCATTTCTGGATCGCTTATTCAGACAATTTTTGGATCGCTTATTTGTCATCCGGTTTGCTTATCTGGACCGCTTATTTGGCTCAATTGCTGTTTGGTTCGCTTTTCTGTCACATTTTGATCGCTTATTCGTCAACAAACACGTGTCGTTCTGTTTTGCGAAACATGGCAATGATGTTTGATGAACATGAGAACTATTATTTTCGAAAGATTTAATAACTGGAATAACGGATTTCTAGATGAGGGGTATAGAAAAGTGAGCAAAGATGGTTGGGCAAAAAGGTTCAAATATTTCGTGTGTCTGAAAGACGAAACGTTGGATGATCTTAAAGACAGATATAGTGTTTTACTGAGTTATATGAAAAATCATGAGATATACCCATCAAATGTTGAAAAATTGGAGAAATTTGCAGATGCATTACCGATTGAATGGGGTGAATGTTTGAAGAATTTAAGGGAGAACTCAAATTTTTCAAAACTACCTCTAAATCAATTCATCAGCAAACTTCAAGCTCATGAACTTGAAGATAGAAAGAAAAAGAAAGATTTGATCAAGGTTTTGGAGTATAATGTGCTAGATCTAAGTTCAGATGTGATTGAAGAGATGCACAAAAGGGTCACTAAATGTATCAGGACAAAACATGTGCTGAAATACGATTTCAAACAAGGTTGTTATATTGATAATAATGGAAATCCTTTTGATTTCGTTAAATTGTTTTGTGCAGGTACATTGATAGCAAAGGAAGAAGAAACTCCAAAAGCTGAAGAATCGGTGAAGAATGAAACAGTGTGCTCTAAGTGTGACAACTTTAAGACTGACAATGACAAACTCGTGAAAGACATGGCAAGTTTGGCATCTGAAGTCAAAAAGTTGAAAGACGAGAAGCACGTTGCTGAAAATCAGATTCTTATTCTGAAAGAAAATTGTGAGAAGTTGAAAGCTGAAAATGACAAACTGTTGGTTGGTTTTAACAGTTTGACTTTGAAAAATCAAGAATTTGAGGGGCAAGTGAAAATTCTTGAAGATGGGAGAAATGTGTTCAGTAAAAACAACATTGAAAAACAGAAGATGATAAATTCCCTCTTCAGAAAATTATCGAACTTGAAAAAGAAGGTGAACGCGCTCAAAAGAAAATCAAAGAGTTGGTAAAAGAGCTTGAAAGCAAACAGAAATCTTTAGAAGATTTAGATTGCTGGATTAAGCTTGAAAACAAGAATCTGAAAGCGAATGAATCAAAATTTCAGGAACAGATAAAAGTTTTGATAAATGAAAAGTCTGTTCTTGAAAATTTGAAGAATGATAATGAGAAAACAATCAAGTCTCATTTTGGGAGAATATCTCAACTTGAAAGTGAAGCTGAGAATTCAAGGAACAAAATTGAAGAACTTGAAAAGAAATTGATAGGTTTTGTGACTAAATCTGACAGTTTGAATTTTCCCTGTCCAAAACAAATCAATTCAGTTCCGATAAGTGAAAATGCTACAAACTTTGACAAAGTCAAAGTCAAAGATTGTGATGATAAAACTGATGAGGAAAATGAGAAATTTTATTCAGCAGATGAGTCTGAGACAGAGTCTGATGATGAAAATGTTAAAAAAGAAAAACAAAAATTGTTTTTAAAGTTGAAAGAAAATTTTCAGAAAACTGTTCTGCAATCAACTGAAAAAGGTGAATGCTCTAAGCAAAAACCTGTGAAGAAGATTGTAGAACAGAAACAAAAATTTAAAAATGAAAGAAAAAACTCATCAGTACGATCATCCAATCAAAAGAAAAAATTACAAAAAGTAGAAAATGAAAATTCAAAAATTATTGTGTGCACGAGGAACTACAGTGCTAAAGCGTCAAAACCAGCAAACTTGAGGAAGGAATATCACCAAGCCAGACAATGCTATGATCTGAGCGTTTGGTGTGAAAATGGTGATAGGTACGATAACAGAGTGTGTTACAGCTGCGGATATCACGGACACATTGTTGTTAACTGCCAATACTGGAGTTATGAGACCAGGAGGTGCTATAATTGCAATATCAAAGGTCACATTGCCAGAGATTGCCCAAGGAGATCGAATGAAAGATTGAGGGCTAATTCTCAGAAATCGGCAAAGATTCCAGTCAAAGTCAAGCCCCAGGAACAGAAGGTTCTGAAACCTAAAGTTCAAGAACAGAAAATTCAAGAAAAGAAAGTCAAGCTTTCACAGGGGCAGAAAGACCGACTGAGGAAAAAGAGAAAGAAAGCGAGAGAATATCTCGAAAAGATTTTGTCCTCGGGTTCACCCGACAGCTCGAAGAAGAGTTCTGATGAATCAACTTCCTCGGCTGCAAAGTCAAGCAAGATGAATTCTTCAGATACAAATCTGAGGACTAAAGAGGATAAGAAGAAGAAGAAGAAAGTGAAGTTTTCACTTCCTGGCGATGAATCTGTTTCTTCGGAAACAAAGGAGCCACATGTCGGCAATGAATCTGACAGGTCAAAGTCAGACAAGCCACATTCAGGCAATGATTCTGGTTCGTCAAAGCCAGAAGAGCCATTGGTTAAGGAAAAATTGTCGAAAACACCCAAGGCTGGTCGGGCTTGGGTGGATCTTTTTAAATGAAAAACCTGACTTGCCGGAGCTCCCAGGTTTGTAAGCGTGGAGCATGAATCGGCATCTTTTTAAATCTGTGTTTGAAGATTTTGCAGGAATTGCCGGAGATCCCAAGATGGTATCGTGGATCATGAATCGGCATCTTTCTTGAATTTTATTCGGTAACGTCAATCATGCAAACGGTAAAGAGGTTTGGTTGTGTTTGTGAATGTTTTACAAGTGATACAGAGGATTCTGGACTGCATATGGTAAATCAAGGACATTAACTTGTACTTGGATTTTCCTACTTTTGTGTAGAAAACAAGATGATGAAGTAACCCCGTACCTAAACTGTTTGGTAAACAAACTAATTTTTTCCGGAAAAACCATTTTGATTAAAACAAACTTAAGTGTTTTGAAATCTAAATGGGAAAATAGTTTGTTGTGAGGGGGAGTTCTGATTGTTTACGCCATATGGATGGAGAATTGAAGTGATTCTCATCATGTTGTCAACTTTGTATAGTTTGTTTCAAATTTTCCCAGAAAATCAAAATTGAAACATATTTTGATTTTAGGGGGAGAAAATTAAAAAAAAAATAGAAAATTTGAAAATGTCAAAAACATTGAAAAATTAAAAATGAGTTTTGTTGTGAAAAAGAGGAAATGATAGTAAATCAGTGGACTATCACAGCATGCTAAAGAAATGTAATGTAAAATGTGATAAACGGTCTCACTAATGATGTGACGATAGGTTTTTATACATTTAGTAGATTTATTCGGGATATAAACCTAAAATTTCAAACTTGTGAAATTCGTGGGGAACACTACTTGGATATATAGGTAACCCCTGAAATCTCGTTTGAAAGGTCTCGTATTCTGATATACTAGGTGTTTATACTCTATGATGTCTGGGGTATTATTCCGGGACTTCTGCTGAACGGTAGTTCTGACCTAGTCCTTGGCTAATACTTTCCACAAAATGCTTGAAATATAGCATAAAGCCCTCAGTTGATTAGACAATAAAATTGATAATCATCTGTTGTAGCTGAAAAGATCCTCTAAAGGGGACACACTGCTAAGTCGAAGCTGATATCTCTCTGCTGAACGGAAGTTCTGACCTGAGATCCCTCAGTTCTCGCATCTTTCCCCTAATTTATGTACAAACATCATTGTAGTATTCATACCTGTAAGACTGAATATTGGGATTCTGGATACGGGAGTATATTCAAGAGGTGGGACACATGAATTGAACTAAGTTCATAAAATACCTAAATAGGATCCTGAATAGATTGAAAATTGTATGAAAATTTAAGAGGACAATTATATCGTCAATCTACGTGAATCGTTTAGAACTTAAAACGATTAAAAGCTTAACGGTGCTTGTGTTATGTCTCAAAAACTGATATGATCCTCTTGCACAAACTCACAAAAATATGTTTGTATATATTTCATTTCTGCTATTGATTTCTGTCTTTGAGTTTACATATCATATTTTAAAAATCCAAAAAAGATTTTCGACAACTGATGGTGAAGAGCTGATTTTCAAAATCTCAAAGGCTAAACTTGATGAACAGACAGGTTGGTTAAGTTGTTTGAAATGTTTAAAATGATTCATTAGGTTATTTGTGAAGCAGTGGTTAATTGAAAACAGTATCACATGATTAAGTTGATTCATTAAGTTGAATCACAATTATTCTGTTTTGTGATAGAGTGGTTGAGTTTTGCAGGTTTCTGATCCTGTTGCTACAGATAGCCAGGAGATATATCAGAACCAGAGATGATGAACTGAACAGAGAGAAGCCAGGAGATAATTTCGATGGTGGTAACAAAATCCCAGACGACTATCCTAGCAGAGTGATAGGGGGAGTCTGATGAAAGTTATAGCCAAAGAAAGATAGATCCAGGCAGAATTCTTGAAGAAGACCGAACTATATCCGAGAATGTCTTGTTGAAGACTCTCACTGAAGATTCCGTCAACATTCAAGGGGGAGTCTGTTGGTGCAGTTGTCTGTCGACTACATCTTCGTTCGAGTCTTAAAGTCTTAGAATAGGAATGATTGTAAATGATTGTAAATATGAGAAAGTGTGATTGTATAGGTTTAGATGCTGGATCGCTCTTTAGGACATTTAGTGTTTGGATCGCTCATACGACAAGACATGGACCGCTCGAGTGACAGTTGTCATGGACCGCTTTTATGACTTGTCTGGACCGCTTATTGGACATGTCCAATAAGCGGTTCCCAATCACTATATATACCTCATTAGCGATTCCATTTAGAACGGTTGGAACAGTTGGAGAAAACGTGCCGAAGTTCTGCCGGTACGAGATTTGAAGTGTAATCAGCGTCAAATCAATAAAACAAGTAGTTAAAGTGATTAGCCTGCTGTTTCTACCTTAGTTTTTTGTAATTCTGCACCTGAAACCAAGGAGAAAGCCTCTGAACGACTCGTTCGGGTCAGAATACGATCCTACAGAATCGTCCCCTACAAGCCATATTGGTGATGAATTATTTCTTCATAATTCATCCTTTGATCCTGATTATGTGGTTAGAATGACAATCAGCCCAACAAAGGTGGATGGGGATGAATCCTCCTTCGTCGTTAATCAATAAATTGGCTAAAATTGAGACGGATATTTGTTAAAGATGGTGTAATTGGTGGTGTTTGTGGTGGTGGTGTTGTGATGGTGATGGTGTTGCAGACGGTGTAATTGGTAGTGTTTGTGGTGGTGGTGGGTTGCGAGATTAGCAAAATATCCTTTCAACTAACGGTTAAACACATGGTTGACTAACGTAAGGACACAAATGGCAAGAAATTGCAAACCACAAGTATTCAGATGTCCATGATTTTGATTTAGGGTCGCATGTTGATTCCGACAACCTACCAGAGGGACACAAATTGCAGTTTACTCTAAGAATTAATTGTGTTAAACAAACATAAAAAATAAAGAGTGGGGGATCGGAGATAGATATAATATTAGTTGAGTGGTGAAGATAGAAAATGAAAGAAATGATATTAAGGTGCCACCAAAAGATAAAAGATGTGTATAGCAGAAAACAAAAATCTTAAATATTTATAGGAATTTCCACATAGATCCATCTAAGCTCACAAATTAATTCATTATGTCTGAGTTTTCTACCTTGTGAATATAATTTGTGAATAACTACTTAAAAACTATGATGAGTTAACTTCTTATTTCATTATCATGATAAATTAACACATTACACAAGTTAGTAAAGATAAAAAGATCATGATTAGTTTGGTTTTTATGTTTAAAAGCAACAAAATAATATATTATTAAAAAACACAACTGATGTGACATTCAACAGGAGATAATATTCTTAATTAAAATTATATAAAGATGCATGTGTAAACAAGGTGAGACGATCGGAACTTAAGCTCATCTTAAATAATAACTTATATGCATTTTAATTATTTTTTTAATATATTTATAACTAAAAAGTTTTTTGATAACATATTATTTAGTTATTTAATCGTAATTATATATATGATAATATTTTTTACTAATCAACTAGTGACAACCATCTCATCGTCATGCTAAACTATAAGTAAAAACTTACGAGAATCACAATATCCATATAAAAACTTTCACATATTACTTTAAATGTGATATACCAAATGAACTTTTACTTCTTTATCATTCTCTTTTTCATTACATGTAAATGACATATATGGTGCACGAGCCTCCCCCATCCGCGTAGTCCGAGGTTGTTGGACCAACTTGGGTCTATGTACGTATCTTTACACTGCATTTTTGAAAGAAATTGTTTTTACTACTCGAACTTTTGACCTTTAGATCACATGCTAGCATCCTTACCGTTATTACAAAATCTGCCACTTCTTTGTCATCACATGTCATTACCTTTATACAACAATATTAGCAATGTTAAGTAGTTATTATTTTATAACTTTTACTTTAGAATTGGTTGTTACTATGGGTGGCAACTTTGATACGACCCGAAACCTGAGCTGAACCCGACATGAAATAACAATATGTTTTTGGTCACTAACATTCCCCGTTCAAAAATGGACCGAGTTTGGATCGACCCGTATTAAAAACAGGTCGGTTCGGTTAGGCTCGTATAAAAACAGTTTGACCCATTAACCTGTTTAAATATATTTAAAAATTTACATTTTTGTTTTTGTTTTTACCATTTTTCATTTTACATGGTTTGCATAATAATACTAGGTTTGTCACACCATATTAGATACTTGTCCCATTTATACTCCCATTATACACGTTTCTTATAACCCATTTACAACCCTACTACCCGCTTATAACTTACCAACATGTATGACTTGTTTAAAAATGTGGGTTAAACATAGCGTGTTCAAGTTAAGCCGAATTTGTGTATAAGCAAGTTAGGTTTAAAATCATCAACACAAATAAATTACACATTTACAACCCATTTGTAATGAGAACTAAAGAAATTAGCTGTTTAAAAAAAATCTTTGTGGTTTATTTAGAATGCACACATTCCAAGAAGATAAAGCATTGTGTCCACCCATCAATTTTGTCAAATATATTCTCCTCCTTTTATCATCT
Organism: Helianthus annuus; assembly: GCF_002127325.2. NCBI lineage: Eukaryota > Viridiplantae > Streptophyta > Magnoliopsida > Asterales > Asteraceae > Helianthus > Helianthus annuus. The sequence goes on from NC_035443.2 coordinate 41,563,874, forward strand.
TCAACCTTAGAAACCTCAATTCCAAAATCAGAATTTCCACTTTTGACTTTTGATCATCGAATAAGGCTGCAATCATACATCAAATCTCTCTCACGCTGATTCTCTACAGTTCCGGTTAACTTGCTAAAAGGTAATTCAAAGCCCCTTTTGCCAATTTCAATTATGATCATACTGTTCTTCTTCTTTTACTTTTCTTGGGTTTGATACTTTGATTCGACTGCCAATCAATCTTTTAACCATTTCGGTTTCAGTCAAATCATTCGGCTGTTAATTACTGTTCAATACATAGGATTGATTGTGTATTAATTTGCTGTTTGTTTCATGTTCGGTAGATTACTACTGCCAGAATCGCCATATTCAACCCGACCCGTTTCACTTAATCGTAACCCGACGTTTTGTCGGTGGTCGGTGGATGCTAATTATTATTTTAAACATTTTTTTTTTTATTTTTTAGACATGTAACGTTTGTACGGCTGTCGGCAGCTCGTCTGGTACATTTTATGCCACGTGGCCGGCATTTTCTCTAAAGAAGCTACGTGTCACATCCCTAGTATTGTTTAGTGGATCGTTTGACAGAAAGTCCGTTTACGTTTTCTTAGTTAAAAGAACGGACATGAACATATGTCTAACGTTCGCATATGTCTAACGTTCGCTCGTTTATGTTCGTTAGTTTATATATCCATTTGGAATATTACTCTTACAATTTTGTGTAGTTTTATGAAATTAAAATAGAATTAAATGCCATTTTAGTCTATGTGGTTTGGGTTATTTTGCCTGTTTGGTCCAAAGGTTGAAACGTTGCCATTTTAGTCCAAATAGTTTCAACTTTCAAACGTTGCCATTTTAGTCTACTGGGTTAACTCCATCCATTTTTTATGTTAACGAGAAGGGCAATTCGGTCATTTTTTATGTAATTCTGCTAATTAGAAGGGCAATTCGTGCATATAAAATGACCGAATTGCCCTTCTCGTTAACATAAAAATTGGATGAAATTAATCCAGTGGACTAAAATGCAAACTTTTAAAACTATTTGGACTGAAATAGCAACGTTTCAAACCTTTGGACTAAACTGGCAAAATGACCCAAACCACGGGGACTAAAATGGCATTTAACTCGATTAAAATATTATCACCTCTTTCAATTTAATCTAGTTTTAAATTTTTTAGCCTAACATATTGTTGTTCACGTTTACCTTTAGTTGGTTTTCGCTTGGTTGGATCATTCATCTATGTTTAATTATGTTTATACGTTTAGGTTTGTGAACCGTTCCTTTATACCATTAGCAAACGGACAAAAACGAACATGAACACACATTTTCTTAAAGAATGAACACATACATGAATATATATGTTCGGTTAAACATAAACGAACGAAAACGAACATGTCTCGCTCATGTTCATTTGTTTCATTTACAAGCCCAGCGCTAAGATGTCCACGTGGACCCAATTTCGCCTTAGAGTACATGTTTGTTTTAAAAAACTTTTTAAGTCGATGTTTATTTTATGGAAGTTGATTGGTCATATGTTTATTTCGGGGATTTTTTCGTAATCGAAATGGATCTAAGTATCTAACATCCCTTGGTGATTTTTGTAGTCTTTGAGGTAAATTTTTTGTGAAGATTAATAAAAAAATGTTTGAATTTATGGCAGAAAGATCATGTCTTCCTTTGCTACAGCTGAAGTTTGTGATGCACACGCGTCCCACCTAGCAAACGGTGATCTCCGGGCCCTGGCGCCTGTATTCAAGACTTACGGCCAATGCCGGGCTTTCTCAGGGCCGGTATGCACGCTCAAGGTGTTCGAAGATAACGTGTTGGTTAGGGACCATCTTGAGACCAAAGGGGAAGGAAGGGTTCTAGTGATTGATGGAGGAGGGAGCATGAGATGTGCACTTGTGGGTGGCAATCTTGGTCAATTGGCTCAAAACAATGGGTGGGCTGGGATTGTGGTTAACGGTTGCATCCGCGACGTGGATGAGATCAATGGGTGTGATATAGGGGTGCGAGCATTGGCGTCGCACCCTCAGAAGTCGAATAAGAGAGGCGTTGGTGAAAAGTATGTGCCGGTTCATATTGGTGGAACCTTGATCCATGATGGGGAATGGTTGTATGCGGATAGCGATGGGATCCTTGTGTCGAAAAACGAGTTGTCTTTATGAAATAGTTAGCCATTCATAATATATAAATTGGCAAGTGTTTAGTAATTTGTTTTTTGTACTTTTAATAAAAGTTTTAATAAGATAGCAATGAACCTCTAATGAGTATTTCAATAATTTATAAATTAGGGAATTCCATGATTTGTTTTAAAAGTTGGAATCTTCACATGAGACGTATGTTTATAGTTTTCTTTTATGTGAAAACTATGATTTTCAATATGTTAATATTAAGAAAATGATTTTTACCATCTTAATATTATAGCTTGAGAACCATGATTCTCGTATTACATTTGAATTGGTTAAAGTGTTGGTAGATCGCAGTTGGTTGTGTGTCTTTGGCTAGATGCTATAATAGTTGGTTTTATACAAACTTAATTTTCTAAGAGGTTAAGATTATCTAAACCCGTCACAAACTCATCACTTTACCATCCCTACTTACTAGTATCCCAATAGAAACGTGCAAAAGACTTAAGGGTTGCGTAGTAATTAACGAAGAATGAACGGTGTCCGGAGAGTCCTAGATTTCGATGATTGCGGGTCTGATTTTGGTGAAGGCAAAGAGAAAATTGAAGGTGATTATTGAGTGGTAAGGGTTTGCAATGTTGTTTAGAGGTTTTGTTATATACTAATTGTGACCGACAAATGTTAATTGGAATGTTTCAGATTTTAAAATATTCGGTTTTGAAATTGGATTGATTTGATGATACAGTAGAAACTCTATAAAATAATACACTTGGACCACCAAAATTTATTAATTAAAAGAGTTATTAATTAATCGATAAATTAATAATTATTAATTTATATATTAACTAGGTTATCACCCGGGTGCTACCCGGGTTGGAGAAAACTATTAAGATAAATATTAAGTGTACAAATAAAATAAAATACAAAGTCTCATTTACATAAATTAGTGATACAGTGGATACACAATTTAAAGATAGTCGAGTCCCTTTGAAGATGCATATCCTTCGAGTTACCAAAACCTTTCCCGTAGTAAATTGAGTTCCCTCTAAAAAAAAAAAAACAACCAAATTATAAGTGTTTATGTATATAATATAAACTTTAGTGTCGATACCCGGGATTGTTTCCCGGGCTCGAGAAAGTAATTTAGATAAATAATTTGTGTATAAATAAAATATAACAAAATACAAATAAAGCGTCATATTACATATTAAACATAGCCCGTTTATTAGTGACATGGTTACGGATCAAACATAGCCCTGAATATATAATCTCTGAGAGTCCATCCTGTAGATATTGATCATGTTTCATGCTAGTTTTAAAATTCTTCACAACGAACATGAAGGCAAAAAATAACTACCAACAAAATGGCACCAGTTGTGAATGAGCCCAGCAAGAGCATTTCAATTTTAAATTCCCTGCAAATATAAAGTGGTAATAATATTAATGTAGGATTTAATGAAAAACTAAAAAAAGATATTTTGAAAAAGGGCATCTCTAACATTCTGAATAAATAACGATTCATGAGATATAAGTGTTAAGGGTCATGAAGCTATACCGACACCCAGCCCGACTAATAAATGACCGAATATAGACATGTATGGATCGGGTGCAGCTGCCATCACAAAAGATCCAAGTGCGAAAATTACATCAGCGATCTTCAAAGGATTTGGAGAACCTCAGCAACAACTATCCAGATCATACACCCTGTTGCAAAACCCGTACAAAAAGGCAGCAGTTTGTTAAAGGCATCAGCACATATAAAAGAAGGTAATGCTACAATGGGCTGCAAAAAAAACATGAACTAAAGTTACCAAAAGACCCTGAGAAAGACCTTTTGAGCCAGCAAAAGACACCCCGACTCCAGATTCTTCCCCAAAAGAATGAAGCGTCATGATTCCAATTACAAGAATAACCTTATTCGCATCTGCTCCTTTTATGTCCAGCATACTGACTTCCCGATAATGCTCGAGAAACTATAAATAATAAAAGAAAAACTTATGTCAATCATGATACCCAAACTATAAAATTACATCAGCGATAAGCGTAGCACTTTTGCGTCCTTGAACGCCTTGTGACATCAATAAGAAAGCGCAAATAATAGAATTTAAAAACTCACCACTACATTTTCAACTAAAAAGAGAAAATTATAAACAATTGAACACTGAAATTAAAATGTTTATTCTAAACTGTATATATAAACAACCAATGGTGATGCAATAAGACCATCTTCCCCTGATATTTTCTTGAAAATGTAGTGGAAGTTCCTCATAATATAACAAACGTCTTAAAGTACATACAAAACTCATTCATTCTCCATTAGATTCAGTTTTATTTCATATAGACGTGTACCAGAACTTTTGTCTTTTTAACTTCTAATATCTACATAACTTCCAAATTCGAAGAGTAAGCGTAAATGAAAAATTGATAAATTTATACATAACTGGTCGAGCCACCGAACCCGTACAATTTGGCTTGTCATACCCCGAAACCGTAGTTAGTGGCTTGCCCCAAATTTCAAAAAACTAATGAAGCCGGACCAAGAACACCAATGGTTATAGTTATAAAAAATATAAAGACTATACTTTTATAACAGTATGGTAGTTAGTATGGTAGTTAAGACTGAATAGATATATAAAGGGGTCAAAATTTTGTAATATGTCAAAACAGGTTGCATTGACCTAATCACATTTGTTCAAAAGGTAACTTTTAAAATACCAAGTGTGAAATATGAATACTCTATTTACATTTTTCCATTACTCATCTGTTATTTCTAATGTTGAACACTTTTGGCAATTTTTGACCCATTCACATACTCTGCACATTAACATGTTTATTAATATACCCATTTGACCTATTAGATATAAAATATAACCTAGACCAATCATGTACAAGTAAACCGGTCAAATTTGCTAAAGCGAAGATCAAATCATGATGGATCATGTAAAATGTCAAAAGTAAAAAACTTGATTTTGAGAATAAAGCATTTACTGGTATGCACTCGTGCATAGAAGAGCCTTTCACCCTTCAATTAAATGCAATATTATCCGGTGAGTGGGAATTAAAAATAATACATAAATAAGGTACGGAAAAAGATGTTTGCGGATGCCTTACATACTCTTGCCTGTCTCACTTATTTGGAGTGCCCAGATCTCTTGTTAGCCTGCAAATGAACAAAAATACCGGAGTTATATTAAATAAACGTAATAGGATTACTTAGAAGCTTTAATCAAACACACTCGTTTGTAAACACATAACGTTGCTTTGATCAACCAACAATATCATCATCAATTTGTAGCATGCTTTTCAGCACTTTAACTACCATTTTACAGCAATGAAATCTCATTTTTCAACATCATTTTTTCATTATACATAATTCAACCCACAATGAAAAATTATTTTAACCCAAATATACTTTGACCCATTACCAAACATGTGCATCTTTCAAAACTCTATCCATTTAACCCATTACCCATCCCCTCTGAACGACACATTACCAATCACCTGGAAATGTAAGATGTCCTGCTTGAATGGAACCATCAGGCAAATAGCAATGACGAACATATATACCTGGAATCTTGTTAAGAGCAATTCGAGCCCGTTCAGCACAATTTAAATAAAAAAAAGTTAAACCATGAATAATATTAATTAAGAACCCTAGAGAAATGAAATCAAACCACTTTCGATTTTCCTGTGCCTTTATCTCTAACCAGGTTCACATCAACAATCTCACCATATCTACATGTTAAAAAGTATGTTAAGTATTCAGTGACAATTGAAAAGGATGTTAGTTCGGTAATGTGACTCAATTTTAGTAGAAATGGAACTTAACTCTATTAAAACCCCGATCATTGCTGACAATCCATACACCCATATGACCGAACACAAGCCAACCTAAACTAAAATATCACCCATATGACCGAAATCCATTTTGACCCGTTACCCAACCCACTCACTCACTCACTTTGCCCAATTATTAAGTAGGGGTTTTTAATATTTTAAATAACAATATGCCTCAATTTCTAGTTATAGCAACTAACTGATGTATCGGCCTCAATAGGATGAAGTAATAAGATAGAAAGAAATAAGTCAATTTAGCCAAATAAAAATTCATAGGACTGAAATTTTTTCATGTTCGATCAAAAGGACTAATTTTTGTGTTGGTTCTTGTTACCCTACAAATTAAAAAAAAAAAAGATCACTTATGATCTCAAACAACGCAAAACATAAGAAAACCACCAAGAAAGCAAAAACCATAGATCAAATTGATCATCTATAGGGTACCTTTCGCAAAAACCATAGATCATATATACGAATCAGTCCATCACAAATTCTCTCCTACTTCTCGACATCATCACCACTGAGAATAAGAAACCAAAAACCTCAAGCAAGCAACACATAAATGGTTAATATGAAATACCGAAACCAAAAAAACACAAAAGAAAGGCAAGATTAGGACATGCAAACTCACCTTTGCTAGCCGAAAAAAACAAAAGACGATGAACCTGTTAAAATTGTAAAAATTGTGTTTCAATATTTAAATATAATCAAACGAATTCACCTTTTCTTAATCTACAAAATAGAAATTATTGACCTGTTAAAATTAGTATCTTGCAATATCTTCGATTCTCCTATCAATTTCAAATCCAGAACGGTAAAAGCTCAATAACAAACATGAGTGACATCCACTTGTACAAAATCGTATTATCTATCTGCAGCCATGGACATAACGACAAATCATGAATCACATGGCTGACATTAACATGTGTAGCTCCTTCAAAAATCTGCAGAAAAGCATACGGTAAGTAACTATATGATGATTTATAAACCAGACCAAATGTCATGTTTTACTTACCATCTGTGCAACATATATGTTCAAACCATGAACTGAAATATGGAAGTTTCCAGCAACTCTTTGAACATCCAACACTCCATAAACCTAATTCAGTTAAGGAAAATATTGGTGCTTTAGTATCGTAAACAATATTTATCAATGTTTTGATTATTAATGTCTGCGTATTTTTACAAAATTGATACCCGACACCCTTCTCCATTAGCCAATGCTTGGAGGCTTGTTCAATTATGGGGCACAGGGCTATTAGTTAATGCCGATTAACTGAGCTATTCAAGACGGTTTCACCTTTATCGTAAAACCAAGCGGATGCCGACTTTAGAGGTGAGGAGCGATTCGTACCTATGATCTGATAAGATCAAAGGAATGCAAAAAAAAAAAAGAGATCTAATCAAGAATAAAGATGATCAATAGATAAAAAACTGAATCATACCTTGGTATTGATGATCTTTCAGGAATGAGATTTAGGGATGATGAGAAGGAGATGTATGATGGAAGAAACAGAAACCCTAGATGCGAATGAAGGTTGTGTGTTCTTCGGATTATAAGAAATATATAGTCGAAACCCTAAATTGAGAGATGAAAACCGATGAATCTTAGGGAAGAAGATGAAATCTTGTCATTGATTTGAGATAGAGATGCAGAAGCGTAATAGAGAGGTAGAGAAGAAACGGCAGAGAGGAATCTAATTGAAAATGAAATTAGGGTTTGTGTGGTGGGGAAGAAGCCGTGAGTTTAGAAACAATATATACCCGGGTCAAAATCCGGATCCCTTGTCTGCCCATATAAAGAAAAAAAGACCCGAAATTTTGGAGCCAAAACCAAATTCTAGAGTGCTATGGTGATGCCACATCATTTTCCAAGCCCTTATATCATGACACATCAGCCCTTATTTATCATGTTTATATATATATATAGACTAGCTTAAGAACCCGCAAACTTTGCGGGTTGGTAAAAGAAAATATCTTTATTATCACCATTGACATAAATATTATGATTTTATACACGTTAAAACACAAACCAATATAATAGATTACAACGACAATTTGAAATACAAAACCTTCTACATACAGTTTTAGTAAACCAACAGCATTATCTAACGAACGGAATCTCTGAGTTGGTCCACTTAGTTCACAAATTCTCCTACATAGTAATATTAATTTCCCATTACACGAAATAGCAAAAAAAAGATAAAAGAGAAAGAAAGACACAACTGAAATAACAAAAACTTACCCAGGTCCATTGTTGGCTTAAATCCCCACTCACGGCTATCAGCACGTATCAATTAGGATATGGGAATGTTTCTAAAAAAACACCTCAGGAGCCGAATTCTCAAAATAAATGTTTTCGTGATTCTGACATTAACATTACATTCCAACAGCAATGCCTACATCTGAATGAAAACAGAGCATTAAAGGCAGTACCATAACCACTTTACCCGCATCAATTTATCTACCGATTCATCAGTTACTCTTTTTTCGTTAATCGTTATATAATTGCACTGTTTTTTTATTCATCCGAGATAAAACTAACTAAAAGAAAGCAAGAATTAAGATGCAGACTCTAACCCTGGAATATTCAATAATCAATTTGAGCGACGATATAGCAAAAAAAAAAAACCATAGTTGAGCGACAAATTACCTTTGTAGACGCACGTTGAAGAGGCTGAAGGAACCAGAATTAGCATAAGCACGGTGTAAGTAGGTGGGAGGTATTAGGAGCGCAAGACATATGGTGTAATTAGGTGGAAAGAAACCCGTATAAACAATTGGGATTAGGGTTGGTAGTTGGTACATGCAACCCAAAACTGATCGACGTCGATGAATGCTGATGACACAGAGATCCCTTTGTTTCAAATTAAAAAAGAAAACTATAAACATCAGTATCACAATTTATAAAAGAATACATTAAATGACAAAGAGAACATTTACATCTTTTAATAGATCACTCTTTCAAAAAATGGTTACCTCGCTGGCAAGTGGCTGTCTTCCCTTTACTGACATTGTTTCAACTAAAAGACAATGGTCAATGGTTGGCCTCAACTGTAGAGTATCATACAGTGGCAGGGGCATACTGCATGCCCATCTGAAAGCCTTATCCCATTCCCATTTGGGCTAGCATTGACATGTGAAGGTGGTTTTCTTGTTGTTGCAATTGTAGGGGTACTGGTATCATCATTTGTGGTGGTGGAATTGACATGCTATTCATTAACTTCACTTGTGTTTGTAGCTTCTTTAAATAATCTATCACTTCATCCAACATCGAAGCTTTATTCGTCTATATAATAGTTCCCAAATTTAGATAATTTTTAGTTCACACTGAAATGAGTCAAAAAGTAAATGTTGACTTATGAGGTCAAAAAGACTAAATTATAACTCCAAATTAGACCAAGAGTGATGAAAATTTTCAAACTTTTTTTTGACAACCCAGTTTGCCATAAGCTATTTGCTACATATATAAAGGTCTTAATGTTGTGTATTTAAATGGATGAAGATGAATTTGGAAAAAAAAGATTTGGTAGGATTGACATCAAAAGTCAAACAACACAAAAGAGTATTAACAAATATATTAAATGATTAATCATAACAATGACAATAATGAAATCGGTGCTCCTTAATGTACTCACTGTTTAATAATATTCAAAATAAGATAAATAAGCATGTATCTTTTAACCTGGATAAAATTATGCTCGCTTGCTTATAGCAATAAGTTCCAACATCAGTCCTTGTAACACCGAAATCCGAAATCTGCAACAAATAAATGATCAAACTCAACAGGTCAGGTGTAGCAGCCAGATTAGGGTGGTTTAAAAAACACATGATATATACTGAGTTGGAGGAGGTTAAAGAATAAAAAACCATGGTTGACTTAGTTTTCAAAAAAATTCATTTCTTAAACTTTATCTAAGTGAATCAAGTGTACTTAATATTTATATATCGACCATTCTCTTTCGCTTCTTTCATATATTCAGTACTTAAATCGGGATTACAACATTTTTTCGGTCAGTATTGGTTCGGTAAGGTACGTTACCGGTAAATTATCGGTACAGTACCGGTATTCGTAAGAAGTGCCCATCCCTGCATATACCTAATACAAATAAATAGCAAAAACTGAATCAAACCATGTTATAATTCCAAATCCCACTAAGCTATGATTGATGATTAACTTGAGACCTTTTAAACTTTTTGATTGATTCTAATCACATTTGATAGAATGCAATGCAACAGAAGGGTAGTGCATTACTCCAATTTTTAGCAGCATCACTTAGATTGTGATCTGACACAAGCCCCTCTTAAGCTCCTAATTACCATGAAAAAAATGAAGTTTAGCAAATTTTCATATCATTAACGACTAAAAAAAGGGTATGCCCCAATAAAAAGTGAACTCACCGGAATCTTAGAAGCCCTGGTTGTCGAATGTCTCCGTAAACCCCGCCGAATGAAGTTTATGATATGTTTTTGAAGCCATGAACCACTCAACCATGCCGCCTAAGAAAACCTAAGTTAATAATTGATTATAAGCCTCAACCAAATGTATACTAACGCATTAAGATGCAAATAAATTGGTGGCAATGATGATTTTGTTTATCGTCTATGCCTAAACATTCGAGGTTTATGGGTGTACCTCTCGGTTGACCAGCGGCCCAGCACGTAGTGTGTCTCGTGATCCATATAAGATGGAATCCACCTGCGTACAACATGTACTTATACCGGTGGTATAGTTCCCTCTAACCTCAGGGTTGATATTTCCGCATCTTCCATTTTCGACCACCTGCGCCTACACATTTTTCTATTAAGTTAGACCATATTGTATAGCTTTCAAAATCGTTGATCACAAATAAAAATTAATAAAAAAGAAAACACATCATAACTAAAATAGTTGATAGAAGTCAATATAGATTATACATGTTCTTGCTCTGCATCCAAATAGGTGATTGTCTTTGTTTTTTAAGAAAGCACCTACACAATTTTTCATTCAGTTGGACCATATTGCATAACATTCAAAGCTCAAGAAATACCTTTTTCTTTCAAATATTCAAGTCATATGTCATCAGCAGTAAACTCCAAACCCAACTGTTTAATGGCTGAGGTAAAATGAAGATAATGTCCACCTTGTTCAACCGTTTGAGTTGAAGTTTGAATCATGAAAAATTTAGTGTAAGGTTCGCATAATCATATTTATGTATTTATGTTGTGTCTCAACGGGTAATAGATTTACCTGTATTTTTTTTTCATTTTTCATTCACCAGAACTGTAGCCGCCATTGCCAGAAGCAGCAGCTAGGTCTTCCAGACTCCAACACCGGCGCAAAAAGAAAACCGAAACCACCGAATCCTACCTTATATGAAGCCGTCTTCAACGGCTTGAACAGGTCCGACACCATTATACCCGTCCTAAACAATCCTGAATCAACCTAAAACTGTCTTTTTATACTATAAACCTCGCTTATAAAAGCCTTCGTTTTTTAAGTGCCTTTCCGCCTTCAAACAATATCCACATATTATTCTCCAGCATCCTTTTACCTAAACTGTTCTTCCACCTAAACATCCAATTCATTTAACAATAATCAACAGTCAATATCAATCAACAAATGCAGAGTACTAACTACAAAACACTTACATTTTCAGTCTGTACAGAAAAAACCATGTTACAAGTCGCTGCAGCCTCCTTTTTGGCCACGCTACCGATGAAACTGTGCAGCTTCCACATCGTCTCATTATCAAGAACCGCAAGATCAAGCTCAATTTCATCCGCCGTTTGTTTTCACATTTTTGCTAGCTGGATATTGCTTTAACTGGTTTGGTTATTCACTTTAACCTGTTCGGTTAATAACCGGTTATTTTCAAAAAAAAAATATTCACGATTAACCAGTACATCAGTTAACAACCAGTTAAAAATAACCGGTTAGTTTTAAAAGATCCCTAAGCAATTACTGACCTACGGTTAAAAACATCCACTAATCGATTACTCCTCGATCAACTATTAACCCGCTACAGTTTCAGTTAATAACCGGTTATTTTGTGCACCTCTACCTACACATTATAAATCAAAAAACCCATCAAACTATCACACTCAACAAAATCAAGCAAATCTTTAAAATCAACCTCTTAATAACCTAGATCTAAAAAAGCTATCAACATTCACAACAAATCTTGAACAACCCAGATCCAATTCATCATAATAACCCTCAAATCACAAGAATCAACACAAATCAACAACAATTGACAACAACCCATTACATATAACATGAACAAAAATGAACCACCAAATAAAAGTACAAAACATTTACCCATCATGAGAGAGTCCACAAGGAGGTAACTATTCTTGAAAGAATTGAAACCCCTAAATGGTGTGCGCCAAAAAGGACCCAAAGGCGGTACCTTCAAGTGCACATAACGATATAATGCAATATACAAACTGAAATCACTACAGCCTAACGAATCGAAAAAGAAAAAGTATGAATAAGTGTACATACCTCAACATTGCTGTGTCTTTGTTCACATAGACATTTCCACAAACACGTGGAGTACATGTAAATGATGAGATAAAGAATCTAGTTGCCTGAATGGTGATCAACTTGAATTTCATACAACAACAACATATGCTAACAACAAACATCTAACAACCAAATAACAGATTAATAGATTAAAATACAAACCTTCAATTCTGTTAATATCGGACAGGTTGAAGGGAGACGCGAGCACTTTAACACAGACGTCGTTTGCTTTGATTTCAACCGGCGGAAATTCGAATAGCCGTTGCCGCCAGATACAGCGTCAAAAGACCGCCGGCAACGACGGGCTTCCTCGGAACAGTTGCTTAGCCGAGGTATTCGAAGACGGGGAGAGAAAGATTGAGCTCGGAACAGCCGCCGATTGGATAGATTTAGGGTTTGTGAGAGCGTGTAATTGGCAAGGTTGGAATGATTGAAGAGAGAGAGAGCGACGGTGTGAAGTGAAATAAGAGAAAAGAAAATCCCGCCCAAGGGGAATTCTCTGGCCTAAGAGGGTCTCCACATCACCCAATTGATTGCCTAAGAAAAGGACATGTAGCATTAAGTGTATTTTTTTAGTATAATAGGTAGATATATATATATAAAAGTTTTAATAAGATAGCAATGAACCTCAAATGAGTATTTCAATAATTTATAAATTAGGGAATTCCATGATTTGTTTTAAAAGTTGGAATCTTCACATGAGACGTATGTTTATAGTTTTCTTTTATGTGAAAACTATGATTTTCAATATGTTAATATTAAGAAAATGATTTTTACTATCTTAATATTATAGCTTGAGAACCATGATTCTCGTATTACATTTGAATTGGTTAAAGTGTTGGTAGATCGCAGTTGGTTGTGTGTCTTTGGCTAGATGCCATAATAGTTGGTTTTATACAAACTTAATTTTCTAAGAGGTTAAGATTATCTAAACCCGTCACAAACTCATCACTTTACCATCCCTACTTACTAGTATCCCAATAGAAACGTGCAAAAGACTTAAGGGTTGCGTAGTAATTAACGAAGAATGAACGGTGTCCGGAGAGTCCTAGATTTTGATGATTGCGGGTCTGATTTTGGTGAAGGCAGAGAGAAAATTGAAGGTGATTATTGAGTGGTAAGGGTTTGCAATGTTGTTTAGAGGTTTTGTTATATACTAATTGTGACCGACAAATGTTAATTGGAATGTTTCAGATTTTAAAGTATTCGGTTTTGAAATTGGATTGATTTGATGATACAGTAGAAACTCTATAAAATAATACACTTGGGACCACCAAAATTTATTAATTAAAAGAGTTATTAATTAATCGATAAATTAATAATTATTAATTTATATATTAACTAGGTTATCACCCGGGTGCTACCCGGGTTGGAGAAAACTATTAAGATAAATATTAAGTGTACAAATAAAATAAAATACAAAGTCTCATGTTACATAAATTAGTGATACAGTGGATACACAATTTAAAGATAGTCGAGTCCCTTTGAAGATGCATATCCTTCGAGTTACCAAAACCTTTCCCGTAGTAAATTGAGTTCCCTCTACAAAAAAAAAACAACCAAATTATAAGTGTTTATGTATATAATATAAACTTTAGTGTCGATACCCGGGATTGTTTCCCGGGCTCGAGAAAGTAATTTAGATAAATAATTTGTGTATAAATAAAATATAACAAAATACAAATAAAGCGTCATATTACATATTAAACATAGCCCGTTTATTAGTGACATGGTTACGGATCAAACATAGCCCTGAATATATAATCTCTGAGAGTCCATCCTGTAGATATTGATCATGTTTCATGCTAGTTTTAAAATTCTTCACAACGAACATGAAGGCAAAAAATAACTACCAACAAATGGCACCAGTTGTGAATGAGCCCAGCAAGAGCATTTCAATTTTAAATTCCCTGCAAATATAAAGAGGTAATAATATTAATGTAGGATTTAATGAAAAACTAAAAAAAAAGATATTTTGAAAAAGGGCATCTCTAACATTCTGAATAAATAACGATTCATGAGATATAAGTGTTAAGGGTCATGAAGCTATACCGACACCCAGCCCGACTAATAAACGACCGAATATAGACATGTATGGATCGGGTGCAGCTGCCATCACAAAAGATCCAAGTGCGAAAATTACATCAGCGATCTTCAAAGGATTCGGAGAACCTCAGCAACAACTATCCAGATCATACACCCTGCTGCAAAACCCGTACAGAAAGGCAGCAGTTTGTTAAAGGCATCAGCACATATAAAAGAAGGTACTGCTACAATGGGCTGCAAAAAAAAAAACATGAACTAAAGTTACCAAAAGACCCTGAGAAAGACCTTTTGAGCCAGCAAAAGACACCCCGACTCCAGATTCTTCCCCAAAAGAATGAAGCGTCATGATTCCAATTACAAGAATAACCTTATTCGCATCTGCTCCTTTTATGTCCAGCATACTGACTTCACGATAATGCTCGAGAAACTATAAATAATAAAAGAAAAACTTATGTCAATCATGATACCCAAACTATAAAATTACATCAGCGATAAGCGTAGCACTTTTGCGTCCTTGAACGCCTTGTGACATCAATAAGAAAGCGCAAATAATAGAATTTAAAAACTCATCACTACATTTTCAACTAAAAAGAGAAAATTATAAACAATTGAACACTGAAATTAAAATGTTTATTCTAAACTGTATATATAAACAACCAATGGTGATGCAATAAGACCATCTTCCCCTGATATTTTCTTCAAAATTTTGTAATATGTCAAAACAGGTTGCATTGACCTAATCACATTTGTTCAAAAGTTAACTTTTAAAATACCAAGTGTGAAATATGAATACTCTATTTACATTTTTCCATTACTCATCTGTTATTTCTAATGTTGAACACTTTTGGCAATTTTTGACCCATTCACATACTCTGCACATTAACATGTTTATTAATATACCCATTTGACCTATTAGATATAAAATATAACCTAGACCAATCATGTACAAGTAAACCGGTCAAATTTGCTAAAGCGAAGGTCAAATCATGATGGATCATGTAAAATGTCAAAAGTAAAAAACTTGATTTTGAGAATAAAGCATTTACTGGTATGCACTCGTGCATAGAAGAGCCTTTCACCCTTCAATTAAATGCAATATTATCCGGTGAGTGGGAATTAAAAATAATACATAAATAAGGTACGGAAAAAGATGTTTGCGGATGTCTTACATACTCTTGCCTGTCTCACTTATTTGGAGTGCCCAGATCTCTTGTTAGCCTGCAAAGGAACAAAAATACCGGAGTTATATTAAATAAACGTAATAGGATTACTTAGAAGCTTTAATCAAACACACTCGTTTGTAAACACATAACGTTGCTTTGATCAACCAACAATATCATCATCAATTTGTAGCATGCTTTTCAGCACTTTAACTACCATTTTCCAGCAATGAAATCTCATTTTTCAACATCATTTTTTCATTATACATAATTCAACCCACAATGAAAAATTATTTTAACCCAAATATACTTTGACCCATTACCAAACATGTGCATCTTTCAAAACTCTATCCATTTAACCCATTACCCATCCCCTCTGAACGACACATTACCAATCACCTGGAAATGTAAGATGTCCTGCCTGAATGGAACCATCAGGCAAATAGCAATGACGAACATATATACCTGGAATCTTGTTAAGAGCAATTCGAGCACGTTCAGCACAATTTAAATAAAAAAAAGTTAAACCATGAATAATATTAATTAAGAACCCTAGAGAAATGAAATCAAACCACTTTCGATTTTCCTGTGCCTTTATCTCTAACCAGGTTCACATCAACAATCTCACCATATCTACATGTTAAAAAGTATGTTAAGTATTCAGTGACAATTGAAAAGGATGTTAGTTCGGTAATGTGACTCAATTTTAGTAGAAATGGAACTTAACTCTATTAAAACCCCGATCATTGCTGACAATCCATACACCCATATGACCGAACACAAGCCAACCTAAACTAAAATATCACCCATATGACCGAAATCCATTTTGAGCCATTACCCAACCCACTCACTCACTCACTCACTTTGCCCAATTATTAAGTAGGGATTTTTAATATTTTAAATAACAGTATGCCTCAATTTCTAGTTATAGCAACTAACTGATGTATCAGCCTCAATAGGATGAAGTAATAAGAAAGAAAGAAATAAGTCAATTTAGCCAAATAAAAATTGATAGGACTGAAATTTGTTTATGTTCGATCAAAAGGACTAATTTTTGTGTTGGTTCTTGTTACCCTACAAATTAAAAAAAAAAGATCACTTATGATCTCAAACAACGCAAAACATAAGAAAACCACCAAGAAAGCAAAAACCATAGATCAAATTGATCATCTATAGGGTACCTTTCGCAAAAACCATAGATCAAATATACGAATCAATCCATCACAAATTCTCTCCTACTTCTCGACATCATCACCACTGAGAATAAGAAACCAAAAACCTCAAGCAAGCAACACATAAATGGTTAATATGAAATACCGAAACCAAAAAAACACAAAAGAAACGCAAGATTAGGACATGCAAACTCACCTTTGCTAGCCGAAAAAAATAAAAGACGATGAACTTGTTAAAATTGTAAAAATTATGTTTCAATATTTAAATATAATCAAACGAATTCACCTTTTCTTAATCTACAAAATAGAAATTATTGACCTGTTAAAATTAGTATCTTGCAATATCTTCGATTCTCCTATCAATTTCAAATCCAGAACGGTAAAAGCTCAATAACAAACATGAGTGACATCCACTTGTACAAAATCGTATTATCTATCTGCAGCCATGGACATAACGACAAATCATGAATCACATGGCTGACATTAACATGTGTAGCTCCTTCAAAAATCTGCAGAAAAGCATACGGTAAGTAACTATATGATGATTTATAAACCAGACCAAATGTCATGTTTTACTTACCATCTGTGCAACATATATGTTCAAAACATGAACTGAAATATGGAAGTTTCCAGCAACTCTTTGAACATCCAACACTCCATAAACCTAATTTTGTTAAGGAAAATATTGGTGCTTTAGTATCGTAAACAATATTTATCAATGTTTTGATTATTAATGTCTTCGTATTTTTACAAAATTGATACCCGACACCCTTCTCCATTAGCCAATGCTTGGAGGCTTGTTCAATTATGGGGCACAGTGCTATTAGTTAATGCCGATTAACTGAGCTATTCAAGACGGTTTCACCTTTATCGTAAAACCAAGCGGATGCCGACTTTAGAGGTGAGGAGCGATTCGTACCTATGATCTGATAAGATCAAAGGAATGCAAAAAAAAAAGAGATCTAATCAAGAATAAAGATGATCAATAGATAAAAAACTGAATCATACCTTGGTATTGATGATCTTTCAGGAATAAGATTTAGGGATGATGAGAAGGAGATGTATGATGGAAGAAACAGAAACCCTAGATGCAAATGAAGGTTGTGTGTTCTTCGGATTATAAGAAATATATAGTCGAAACCCTAAATTGAGAGATGAAAACCGATGAATCTTAGGGAAGAAGATGAAATCTTGTCATTGATTTGAGATAGAGATGCAGAAGCGTAATAGAGAGGTAGAGAAGAAACGGCAGAGAGGAATCTAATTGAAAATGAAATTAGGGTTTGTGTGGTGGGGAAGAAGCCGTGAGTTTAGAAACAATATATACCCGGGTCAAAATCCGGATCCCTTGTCTGCCCATATAAAGAAAAAAAGACCCGAAATTTTGGAGGCAAAACCAAATTCTAGAGTGCTATGGTGATGCCACATCATTTTCCAAGCCCTTATATCATGACACATCACCCCTTATTTATCATGTTTATATATATATATATAGATTAATATTTTATTAATTTATAGTAGAATACTTAGTTTACAAATCCAGCAAAAATAAATGTATTAGATGCAATGAATCTTGCAATTTCAGCATGGACTATGGAAAATTAGAGACGAGATTCAAGGGGGAATTGATTTCAACAAA
This sequence comes from Helianthus annuus, assembly GCF_002127325.2. NCBI lineage: Eukaryota > Viridiplantae > Streptophyta > Magnoliopsida > Asterales > Asteraceae > Helianthus > Helianthus annuus. The sequence goes on from NC_035443.2 coordinate 41,582,354, forward strand.
AAACAAAAGAGCCCCCTTCGCGAAACGAAGCTATTAAAGCGGCAATCACATTGAACAATTTCTTGTTGAGCTATGAGAAAACAACACCAGAAGTTCTTACCATGCTAAGGAAAATTAGAGACGAGATTCAAGGGGAAATTGATTTCAACAAAAAACAAAAGACAATTGAGTCATTTTTAAAGAAACCTTCATAAATCATTCATGTAATATGCTATATATAAGGAATTATTAATTTATATTTTATATGGGGTCTAAAGAAATTATCAAAAATGTATTATCTTATAATTTTAGCGAATTCTTAATTTAGCACCCTATCCCCGAGTCGGGACCGGCAAAAAATATTATCTTAGAGAGTTTATTAAATAATCGAGTATTAATTTATCAAGTTTCTACTGTATATGGGTTGAATGATACGCGAACAATTTATGGAATGATTGAACAAATGATAATCGATATCAAACGGGGTCAAAGAGCGTGAAGATCTCAATGATTTGGGAGTTGCTAAAAAATTCAGAAATTGTCGGATTTGGACGATCGGAGGAAACGGAGAAAGTCTGGGCGAGTTTTTTGCTCTTAAACAATTACCAAAACTTGACAATTTAGTCCCTGAGTTTATGTATGAATTTAAAAAAAAAATCAAACTTTTAATACTCACAAAACAACATTTGAGAATTCTAACAATGTCCCATGTGATCAAATATAATTAATCACAAACACGGAGGACATTTTAGTAAGACTTAACAAAAAATTTAACATGGTTTGGCCTTAGTACTCAATATTGTGACAAACTAAAACGTTAATACCTGATTTTGCAACAAAAAAACTATTAGTACCCGACATTGAAATTTGACAGAAACCACAAGGACCAATGGTGTGATTTTTTCTTTTTCGAATTTTAACAGATTTTGATCAAGATATGAACAATATGTTTCAAAATTTTTAGATAAAATCTAGAGATTTTGATTCCAAGGTCAGAGTAATGAAGCCATGGAGAGGTTAAGCAGGTGTGTTACCTTTATGTTTTTTCGGTTTTGAAAAGTAATCTGTTCGAGTTTTTTTGCGAATTAATGTTATTTTGAAAAGTGGAGTTAGGGTCTGATCTTTTGGTGGTTGTCAGAGGTTGTAGTGTGTGTGTTTGGGGGGGGGGGTGAATATGACAAGTGTGGATGCTCCATCTCTTCTCGGTGGTTGACGACCCATTGATCCAGTGGTGGAGAACATCTAGAAAAAGAGAGATAGAGAAAGGGGCGAGAAAGATAAAGAGTATATGTATGTATAAATTGTTTTATGTATTAACTAGGTTAGAACCCCGTGTATTACACAGATTAAATAAATGTAATTTTTTATACTAAATAATAAAATAATATATCTTTAAAATCTCATTTATTACACGTGTTGAATAAAAGTAATTTTATATATTAAGTAATAAAAACATTATATCTTTAAGAACCCTATGTATTACACGGATTAGATAAATGTAATTTTGTACACTAAATATAAAAGTTATATCTTTAAAAAACCATGTATTGTACGGGTTGAATACTTAACTAAATCGAATTTCATATACCAAATTATAAAAAAGTTATATCTTTTAAAACTCTGTGTATTATACGGGTTGAATGAATGTAATCTTTATAGTAAATAATTAAAATTTTATATCCCTAAAAAACCATGTGTATTACACGGCTTGAATAAATCTAATTTTATATACCAAATAATAAAATATTATATCTTTAAAAATCTCGTTTATTACACTTCGAATTCAAAGTAGGCTAAGATTTAATATTAGTTTATATAAGATAAGTATGAAACGATTATTTTATAAAAAAAATGACATGTTACATGATTATTTGTGTATGTTCCACTAACAAAAAAAAGTAATTCTTGTTCCATGTATATCTTGCCAAGAATTTATTAATATAACTAAACTAATAATCATCTTACTTATCTACAATTACATGAATTATAAATTATCTATCACTTAGCGAGATATACATCTACAAGTATTAAAGCTATATTCATATGAATTATTTAAGATATATATCACTTAGTGAGACATTTACATCTACAAATATTGAAGCTATATTAATATGAATTATATTAAATTAAAATTAAACTAAATAATAATTATCCATAAGAGATTAAACTAAATAATATTTAATAGGTTGGTTATCTCTATTAAATTAGAATAGATTAAACTAAATAATAATTATCCATAAGATACATTGCCTAATATAATGACAAGTGTCCCAAAATTGGTTTCTTTTATTATATAGTACTAGCGGTAAGACCTGTGTGCAAACACGGGTCGTTTCTTAGAAAACCATGCAGACTTATAAAATTTATATACACTAATGGTCAATAGGTTTATTCAACAGCAATTCCATTATGTTAATAGCAAACTACTGTTGTCTATTAACTGTTAAAAACTTCAGTTGCTTTCTAACAGACTTTCCTAAAAAATGTTATCCATTATCTCCAACAGAGCTTACCAGATTGATAGCTTAAAGTGAAAACACTGTTTTCAAAACCATCTGAGATACTATATTTTATTAACTTTAGATCAAAGGCAATTCTTGCAATAAGAATGAGAAATATACAGTACTTGTAATTTAAATTCAAATAAAGTTAAAACCAATTTTTGCAAATAAAGTTGACCAATTCCATTGATGATTGCTTAAAGTGAAACCACTGTTTTCAAAAAGTCTGTTTGACCAAAGTCAAACCACTGTTGGTAAAACTATGATTCTTAGTGGTTCAAAATCTGTTTGACTTTTGGTCAACATCTATTTAACTGTTGGTCAACATCTGTTTGATTTTTGGTCAACAACTGTTTGACTTTTCGTAAACATCTGTTAGACTTTTGGTCAACATCTCATTTAGTATTCAACAGAGAGTAAAAAAATAATTAGTGCAGACTTATAAAATTGATATGCACTAATGGTCAATAGATTTATTCAACAGCAATTCCATTATGTTGATAGCAAACCACTGTTGTCTATTAACTGTTAAAAACTTCTGTTGCTTTCCAACAGACTTTCCTAAAAAGTGTCATCAATTATCTCCAACAGAACTTGCCAGATGCATAGATAGTAAGTATCAGATGTTAGAAAACCATGCATAAAACAGATTGATAGAACATATAGATATATGTATAGATATTGTACTAAAACGTGTTATCTATTATAAGTAAAAGACAACTATAAATATGTATCATCAGTTAATATAGAAAATACATATGAGTATTTCCATTGTCCTATCCACAAAGAAAAGTAGCACCCACCCATTGACAATGAAAGCTGTTTATAGACATAACTACATATAGAACATGTCTAAGAAGCAAAACTAGTACCACTGACGAACCAGATGTACAACCACAAACAATCATGACATGAAACTAAGAGGACTTAATCTTTGTCACGGTATGCACAACTTTTTTTAACTTCAGAAATTGAGTAAACTTGTGAAACTCTAACGAAAGTTTATCACCAAAAGCAATATTGCAAAATCTCAGACAAGAAGACCATCCAACAACATCGTAGTTGAATCCAGTATTGGTTTTTTGAGATGTTATAAACAGTTCCTTGACTTCACATTTGAGATTCTGGATATTGATAGGCTTAGGATTATCAGTATGCAGATCCAACGCAGAAGATACATCTGATGGCAGATGCTAAAAACAGAAAATTGAATAGTGAATTTTATAAAATGTTGATATATAACTGAAATTGTTAAAATAACGAAGCAAAGCAATGACTACAAAAGCTTATGTCACCCCCCGATATTTCCACGTATTACCGGTGGGCCCGGTGGGGAGTATCGTGACGTAGTTGATATCGTCATAGTCAAACAACACAATTTAATGCGCAGCGGAAGCAAAAGATAAATATATTACAAACCGATTCAAAAGTAATATCAAATATTACAACGGAATGTAAGATGGATCCACAGGCGGATCTTAAAACAGAAAGAAAACACTGTTTAACAGACTTTACGCATCTAGAACTTGCAAGATTCCCTATTAACGCCCTGAGCTCCCAGCCAATTACGAACAATACCTGTCACTTAATCTTTTTGGAAAATACGTCAGTTTATACTGGTAAATACAATTAACTGACTCATTTTGAAAATGTTTTAGAAAATTGATTTGAATGCACAAGGCACAAATATCTTTTTATAACTTGGGACAATAACTTAAAATAATCTTGTATACAGATTTACATGTTCGTTGTACGTTCAGGGCCCGATGTTAGAAACCGAGTCAAGATTAACAGACACGCCACAAGTATAGGCCCACAAGAGAGTGAGATACCGTTTCCCTTATGCAACTGTCAGGTGTATGCCTACACCCCGTGCTTAAGACGTGGCCATTTTATTATAATGATGCCAAGGATATCAGGGACATAGTCATTAACCCCTAATGCTTTTATTTCAAACAATACAGATTAAAACGGGTTACCTCAATAATCTAATCACAATACGATTAAACATTCAATACCCGACCAAGCGGTATTATTATAATACCGTATCCCAAGCCCGTATAGGGAAAATAAGTTAAGAGTATTTACCTGAGCTTAAAATGCAATTTATACTCAGCCGTATATCCTAATCAGCAAGCACAAGTACCTCTATTGGGGCTCTTAATCTGGAACGAAGGTTTTATTAACCTGTTAGATTCCTAACGGGTCTTATTTAAGTGGTAACTTAGATCGGTTAGTTTTAAGGAAAGGTTTACAGTTCAAAACGCATGATTAAGCGAAGACCGGAATAGAATGTGATTTAGACCCGACAAGTTTGGAGACTTATATAATATGGGTAAACTAAACACATTCTGGATTTTGAAGCAAAAATGATAAGGTTTGACCCGTTTCGGTCAATTTATGCAAACTAGTTACATAAGCCGATCCGAATGTGAAATATGCGTAATGGGTAACCATAAGAGTCATATACAGGTTTCCTAAGTTAATATGCCTTAAATATGTTGTGATATCAGTAAGATACCTTCCATTATGCTCAATTTGGATTTAAACTCAAATTATGCCCCGTAGGGGTATTTTGTTCATTTTAAAGGCTATAAAAGAGATTAAATATAAATCTGAGGTTCAGGTCTGATTTGATCAGTAGAAATACTTAATTTAATAAGTTATATCAGTAGGGTATTACATATATGTGAAATTTATTGTTTATAACCAAACTATGCACCTAAGGGGCAATTTGGTAATTTCACATAAGGTTTAATGGTCAAATCTGGAAATCCGAGTTTAAAACTTTTGCTTACAGTTAGCGTATAAAAATTTACTAAAAATATCAGTAGGTATAAAGTCTTATATGAATAAATTAGTTTTAATACATACTATGCGTTTAAAACGCGTAAAAAGACGGTTTTAAGCGATTTCCGGGTTTTGTAAGAAAAGCTGTTATTTTTATCATTCCAGAAGGCTTAAAATATTTTATTTATCATATAGGATTAGTAGAAAAAGGTTTGGTATCAAAATGATTTGTAAAACTCATTTTATAGGCCAAAAGGGCAAAACCGACAATTACCGAATCAAAGCTAGAACCCTATGTTATGCCCAGCCTAAAAATAAATAAAAATCTTCAAAATTCCTAAAATATTATTTTATATCAGTAGGTACAAAGTTTGGTATCAAAAATTGGGTTTAGATAGGCTTTATGCTAATTACGCTGTTTAATTAATAAAAAGCTTTCTAATTACGCTATTGAGCATAACTCCTAATCTAGACCTCAAGCTAATGTCAAAATTTAAGGACAGGTTTATAAATCAGTAATAAAGATTATTGTCCTCTCACATTTTCAAAATTCTTGTTTTAAGGTCAAAAGGGCATAACGGTCAATAATTAGGCATACAACGGAAACATGTAAATGAATAGGACAACTAAGGATCCAAGTTGTATAACCTCAGAGGGTTATACTAACCTATAACATGGTCCTAAAGGAATCCTAAGGCATATCTAAACTAAGCTAAATCGGGTCAGAACTGAAAGTCAAAGCAAAAGTCTACTTTTACGACTTTCGGTTCCGAATCGAGCCTATACTCAAATCTGTAGATCCCAAAACGTATCCGGATCACAGTGGTTGGTTGTTTTAACCCACAACACCTATTGATTAGGTGTTTGAGTTATGTAAAGTCAAGAAGAAACAAAGATGAAGGTGAAGCTAATGGATTAATGAATACAACAAGTGTTGTATTGAATCCAAACAATAAGATATAACAATAAACAACCTTGGATATCAGATTTGAGCACTAGATCAACAAGAGAAGGTAACAACACTAATATTCATCAAAGAGCCAAAAGCTTAGCTAGGTTACAATGCTTGGGGTATTTATAGTGGACTCCTGACTTGCCAACAAATTTATAAATTTGCTGGAATCTTAACTACACCAAGTCAGGATTACTACTTCTAGACAATTACATAATAAGCCCCTTAACATTCAAAATACCTACAAACTACTATTTAAACTAATCCAGCACAAGTATCAACGATCTCATAAGCTCTAACAATATCCCCCCTAGATCGTTGCGTACTTGTCTTCTCATTCTTCGGTAGTAACCGCTGGATTCTCAGTAGCTTGCTTTTTGGGCTCTGTTTGATTTTCTTCAATAACTATTATTTCTGGTGGTGCCACGGTCTCTGTCGGTGCTTCCGGAATTTCTTGAGTAACATTAGCTTCACATGATGGTTGGTCCTCCTTAGTGGCCTCATATGTGGATGAGGCCGGAGGTGTTGGTGTTGTTTGTGAGGTTGTGGTGCTTGGATCAGCTGTTGAAACAGAACTTCCTTCCTTCGTTTGCTCGTGCTTCTTTTTCTTCCTCGATTCTTTCTTCTTTTGTTCCTTTTCCTTTCTTTTCTCCATTTTATCTACCACATCAAGCATTTCTCTCTTCAATCTCCAGGCGCGTTCTACCGCTCGTTGAAATAACGCTGCCTCTTCCAGGTTAGCATTGCCTGCTCCAACATTAATATGGCTAGCGTTCAACATGGTTAGATCTGAGAGCCCGAACTTAAACACATCCATCGGATCCAGAATGCGAATATCTACATTTTCATTCGACCTGATCACAGCTTCACCGGTTTTGCTATCGTAAAACCATTTCTTGAAATCCTTGAGAGCGACAGGGATTTCTTCTGGAAGCTTAACTCTAGTGACAACTTTAGCTGGGTTGATTACCCACGTCACTTTTCCTTTGCCAGTAACAGGATCGATGGTGGTTTTTGATACTCTGCGTCTAGGGCGCTGCGGAGTGTGATTCTGAGAACCTTTGTTACATTCTTTGGCGATTATCCGTTCAAAATCCCTCCTGATTCCTCTGTCTTCATGGTTTAGTAAGTCTAGACGCCCAAGTTCTCGTAGATCCCACCTTGGAAGAGAGAAAAGATCAAATCCAGTTTCAAAGTACTGAATTACTCCACCGCGTCTCTTTACCACGAACATTCCTCTAAGATTATCATACATCCAACTGATAATCTTATCAGTAGCCTCAGATTTTTCAACTTTTATAACTTGATGGAAATCAGGAAGTCGTTCTCGTTCCTTTTTGAACCATTCAGGATGCTCGGGAGCGAATGTTTTTCCATTAGCTTGCTCGTATAGAACTTCATCCTCGAGCCCCCATTCAAGGAACTTTGATGGCATATCGTCCCGATCTATCGCTTCTTCCTCACTTTCATCACCTTCCGATACTTTGTCAACTGACTCTAACCGCCTCTTCTTTGCTTCAGCTTCTTTTTCTTTTCGAGAAGTTTCTTCTTCAATAAAAGCATCAAAGTCAAAGATTTCGTCGAACATGAACATTGGCTCTATTTTCATTTTCTCACACATCCCTCGCATCATCCTGTACATTTTCTCCAGCCCTGCTTGCTGGAATCTGATAAATTTGGACTGCTTAGCCATGTACGCAGTCATATCTTTGTTTTTCTTCCTCTGGTCTTTAAGCTTTTCCCTGAGGATGTTGGTATCATTCACTTGATTTTTCAATAAGCAGATTTCTTTTGCCACTGAAGGCCCGGAGTCTTTGATTAACTTCTCGTACAGGTCTTGGAAGGGACGGAGCCTTTGCGGAGCAACCGGAGGCCTTGAAATCCTTGTAGGTTTTACTGGTGACACATTTGATGGGCCTTGACTTGCTTGAGCTTCATCGGGATCAACAAGTATGGTGTCAACAAAATCATTCATTGTTTGAATCTCTTCAGGTATCGTTTCTGGCCTTTCAGTGGGAGATATTTCTTTACGCTTCAAACTTTTCTCTCTTTTCTCCTTCTCTTGCATAGCATGAATTGCTTTTAAATCTTTGATGTGTTGACGGTGCTCTTCAGATTCAGCTGCCTTTATGCTTGCACCCATTAAACGTTCAGAGCTTTCTGTTGTCTTTTTCTTCTTGGGCGGTTCCCCTTCAGCAGGTTGTTTTTCTTTTCTTTTCCCTTTACCTCGTTCTTCTCTAGCAGCTGCTTTGGCCTGAGCCTGAGCAGCTCTCTGCTGTTTTGCTTTAACTCCCTCTTTGTACTTCTGATAAGCTGCCTTTACAATTGGTATTCTTTCAGCTCGGTACATCCAATCGTGCAGCAGCACCCATTCATTTGTTTTTATTTCAGTATACTGTCGGCTGGTGGGGACATGAAACTTGTAAACGTTTCCATCATTCGGAAGATCCTTGTGTTAATCGTTGATAAGCATTTGAATGAATCTAGGGTACATCGCCCACGTAGCTCCGTTTGCATTTTCGCGCATGTAGTTGAATATTAAGCCAGAGAAGTTGAACTTCTGATTGAGGCATAAATTCAACATGGCCGCCGACCATTCCAGGTTTAACCCATCAAATCCCCCTTTTCGATGAGCTAGACTCATAGAGATCACATGAACGATAAATCTCCAATCTCGGGTGAGTCCACCTCTCTTGATTTCTTTCTTATTGCGGAAGTCTCCAACATAGCCCATTCCTCTAAAACCATCAAGGACATCATCTTGACTAAGACTTAACGGATCTTCACTGTTGTCTTGAAACCTTAGAACCTGACGAATTCTGTCTTCAGTCACCTCCACTCTCTTGTTACGAACGGTTGAAACTATTCCTGGTTTGTTGTTGATGGATTCCAGCTTCACGTTTTGCCAGAAGTCTTGAATGTGTATGGGGTAGACTGTAACAGATGTCTCCACAGCGTATCCGATCCTGCTGATACGTACCCATCTGGTTACGTCTTCAAAATCAGTAGGCACTTCATCTAGATTTATGCTTTGATTGTGCTTTAGCGTTTTATCCCATTCCAGATTCTTCACCATACTGCATAGTACACGGAAAACGAGGCAAGTTAGAATGGGTAATTACCCGATAAACTATGCATAGAATAGAATTTACAAGAAATATACATAATTATATTAAAAGAATTAAAAGAATTAAAAAAAATCAAATGCATGATAATTTCGCTACCAGGTCAAGAGATGTCTTCGCTGACCCTAGTCATCGAGACAACATACCAGATCATTGTCTAAGTTCGCTAGCGAACATAGCGATGACAAGGTCTTGTTTCGGAAACGACTTGCCAGCGAAGACCATAACCTGTATCGACATCCGGGCGATTTAGATTATGTGGCTGGATGCTCGAACTCGCATTCGAGACTTGTGATTTTCGCTATCATCGCTCAAGCACCGAGCTCGTGTCTTCGCCAAATTCGCCAGCTATCCGGTTAGTCACATTCTGATTAGGGTTTTATTTCGCTGGCGAATTTAAACGATGTACAAGTTCTTGTCGTCCGAAAAGGATTTACCAGCGAAGGTATCGATCTAGATCGCTACTCGAGCGAAATAGATCGTCCGCTGGTTGCTCGAACTCGCGTTCGAGGCTTTTGATCTTCTCCCACCTAAAATCGCTGACTTCGCCATATTCATCAGCAAATTCGCTGTATTCAAAAATTTCTTGATAAACCCTTTTTCAAAATCCTCCTAACAGGTCAAGAACGACTGATTGCTAGTGGATTTTGCCCAAATCTAAACTTTATACAATCAAAATATGTCGAATTTTAACACTGATATGAACATTAACCTTATCTAACAACTTGAGAATTTTTTTTTAACCCAACCGAAGAATTCTATATTAACCCAAGAATCAACCGAAAACCCATTCATTACCCACACAAAGGCTGAATCTTTAACCGATGATCAAACGATAAGAACATGAAATCACCAACAGAATAATGGAGAGACACATACCTGATGATCTTGAGTGAAAGTGAATCTTATGTTGATTTGAGATGATGTTTGATGTTGAATCAGAGAAGATGAAAAACCGAAAGTGTTTGGGTGAAAAGTTTGAAAAATTTACAAGCGGTTAAAAGAGGTATATATATGTACGGATTCAGATAACCAGCGAAATAGTAATTTCGCTGGTATCTTAATTCCGCCGCTATGGTACCTTTTTCAAACCGTTTCTAATTTAGCTTGATGATTTCCAACTTTCTCGAAAAACGTGCCCATTTTTGATTTAAAGAGCTGTTTATTTCGAGATATTTACAACAATGCTAAAAATTGGGCCATTTTGACTCCGAACTTCAAAATTCTTGCTCTGGGAGGCTCCATTTAACTCAGATTTTCTTGAAATATCTGATGCTTACCGAACTTACCTGCAGAAGATCACATTGCCAACACTTGCCAAATTCTTTATATATTATTATTATTATGTTACTAACCAGGGCACAAGAAAGACTATCAGTATGTTTGTCCGCTTAAATCCATGCATCCTTCTTTCAACATACCTTCGGAGAGCGTGTTTATCATGTTTTCGGTAATATTGACAAGTCTTCGATGGCCCCCACACAAGCTATTGAAAATAGAATCATTACGCCCTCGTGAGTCCCACATCAGGACATACCCCCGCGATCAAGGTATGCACAAAGATTCCTCATAACGGGTGAGTATATTGGCTTCATTCTCTTCAACGATAGAACGGAGATCAGGTCTGTACTTCCGTACAACAGAGATCCCAAGAGCTATCGAGGGCTGAGACAGACAGTTCGGCTAACAGGTCAGTACCACCGTACAGCAGAGTTGCCAAACTAATCTATCAAAGGATTCTGGCCAAAAATGACGCTTATTATGGATTTTGGCCAAAAATGGCGCTTATTAGGAAGGGTTTGGCCCCTTTTTTTTTTAAGGCACTTATTATTAAAAGAATATCATAGCGTCTAGGTCAGCATGTATCTGGATGCAACAGAAGAACAACTATGATATCCCCCGAATGAAATACCAATATAAAGACCCGAAATCTCAGATTTTGGCAATCTATCAACGCAAGATTCAAGACCATTAAGCCATATGCCGCAACGTGTTACCCACTGAGATGCGTAATGTCTGAGAAAAGCCAGAATTCTTGTGTAGACATTATGTTTTGCCCCCTAACAGCAGTTTACTCGTTGGTGTTGCTGAATCTACCGACATGTCGTTGCTTGGTACCCCGATTTCTTTTTGTTTTCTGTGATAGCAAGAAATGACAGAGTGTTAGCAATTTTCTATCACTTCCTCTCGCAGGAGTCAGATATAAGCAATCGTTTGGATTTTCTGAATATATCCCCCCCTAAAATCTTTATTTTTGTGAGTCCATTTTCCCGAAAATAAAATTTTAATAAGAAAATCTTTTTGGTGAGCAACGCTTTCCGATACTTGTTTTACTTTCAACAAACGTTTTTTTTTTTTTTTTTTTTTTATCAACACAAGATTCATTTCCAGTCAAGGAAATTGACCATCTCCAACCAGGTTACCAACTGGTTGAAACGAGTTTTGTCGAAGGCTTTCGTGAAGATGTCGGCCCGTTGCTGTGTTGTATCCACTGGCACCACTTGAATGTATCCCTTTTCATAAGCATCTCGAATTGCGTGAATACGAATTTCGATGTGCTTTGTTCTTGAGTGGTGTATGGGATTCTTCACAATTCCTAGACACGCTTCATTATCGATGAATATAGGAGTCTTCATGATGTTGATTCCGTAATCCAGCAACTGATTTTGTATCCAAAGAACTTGTGAACAGCAACTGTAGGCCGCGGTGTATTCTGCTTGAGCGGTTGAGGTGGATACTGTTGTTTGCTTCTTGCTCTGCCATGAAATCAAACGGTTTCCCAGAAATTGACATCCTCCTGATACAGACCTGCGATCTACTTTGCAACCTGCATGATCACTGTCAGAATATGCAATTAAATCAAAATTACTATCTTTAGGATACCAAAGACCTAGTTTCGGAGTTCCTTTGAGATAGCGGAAGATGCGCTTTACAGCAATTTCATGAGATTCCTTGGGATTTGTTTGGAAACGAGCACAAAGACAAACTGCCCACATGATGTCTGGTCTACTGGCCGTCAAGTACATCAGGGAACCGATCATTGAGCGATAAAAGAATTTGTTTACTGGCTTTCCCTGAGGATCTAGAGTGAGTTCTGTCTGAGAGGCGAATGGCGTGCTTGCAACTTTGCAGTCGTTCATGTTGTACTTTATGAGAATATCTCGAATGTACTTTGCTTGATGAATAAGAATCCCATCCTCCTTTTGTTTCACTTCTAGCCCCAAGAAGAAATTCAGCTCTCCCATCATGCTCATCTCGAATTTCGCCTTCATCACCGTTTCGAATTCTCTGCACAGTGCCTCGTTGGTTGACCCAAAGATGATATCGTCGACATAGATTTGCACAAGCATTACATCCTCTCCGATCTTCTTGGTAAATAAGGTCATGTCGATCTTCCCTCTGGTATATCCACATTCCAACAAATAAGTGGACAAAGTCTCGTACCACGCGCGTGGAGCTTGATAAAGACCATAGAGTGCTTTATCTAGCTTGAAGTGGCGACCTGGAAAGTGTGGATCTTCGAACCCTGGGGGCTGACATACGTAAACTTCTTCCTTTACTTTCCCGTACAGAAACGCACTTTTAACATCCATTTGAAAAACTTTGAACTTTCTATATGAGGCGTATGCCAGGAATATTCTGATTGCCTCCAATCGTGCGACTGGAGCAAAGACTTCTTCGTAGTCAATCCCTTCTTCTTGTCGAAAACCCTGCACTACTAATCGAGCCTTGTTCTTGATAACCACCCCACGATCATCCATCTTATTTCGAAAGACCCATTTAGTGCCAATTGGAAACTTTCCTTCAGGTAGATCTACAAGTTCCCACACTTTGAGCTTCCTGAATTGAGATAATTCTTCTTGCATTGCCTGAACCCAGCTGGAGTCTTGAATAGCGTCTTCGATGTCACGTGGAACTGATTGTGATAGAAAAGCTGCGAAGAGACCTTTGTTGATGCTTGACGACTGCCCGCGTGTACGTACTCCTTCTTCTACGGCGCCGATGACGTTTTCAAGAGGATGATTTCTATTTGTCTTGTATCCGGCATTTGTCAGAGATTCAATCTGCTGCGGAAGGTTGGTGAAGTGTTCATCTACGTAAATCACTGGTGGATCATCTTCTTGAGTTGGCTCATTCACATTCGCCTGTGAAGAAGAAGCACCATTGTCTTGGGTGTTCTCAGGCGAAGTGTCACCAGATGTTTCATTTACAGCCAGAATCGGATCAGCGGATGATGGAGATAAGTGGGTGGTGAAAGGAGTCAAACCAATGTCAGATGAGTCAAACAATGGTTCAACTTGAGTGTCTTCGACTGGCTCAGGGTCTGGTACAATCTTCGGAATTTCAAAGTTGTTGAAGATCACACCCACATCATAGAACCAATCAGGAGTACTACCAGTGTTGGTGTAATTTCCTTCTTGAAAGTCCACGTAGTAAGATTCAATCACCATCTTTGTTCGTTTGTTATAAACACGGTAGGCCTTCTGTGTGGATGAATACCCCATAAAGTAGCAGATATCACCCACTGCTTCAAATTTGATGAGATTTTCTTGAGTGTTTAGAAGAGTGCATGAACAGCCGAATGGTCTGAAGAAATCTATAAGTGGTTTTCTTTTGAAGAGAAGCTCATATGCTGTCTTTCCATGAGGTTTCACGATGAGCACCCTGTTTAGAACGTAGCATGTCGTATTAACTGCTTCTGCCCAGAAGATAATTGGAAGCTTCGATCAGCGTTCTATTTTTGCGCTCAACAACTCCATTTTGTTGGGGAGTTCTGGCTGCACTATATTGAAGATGAATTCCTTTTTCTGCACAGAATGATATGAAGGTCTGATTTTTGAACTCAGACCCGTTGTCGCTTCTTATAGACTTCACTTTCAGCTTGGTCACGTTCTCAATCAGGGGAATGAATGATTTTAACACTTCAGCTGTCTCGCTCTTTGCTTCAAGAAAATATACCCACGAAAACCGAGAGTAATCATCTGTTACAACCAAACAATAAGAGCTTTTAGCAAGACTTTTAACACTGATAGGACCGAAAAGATCCATGTGCAACAATTGAAGTGGTGCAGAAATCGTGTTCACTGCTTTGGACTTGTGAGGTTTCTTATGCTGCTTTCCCTGGGCGCAAGCAATACATTTTTCAGAAAATGGAAATTCTTTAATTGGAAGACCTCTAACTAAGTTCAACTTAGAGAGTTTATTCATATTTTTGAAATTAACATGGCCTAGTCGTCTATGCCAAAGCAGTGACTCCGATTCTGAAGCTTTAGAAATTAAGCATGTCAAGTTGTCATTTGTCTTGGCATTTTTCATGTTGAGCACGTATGTGTTGTTCTGTCTTGGAGCAGTGAGCATGATCATTTCTGCAGGAACAACATAACCGGGCTTCAGGAATAAGCATTCCATGTCATTGAACAGCACCGAGATTCCTTTATCACACACTTGAGAGACACTCATGAGATTATAGCACAGCTCAGGAACATAGTTGACATTTTCCAGCGTGAGGGCTTCGGACACCACATCTCCTGCTCCAACAATCTTTCCTCCCTTTTCGTCGCCAGCGAAAGACACGAAATCACCATCAATAAAGCGGAAGTTCTTCAACAGTTCCCTCAACCCTGTCATGTGTCTTGAGCATCCGCTGTCGACGTGCCAGATGTATTCCATGAGCATTCGAAGCCATTTCTGGAGTTTATTCTGATATTCACAAATATACAAATATACAAATTAGTTTGATTTGGGAACCCAGATCTGCTTCATTTCAAATCTATCGTGGTTTTGACCAACTTTGACCTCTTTTTGTTTCCAAAAATACGCAGTTGACTCAACCAGATTTTTAACAGATTTCTTAAGATAATTTAGTTGATGTGTGACGTTTGTAATAAAATCATGCTCTGGTTTAGGAAACTTTTGGGTTTTACAATGTTTCGCTGTATGTCCTAAATGACCACAGCGAAAGCATCTTTTATGTCTGGGTCTTTTGGTGTGAGAAGATGATGTATGTGATGAGAGTCTTGAGCTTTCTGCTTTCTTCATTTTCTTGTCCACTCTGCTTTCATCTTCTTGATGTTCTTCATCACTGTCTGAATCGAGTGAGCTTTCAGACGTGTTGTCCTCGCTCGAACTTTGTTCTTCACTTGCTTCATAACTTGAACACTCGAAGCTTTCATCACCAGTTGTTTGATCTTCAGTTGAACTTTCTGATGTTTGTTCGTCTTCTGTGGTAGTGACGCTTGAATCTTCTTTATCTTGGTTTTCAGTGACGCTCCTTTCTGATTCTGTCATACCTGTTCTAGAAGGAATAAATTCGGGAATTTCCTTTGTAAGGAATTTTCCAAAGCTATTCCTTTTTAATTCTGGCACAAATACAGGAGATTCACAAGCAACTTTATCATCACAACACGCATAATTCAAATCATGACAATCAGACACATAAGGTTCACGATCACAGGTCTCAAATGTAGGCACATGGCCCTTACAGTCATCCAAGGATTTAAATTTAGGCACTTGGCCATTACAGTCATCCATCCTACTTAAATTATTACATTCATCCTTAACATTGTTTTTCTTAGAACAATTCCAGACGAACCAGTTAACGGTGGAATAACTGTCGCCTGAATATCCAATTCCTATTTTTGACCCGCCGCAGTCCCCATCCTCATCGCACACATCTTCTTTACACTCAATGGGATCTGCATTGCTTTTAACAGTTAGCGGTTGTCTCATTTTCATAAAATTCATTTTGTTCAATTGAGGCCTTTTCATTTATGAGATTATTTTCGGGATGAGGAGTCGGCATAGGCACGTAGTTTTTACTGTGAGGTGGAAAGAAGAGTTTTCTTTCATTTCCGTGCCTATCCTTATATCCAATCCCGTCTTTCACAAACGTTGGTCGTTGGCAATTTTTAATGTCAGTAAAGGCCTTTTGACTGACATTCCATTTATCTATTATAATTTGAAGTTTGTTCTTTTCGTTCAAAGCTTTTTCTAACCTTTCTGTAAGATCATTAATGATAAAATCTTTTCTAAACACAAATTCTTTAAGGGTTTGCATTTCAGCCAAAGTTGAGTTTAACTTTCTTTGATATGCAGCCTCGTTCTGTTTAAGCTCGTTGTTAAATTTTAAAGCTTTGTCTTTTTGCCTTTCAAATTCCAGGTTTAAGAATTTGTAATGTGCCACGACATCAACGCATGCTGGTGAGCATAATTTTTCTTTAAAACTAAGTGGAATACTATTTACCAAGTCCTTGTCAGCCTTTTCTTTTGATGAGTCTGCTTTCATGGCTGCTGCTTGGACCTTATCCTTGCCTTTCTCAGATGTTTCTTTAGCAACATGCTTTTCTGCTTGATCACAATTCTCCACAGAAGTAAGAATGCTTTTCAATCCCTTGTCAGCAGCATTGTCTCCAGTCGGAATTCCAGCTGTCTGCTTCTCAAACTGCCTGGCAGATGATCCACCTGAGATCTTGGCCATCA
Source organism: Helianthus annuus (assembly GCF_002127325.2). Taxonomy (NCBI): domain Eukaryota; kingdom Viridiplantae; phylum Streptophyta; class Magnoliopsida; order Asterales; family Asteraceae; genus Helianthus; species Helianthus annuus. The sequence goes on from NC_035443.2 coordinate 41,599,180, forward strand.
GGGCTTTGTTAACTTGCTCCTTTGCTTCAGTGATTTCTTCACTCCAATCATAGTCTTCAACGACTAAAGCTTTTGGCGTGCTGGGAGACGCATTGTTTTTGTTCTCTTCAACTGTGATTTGCTTAACAGCAGGAGTAGTTTCACTGTTTCCTTCTTTCAACAGAGGACAATCGCGCTTGAAGTGTCCTAGATTCTTGCAGTTGTAGCACCTCAGCTTAGATTTGTCAAAGCCAGCTTTTCCAAGACCCAAACGCTTGCCTGTCTTGTCTTGAAATTTCTTTAACCTCAAAGTGATCATGGCCATTTGCCATTTCAGATCCATTTCTTCCATATCATCTGGATCAACCTGATACATGTCTTCAGCAGTGAACATCTCCTTTTTCAGTTCCCCAGACATTAGGGCTTCGTAGCTGCTCAGAAATGTGTTGAAGAGTGCCACATTTTCAGTGGATACTTTCAACGCTTGAGTGTCAACAGTGATGGTCTTCTCAACAAGTTGTGGGGCTTTTGATGCGCTTGCGGAAGCGTTCGCGTAAATTAAGTCAGAAGCTTGTGGAGTGATGCCCCCTGAAGCGAGAAATGCCACATTCTTCAATCCAGCTGAAGGTTGAGTTGACTTAGGTTGATATCCAGCAGTGTTCATTTCTCTTTTGTTAACATCCATTTCAAAGGCTCTTAGGGTGTTGATCAGATCTGACAGAGTGACAGGATTAGGATTGTTGAGGAAATCCTTCTTGATCATCATGCATTGTAGACTCCATTCCTTGGGGAGTGAATCAAGCAGCTTCTTTATTGCAGCATGATTTGTAACAGGATTTCCTGCCTTCTTCATTTTGGTCATCATGTTCAAGAAGCGACTAATGTGATCAGAAAGACTTTCTCCACGAACTCCGCAAAACATGTCGTATTGTTTCTGCACCATATCTCTCTTGCTTTCGATCAGTTCTTCATTTCCTTCATAGTACTCGATTAATGCATTCCAGAGTGCATTTGCAGTTCGGTGTTCTTTAAACATGTTGCAATCGTTGGTTGATAGAGCCATGGTTAGAGCAGCGTGTGCGCGACGATCACGTTGAATGAGAGCCTTATCTTCATCAGTGAAGGTAGTAGCATCATTGTTAGCAACTACTGCATCTCCTCGAACTACCGTTGGAATGTGAGGTCCAGCGGTAACAGAGAGCCACAGATTGCAGTCCGTGTACTCGAAGAACGATTGAATGCGAGTTTTCCAAGTGCTAAAGTCTTCCGCCCCTTTCAACTTTGGTGGGCGAGTGGTAGTTCCAGTTTCAAGTTCCGCTTGAGCAATTGGACTTAGTTGATTTAGCGACATCTTTGCTTGTTTTAGACAAATGTGAGCTGATCAGATCTTAAATCCGCTGACAGGAGACTTAATTTCGCCGATGATCAATGATGATTGAAGACCTTCGCTAGCTAATCCGCTACCTTCGCTGGAGAGTTATGTAATCCTGCACGAGCGATCACGTAACTTCGCTGACAAATCAAAACACAGACAGATGTTAGGTTAATTTCACCGATAACCGTGATAAGAACGCTGTGGTTCGCTATCACGGTTCTCGAAGTCGCCTTCGATAATATCGCTCAAGGGACGATTGACACTATTTCGCTAATGATCAACAATTTCGCTCGAATAGTGGTCGGCGAAATTAATGATTATCGATAAGATCCTCAACGATTTGGTTTATTTCGCTATATTCAACGCTGAGTTCGCTGTCTTCAAAAAATAATTTCGCTGTATTCAAATATTCTTTGCTGTCTTCAAGTTATGTTCGCTGGACAGAGGGTTTAACACGAACAAAAACCCTCTAATCACTCGAAAACAGCTCAAAAACCATGTTTTGATGCAACAAAATGTCCAAAATGACTCCCTAATCAAGTATTAACAACAACCTATCGATTAAACACACCAAATCAATCCATTTTAAGCTCAAAAATTTGAAAAACCTTGAAACTTTGAAAAACCTTCAAAACAATGAAAAAATCTCAACAAGAACACAACAACCAAGAGCACAAAGGCTCTGATACCAAATTGTAGATCCCAAAACGTATCCGGATCACAGTGGTTGGTTGTTTTAACCCACAACACCTATTGATTAGGTGTTTGAGTTATGTAAAGTCAAGAAGAAACAAAGATGAAGGTGAAGCTAATGGATTAATGAATACAACAAGTGTTGTATTGAATCCAAACAATAAGATATAACAATAAACAACCTTGGATATCAGATTTGAGCACTAGATCAACAAGAGAAGGTAACAACACTAATATTCATCAAAGAGCCAAAAGCTTAGCTAGGTTACAATGCTTGGGGTATTTATAGTGGACTCCTGACTTGCCAGCAAATTTATAAATTTGCTGGAATCTTAACTACACCAAGTCAGGATTACTACTTCTAGACAATTACATAATAAGCCCCTTAACATTCAAAATACCTACAAACTACTATTTAAACTAATCCAGCACAAGTATCAACGATCTCATAAGCTCTAACAAAATCGTCGGGTTGAACATGTTTAAACATGTTATTATAGTAATTACCAAGTTATTTAAGTGTTAAAACATGTTCCATAACTTCTGTATTATTAGTTATGAATTTATTAGTAAAAACTGACTCGTTTAACTTTTTATTAAGAAGTTTAACCCGATAATTGACTGAGTAAACGTGGTAATTAGGAGGTGCCCTTTTGAGGGTTTAACACCTACCTAATTACGGTCACGTAGCCATGTTCGTTGCGAACGATGGCTTAACCGTTTAAAAGTCAAAGCGTTTATCGAAAACGTTTGACTTTTCGGCTATAAACGCTAAACTAATGAACTAAGCACGAAGGAACACTTACGAATGGTCCAAGGGACTGAATGGAGGTTCCCACAAGCTTAGAATCCTTCTTGAATCAGAGAACAAGATCAGAATGGAAGAGGTGCAAGTTAGAATGAAGTGGGGAAAGGGTATTTATAGGTTTTTCAAGACCGTTAAGATCGTTCATCGATAAACGAGCCTTAATCAGGACTGTACACCTTATACCGACTATTTTGAAAATCTATGGGTGCCCAAAACAACCCATAGGATGAAGAAAAACCATGTGCAAACAAAGAAACCCAACTGCTGAAAGTTTAAAGCTATTTTGCAGCTCTGGTGGCCTTACACAGCCCGCGTAGACTCCTAGGGAGTCTTACGGGGCCCGCCTATCCTGCAGATCAGCAACAGAACTTTGCAATAGTTACAGAAATGGTCCCTGTTAGCTTTTAAGGTCACGTTTGGCACGTTTAAGGCTCGTTAAGCTATTTACAAGGCTCCACAATAAAGCCTAAACATAGGGAACATAAAACATGCTTGTAAACATGTCGAATGTCGGTTCGTTTGGTCGTACGGTCACGTTGTTCGTCTAATTACCACGAAACACGAACGAACGCGAAAAACGATCCAAATTACGCGACGAGTGGAATTTTATCATGCCGAACACTAAAATAAAGTATTTTAGTGGTTACATAAATTTTTGGATGTCCGGATATATCCAGAATGTAAGATATGCGCGAAAACGCAAACTTGTGCACTTTTTGACACTTTTAGTCCCTGCATGGCTTAAAAGTTTATTTTTGCGCACCGAACACCTCTAAGCCTATATCTAAGCTATATAAAGGAGAATTAGGGCATGTTTAACTCATGGTCATATTCCGGAAGGTCCGATAACATACGAATCGACATAGTTTTGCAGTTTGACGCAAATAGTCCTTTAATCGCACAAAGTAGCGCGAAATGTCGTTTAATGATATCCAAGCCTTCCATGGCCCATAATGGGCATTCCCAAGCATGATTTTAATTATTGCTATGCTCTCAATCTCTTAAATGGTCACCAAAAGGCGTAGATTCAAAAGTTGACGCTTTAGGTCCCTCTAATGCGCAAACTTGCGCATATCATTGTTTAATAGCCTTGAAGCCTTATCTAATCCATATTAGGCATTCTTGAGAGTATTATTAAATATCACGATGCATCGGGTTCGCTAAAAGGTTATTCAGAGGTAAAATTAAACATACTGACACTTTTAACCCCTTAAACTTGCAAAGTTGCGCGTAATGTCGCTTAAAGGCATAAAAACCTTGGACGGCCAATAATTGGCATTCCCGAGAGTATAATAAAATATCATGAAGCTCCCGGTTTGTTAAAAGGTCACTCAGAGGTAAGAATTAACATGATGACGCTTTTAACCCTTCATTGCGCAAACTTTCAATTAATTCCGCAAACGGCTACACTCGATCGCCAAGTGGCTCATTTGTGAATATAAATATCGTGAGAGGTTATTTAGAAACTTATTTTAGGTATGCTAACACTTACAGTTCTTTCATAATCAAAGTTTTTGATTTTTCGAAAAATTAGTCCCCTTAAATTCAATGTTTGACTTCATTAGGGTTTATTACACGTGTCAACACATCATTGGACGTGATTTTACGAGGTGTTACATCCTCACCCCCTTAAAAGAAATCTCAACATCGAGATTTGCTAAATGCTGGAAGTACTTTAAGTCGCATAATAGACTTAACTTTTATAGCATATCTGGAGCCTCTCCAAGCTCCCAAGCTGACCTCTATAATATGTACATGTATCCTTTTTGGAGCTTCTTAACCTGTCGATCCTTAATCGATACGGGTTTCTTATCATATCATAAATACGCATATCATTATGTGATAATGCTTCTCGACTTATTGGTGAAACATATCCTTAAATCATTAGTGTGGGTCACATTGCGAGTTCCACCACGTTCCATAAATAGGTTTTAGCTTATAAGCTATTGACCTTTGATGTATTCGATTTCCTTGAATGATCCTATATATAGTCAGAGCTTAACTAGCCTATCACATAAAATTTTAGCACACCCTTCTTAGAGCGATACTTTCAATTGAACTCTATTCCTTATTAAGGACTTAAGAGGGTTGCGACTTTCATCAATCCTTGATTTTCTGCCGATTACTGGCAACCTTCGGACGATTACGGGTTGTTGATCGGATTGTCGCACTCCGGTCAAAGATAATATTTATAAGCCCAAATTACCCTTAACTATGTGTTAGTGGTAGCAAGGGGTCGAACCACGAAGAGTATGTGGTTTGTGTGTGGATTCGATTGAATTAAAACAAATGTCACGATTTATGAAGCTTGCTAGAATATCTTTATGTTTTTGTTTAATTGAGAGATGTGAGTTTAGACTAAGTGAATTATGTCACACCCCCAAAATCCACCATGCAGAGTACCCCCGCTTGGAGGCGTGACGTGACCAGGATCGAGCCACCAATCATATTGAACAACATAATCAAGTAAATAAAACCAAACACAATACGATTGGTGTCCAAAAGGAAGTAAACCGATTTTAGGTTAACAGCGGAAGCATAAAACATAAGTTCAAAACTTAAGCACATAGTTCATAAGTTTATAGTCCAAAACGTAGGTTTAATAAGTTCATAAAGTTTATTTATTAAATACGGGACATATCAGTTCGCATCCCCCAACAACCACCTCCATATGCAAGCTCCATAGCATTTAATGACCTGCAAAGCATGTAATAACGAGTCAACAACAAAGTTGAGTGAGTTCACGGTTGGTTGTCCATTTTAGCGTTGTTTCCAAAAACATAGTTTAATCTCATTCGGCTATCCAGCCGTGGGGGTTACCCCATAGTTCGAAAACGTTTATTTATTAACCATCCCATGTCCACCTTCCCTGGCTATCCAGCCCGGCACTTTGGCTGTGGGGAGCTACCCCAGTATTTTAAACTACCAGACTCGTTTATCATATCGACTACTAACAAAAATCAATTGTGCCCTAGCGTCGGTGTTCTATCACCACCGACGTGCCATAGTCCATTAGTACATGCCCGTCCGACTGGCACGGTGTGAGGTTTGTTAAACCTAATAGCGCTATTAACTAATGACCCGCTCGCCATAGCCTCGGCGATTAAGTTGATACAAAAAGGGAGGGACTTCGCAGATAGAGTTCTAGTCCAGTAAGTCTAACACGTCCCAACAGGACGAGGAATTTACATTCCTGAACACGTCCCAAAGGACGAGGAATCCCTATTCCTGTACCCATTCCCACCGGGAAATTACCATGCTTTGTAGAAAAGTGTGAACTCACCTCGGTTTGCTCGGTTAGATTCTCAAATATCGCTAACAGTCAAGGTCGGTCAATCACGTCCTAGTATGATTTACAGTTAGTCATTTAGTGCCTTACAAATAGAGCACAAAGTTCCTACACGTATCTACCACATAACATGCATTACTTTAACTGTTTATGCCCATATATACTTCCCATCCATTCCCCACTCATAAGCAAACATACAATAATGTGTATAACACATATAACATGTTAGATCATTCGCAGATAGCATACTCGACATTTAGACACGCAAGTCACAACTTATGTCATTTCAGCATTTATATTCAAAACCGGCTATTTTCGGACATTTTAATAAAATAGTTAAATTATTCCAAAAATTCCCAAATTTTTACAGAATGTCCTAAACATTCCAAACTTTATTGTGTAAAAATATGGGGGTCCGGTTCATTACCAATATTTTATAAAAATTTATTTTCCGGACTGAACTCAGATTTATATTTTTCTTACCACAGTCCACGAGATAATTTATTTAAAATTCATCGAGTGTCCGATTTACGAAATTCCAGTGGGATAATTACAAATACATCGGTGGTCAACTATGGTATAAATTTCGTGATCAGACTCCACACAGATTACAAGTTATAACAGAAAACCAGACGCACTTTTTCAGCAGAAAAAATGCAGCTCTAGCTGCTGTTACGAAAAGACGCTTTTAAAATAGTAAACGGAGTCCAAAAATTATGATTCCGGTGCCATTAGAACCGTATTTCCTAATACCACATTTTAGACTCGAAATATTAGTTTTTCATTGAGTTATAACCTGTTTACAGCCGGATGAAGTCGGCTGGAAATGTGATTCAGCATGTTCTTTATTGTTTAATATGTTACTATATTGTATCAACACATGTCCGAACAACGGATTTTACAAGAGTTTGACGATCAATCATCATTTATGTATTGACCAACCCTAAACCAACAACATACCCATGACAACATCAACTAATAGCATTTCATATACAAGTAAACTTCATGTAACCTTTAGGTTTATATTTTTAGTGTTCTTGCATTTTAGTTGTAAACATAAGCATCATACTACAATGTCAGCCATAAAATAAGATGAACAAAGGTTAAACAAGAGTTTACTACTAGCTTATAGCTAGGGTAGAATCTATTGAGGAGGATGATGAGAAAAGATGAAGAAGAAGCAATAAACAAAGTTCCTTTGAAGCTCCACAAGTTGCAACTTCCTTGAATCACTTCCTAGGCTTGAATGGAACTCAAAGATGGATGAATGTGGTGGACTTGGGGTGGTGATGGTGGCGGCACAACCATAGCCGAGAGGGAGAGGGAGAGATGAGGGAGTTGGGGTGAATTTTGAGAAGTAGGGTGTGAGATATGAGAAGGTGTGATCTTGTAAGACACCATACTTATAATCTTCTTTCAAATATTATGTCCACTCCATCAAGTAAAATCTATATAAAATATTGAAGTAAAATCTAGGAGATATGTTGGTGGATTTTGTGAAGATTATGTGAAGATATGAGAAGATATGGTGATTTAATGTGCCATACTTAAGAGGTCTTTTCTAATATTTTGTCTAACATATCAAGCAACAAATCCAATCATATCTACACAAAATATATGGGGAAATCTAGTAGGATTTATGAAGTATGGAGGTGATGATTTGTGGGTCCCTTGGGGACCGATTTCGGTTAAGGGGGGGGGGGGTTGTTGTAACTTTTTGCAACTAATAGTTGATTTCCAAGTATGAACTTCCATATGGTATTTATTTGATATGTAGTGGGTGTTAGGGTGTTCGGGGATCACGACTAGCTCAAAAATAATTAAACAATGTATTTGACAAAATTTAGTGTCCCGGGTAATGTCCGGTTGTTCGGTTAAATACCGTTTCGTTAAAGTGTTTAATTATTCCGTAAGGCGTCTTATACATATATTTTTGTAACACTTTTAATTCCTAACACATAGGAGAATATTCAGGACCATTTAGTCAATTTTTTTGCACATGACTAGTGTGCTAACAAGCACATGTAAGTGTGACACAGTGATCAGAAAGCAGTTTAGTAATTCAACACAATCATCAAGCATTTTAATTATCATTAAATAATCGAACGGTTACATGTAAATTTGAGGGTTGTCACAAATTGATTAAATTGATTAACAACTAATGATTAATGATTACGAGAAAATTGGTTACTAGAACAATAATAAGAAAAAGGAATCACACCCGGTTTCGGTAATTGCTAACCTAGGATTTCTACAAGTTTTAGATTCAACTCAAATGCATATGATTAGCGGATTTAGTGTACCATGACTTAGGTGCTAATAACTATCAACGTCCCGAAGAATGGACAAGAATACACTTTGTAATCAACACAAGTAAATCCTAACCACGACAATGCACAATTACATATCACCATTTCGTAAAGTCATAACTTTTAACATCGTTCGACAATTTATGAATTCGCAACAAATGTAACACTATTATCAAAAGTTTCAAAAATCAAACACAAATTGTCACAAAGTTGAAGCAATAAACAATTCGAAACCCTAAATTAACAACTACCTACGCCGGGGTGAAACCGAGATGATTAGCCGCTCATGGTTGAAGAAGCTTGATCACCGGATGATGGGAACGTGAATGAAGTCATCTTGAAGCTTGATGGATGAATGAATGGTGGATGATTAAGGTTTGTGGATTGATTGGTAATGGTAAAGTATGAAGAATTAGGGTTTATGGAGGAATTGGCGATTAGGAGTGGTTGATGATGATGATCTTGATTCGGGTGATGTAGGAATGATAGATGGCTCGATTAGAGATGATAGGTGATGAGTTGTGGCTCCAAGATCAAGTTCAAACTTCAAAAACAAGTGTCACTCCCGTTTCTTGGTCAAAATTGATGTTATAACTCGTCCCCAACTCAAAAATCAAGTTTTTCGCGAAGCAAGAAAGTAAGGGCCGTCCCCGACAGCCATTTAGGGCGTCCCCGACGGCCCCTGGAAGTCCCAGTTTCGCCCGACGGCTTAATTAGCTGTTTACGGAGGTTTCTGGCCGACGGAACAATCCAGAGGGCGTCGCCGACGCTGGCTAGTTTTGCCAGTTTTGTCCGAAACTGTTTTCTTCATAACTTCTTCGTTATAACTCCGTTTTACTCACCGTTTTCACCCACGTACTCGTAATTCAGCCCTCTATCATGCCATCTTACAATATATTCATTTTAAATCCATTAAAATTCAACAAAACACATCCAATCTTCTTGATTAACCCGGTTTTGTTCATTTCACATCCCCGATTGATCCGATTCGCGTCCTGGTGCTCCGTTTAGCTCCCGATTAGCTCCTTAAACTCTTTTAGACCTGTGAAACACAAATCCCATTAACAGTAGGCTATTCAAGATTAAAAGCTATGTAAAAACATCAACTTAAGCACAAATGATCACCGGTTTTCGACCACGTATCAGTTGTATGATCTTATTCGTTGTTTCCAAGGCAACTTTCAAATCCTGGTAATTGAACTTACCAATCTTCTGTCTAACAATAAATGTTTAATCATTCTATCTACACAAGGTCTCCAAAGGAGCAGCTTTGATACTTACATAACAACTATATAGAAAAACTTATTTTATGGTGAGATGGTTATTCCAACCAATGCTTAAAACTAATCTCAAGGAATAGCTAATCCTCATAGCTAGTCGAACAAATCGACGATCCTGGGCAGCTGATGGCGATTCTTAATTGTTGCCTAATTAGGGTTGCGGTAATCAATGCATAAGCAAAATGAACCGTCCTTCTTTATTAACAATTACCGAATTCTCAGAATATTGAGTTAGGCTTTATGAACCTATATCTTAAAACTTACTTAATCAGGGATTCGATTATTCCATAATCAACATGGAGTTTTTACAATACTGTAGCCCTAAGCGGGTTGTTAATCTTAACTCTACTTGCCTCTCAGGAGGTAAACAGGGTAATCTTTGAAGAAGATAACCAAGACACAAGGAGGTTACAGAGATTTTCCAAATCTCAGGCTCTAGTTTATCTATCATTGCCTGTGTCAGATAAGTGACACATTCACGTTACGAGTCCAGGGATTCCTTAATCGGAGATATTTACTTGGATAATTCCATTCTAGATATCTTCTTTGAATACCATTAGCTGACTTTAATACCGTATGACCATTGGAATATCCTTGTGGTTCCATGCATTAAACCTCCATCCTGATCAGGCATGGAAGCAATCTATGGAACATATTAAGAGACACCAATCCTCATATGGCGCTTTTGTCATACCATTTGGTATTCGTAATCAATAGGGATCAAAGAGATATCAATTACATATGAATGCACTTTATCTGGGGAGAGGGTACATTAGAATTTCACGATTGAAGATTTCTGACAGGAACTGAAGAAATGGTTCTTATGATTTTCTATCTGTAAGCTTTACCTTACACTTAATATCTAGGATTTTTATAATAGATTTTTAAAAGTCTTATATACTTACGATTTATGAAGGATTTGTTGGTATCCGAATTAAACAGAATTCTTAGCATATATATTCCAATAAATGTTAAAGAACGTACCTAACGTTATTATTGATAGGAACTACTTCTGGTACTCTTTAGGAGAGTTTAAGCGCTATCATTCTTAGGCTTTCCTTCCCTAGTCGCACTTCCTTTGACAGATGCAGGGTATGTAGTCTTAATGTGGCCCTTCTCACCACAACCGAAACAGACTGCATTCTCCATGTTGCAATCCAATGTTTTATGCTCCCTTGATTTGCAGATCCCACAAGCCCTAGGCTGTGATTGGGATTTTGTTTCGTACCTGCATTTCCCATAATGGCGCTTTTTGCAGGTCTTGCATACAGGTTTCTGGTTGGACTTTTATTTGTTCCTTTTCTTAGAACTCTGGGAGTTATATTTCTCCCTTTTCCTTTTTAGTTCATTCTTTGCATTAGAGGCATGAACGAGATCCTTCTCGTGAGTAATGAAGGGTGGTCTTGGATGAGATTTGGAGCTAGTAGCATTGGGCTCCTTGAACTTTTTCACAGCCTTCTTCACAGCTTTTCCAACAGCTGCGTCTATCATAGTCTGAAGAACATCCTTGGAAATTCTAAGGTTCACAATAGTAGCATCATTAGCATGTGTCGCATCATCCATAACACGATCAATGGCTGTCTTATCCGAGTTTGTCATACTCGATATTTGGTTCCTAACACCAAATAAAACAATTATTTAGTTGCAATCCAACAACCGCTATTCATCATCCTGATGACCTAATATATACTAACCATGGTATCGTTAAACCATACAGGCTAATATAGTACGAACATTCTCAATGAACGTCCTTTAGATATGTATACATATCAATTATACTTAGCCTAGGCCATAAAAGACCATTAATGGCAATTAAGGTTTGGACCTAGTCCATCACCTTTTTGACAGGGGATCAATTGTCACATCTGTCTTGATCATATTGATGATTTTGGATAGCTTGAAAGCTTGACATTAGGATATTGGATAAGAGTGTTTCCTAATGGATACAAAGCATCCATCTAAGGTTGTTGAAGCAGTCTCTAAATGTTATCGGCCAATTCTACCTCGCGCTATAAGCCTAAGATCCTAATAGGCGGATACAACAGCTTACAATGTGTATTATCCACAATAGACTTATCTTTGCCAGAATTAAACAAATTTCCGCCTAAACATCATTGATATGGAAGGTACCTGATGTTATCTTTTTGTACCGCCTCCTGGGTGTTTATCTAGAAGATTCACGCGTTTGCTTTCTTGGCCTCTTCAGGCTTCTTCTGATTCCTAGGGCAGTTAGTCCTGATATGCCCCTTCTCATTGCAACCATAACAGGTTGCATCTTTCAACTTCTTGCAATCCAAAGTTTTATGTTCGTTAGACTTGCAGATTCCACAGGGTAGAGGCTGAGATTCAAATCTGCATTTCCCGAGGTGGTATTTCTTACAGGTTTTGCAACTGGTCTTTTCACCCGACTATTGGTTGCCTTTCTTAGACCCGGGACTCTTCTGATGATCAGAGTTCCCTTTTTTCTTCTTATCAGAGTGATAAGAATTCTCATCCTCCCTTTTTCGCTTTCCTTCATCAGAAGCTTTGGCAGCCTTGTTTCTGACTACATCGAGTGTGAGAGATAGCGACAGATCTGCCGCTGACCTGAATGTAGTAGGTCTCGATACTTTATGCTTGCTTTGATTTCTGGGGCTAGACCTCCAATAAAGCGAGTTATACGCTTTGGTTCCGGTATGATCAAGTGAGGAACCAATCGAGACATAGTATTGAAACTTGTAAGATATGCCTGACAATCAAGGTTCTTCATGACCAATGCCAAGAAATCAGTCTCAATTTTCTCAACTTCATGTTGAGGACAGTAATTTTCTTTAATAAGAGCAACAAACTGATCCCAAGTCAAGTTGTACAACGGAATTTTCCCTGTAGCTTCGATCAGTGTCCTCCACCATGCAGGGCTTCTCCTTTGAAAGATTGTGAAACAAACTTTACAATGTCTTGCTCTGCACATCCACTAATATCAACAACGGTGTCCATCCCATCGAGCCACGTCATGCAGTCGATGGCTCCTTTTTCTCCTGTGAAGTCTCTGGGCTTGCAGGAGACAAAATATTTATACGAACCGGTTTTAACATGTGGCTCTTGATTAAGCACAACCTGTCTAGACGAAACACTCCTCTGATTTGACGAGTTATGAACATCGTCCTCCTTTGACTCATGTGATTTAGAAGGGGGCTTACTACGAGCCATAGATAGAGTCTTGGAGTGTGTATCACTTGATTCATTATATTGTCTGTCAAGAGCTCGAGTAACAGCATTATCTATTAATGCCTGTAGTTCCGCACCAGTTATATTAACTCTGGTAGCATCATTATTCTCCCTCGGGTGGCTGTTAACCTCCTCTGATCCAGCCATGTAGCTTGATTGCTACATAAATATTAATAATGATTTATTCAGAGGTTATTATGGAATCATCATTTTTGACGATTCATCACCCATGGTAATATAAACCATATTGGTTAATTTGTTAGTTATATTTAATTAGTATTTTCATTATAATTTATCCTAGTTATAAAACATTAAGGATATTAAAGTGGTACAACATGCCTAATCACAAGGACAGTTTTAAATTTATAAGCCACGATTTTTGAGAATTCGAGGTATTAAGGTTTGAACAAAGTTCATTACCTTTTCTTGTCAGGAAGTCTATTATGGAACCATCATCTTCGATGATTCATTAACCATGGTATTAATAGACCATTCTTGGTCAATTTGATAACTATATTTATTCAGGATCCTTATCATAATAATCCTAAATTATAATTTAATAATAGCACAAAAGGCTTAGTCACAAGGACAGAGTTAATTTATAAGCCAGAATTTTATAGAATCGAGGCATCAAGGCTTGAATCGAAGTTCATTACCTTTTCTTGACAAGGAGTCATGGACCACCACTGTCTTTATTCTCAAAGGAAATTAATTATGGCGCATAGGCACTTCATCCCTAATGGATGATTATATAAATAAGAAGGGAATTGGAATAACCCGATATAAGGATGACTTATGTGATTTTATCGAATCACATTTTGCCAAGAATGTTAACATGTTTTCAGATGTTAACAAGGATTTGAATCTTTTGAATAGGTTTTACCATCTTGGCCATGTCTGAAATGACATATAGGCTAGGTTTTACCCTTAAGATTCTTTTTAATATTAAGCTCAGAACAATCCTAAATTGAGATGCTAATAAGGATCTGAATCTAATTGAGGAACTTCCATCTTGGCCCTGTCTTAAAATGACACGTGGGCTAGGTCTTGTCCTTTTTAGATTTTGCCATTTTATTTTAACGGTAGGTCTTATAAAAGGATTGTTATTATTTCATATTTTATGTTCATATACAAAGATATAAATAGAATTTAGATAAAACATTCCAATGATTTTTAAAAGAGGCACAGAATTGCCTTAAACGGGACTTGAAAGAAATAATGTAATCCACGAAGGGACTGAAAGATAATTATGTCTTTATAAGGACTACTAAGGAAACGATCTTCAGCAAAAGGAGTTTTCTTCTTCACTTTATTTCTGAATGTTTTCTCCCTGGATGCACGTTTCATCCTAGCCGCGGTACGAAGCTCAGCATTTCAAGCTCCGGATGTGGAGAATTTCCATTACGGCTTCTTCGCTTGGCAATATATCCAAAATATATAAAATCGGAAGCAATATTTTACAGATTAGGGTTGAGAGTATTCCTATGTTAAGTCTAGACTCAGAAGGTCAAGGAATGTGCTACTGTGTCATTGAGATTAAACACAAAAGGCTAGTGTTTAATTCACTCAATGTTGGCTCTGATACCAACCTGTCACACCCCGATATTTCCACGTATTACCGGTGGGCCCGGTGGGGAGTATCGTGATGTAGTTGATATCGTCATAGTCAAACAACACAATTTAATGCACAGCGGAAGCAAAAGATAAATATATTACAAACCGATTCAAAAGTAATATCAAATATTACAACGGAATGTAAGATGGATCCACAGGCGGATCTTAAAACAGAAAGAAAACACTGTTCAACAGACTTTAGGCATCTAGAACTTGCAAGATTCCCTATTAACGCCCTGAGCTCCCAGCCAATTACGTACAGTACTTGTCACTTAATCTTTTTGGAAAATACGTCAGTTTACACTGGTAAATACGATTAACTGACTCATTTTGAAAATGTTTTAGAAAATTGATTTGAATGCACAAGGCACAAATATCTTTTTATAACTTGGGACAATAAGTTAAAATAATCTTGTATACAGATTTACATGTTCGTTGTACGTTCAGGGCCCGATGTTAGAAACCGAGTCAAGATTAACAGACACGCCACAAGTATAGGCCCACAAGAGAGTGAGATACCGTTTCCCTTATGCAACTGTCAGGTGTATGCCTACACCCCGTGCTTAAGACGTGGCCATTTTATTATAATGATGCCAAGGATATTAGGGACATGGTCATTAACCCCTAATGCTTTTATTTCAAACAATACAGATTAAAACGGGTTACCTCAATAATCTAATCACAATACGATTAAACATTCAATACCCGACCAAGCGGTATTATTATAATACAGTATCCCAAGCCCGTATAGGTAAAATAAGTTAAGAGTATTTACCTGAGCTTAAAATGCAATTTATACTCAGCCGTATATCCTAATCAGCAAGCACAAGTACCTCTACTGGGGCTCTTAATCTGGAACGAAGGTTTTATTAACCTATTAGATTCCTAACGGGTCTTATTTAAGTCGTAACTTAGACCGGTTAGTTTTAAGGAAAGGTTTACAGTTCAAAACGCATGATTAAGCGAAGACCGGAATAGAATGTGATTTAGACCCGACAAGTTTGGAGACTTGTATAATATGGGTAAACTAAACACATTCTGGATTTTGAAGCAAAAATGATAAGGTTTGACCCGTTTCGGTCAATTTATGCAAACTAGTTACACAAACCGATCCGAACGTGAAATATGCGTAACGGGTAACCATAAGAGTCATATCCAGGTTTCCTAAGTTAATATGCCTTAAATATGTTGTGATATCAGTAAGATACCTTCCATTATGCCCAATTTGGATTTAAACTCAAATTATGCCCCGTAGGGGTATTTTGGTCATTTTAAAGGCTATAAAAGAGATTAAGTATAAATCTGAGGTTCAGGTCTGATTTGATCAGTAGAAATACTTAATTTAATAAGTTATATCAGTAGGGTATTACATATATGTGAAATTTATTGTTTATAACCAAACTATGCACCTAAGGGGCAATTTGGTAATTTCACATAGGGTTTAATGGTCAAATCTGGAAATTACAGTTAGTGTATAAAAATTTACTAAAAATATCAATAGGTATCAAGTCTTATATGATATAAATAGTTTTAATACATACTATGCGTTTAAAACGCGTAAAAAGACGGTTTTAAGCGATTTCCGGGTTTTATAAGAAAAGCTGATATTTTTATCATTTCAGAAGGCTTAAAATATTTTATTTATCATATATGATTAGTGGAAAAAGGTTTGGTATCAAAATGATTTGTAAAACTCATTTTATAGGCCATAAGGGCAAAACCCACAATTACTGAATCAAAGCTAGAACCCTAGGTTATGCTCAGCCAAAAAGTAAATAAAAATCTTCAAAATTCCCAAAATATTATTTTATATCAGTAGGTACAAAGTTTGGTATCAAAAATGGGTTTAGATAGGCTTTATACTAATTACGCCATTTAATTAATAAAAAAGCTTTCTAATTACGCTATTGAGCATAACTCCTAATCTAGACCTCAAGCTGATGTCAAAATTTAAGGACAGATTTATAAATCAGTAATAAAGATTATTTTCCTCTCACATTTTCAAAATTCTTGTTTTAAGGTCAAAAGGGTATAACGGTCAATAATTAGGCATATAACGGAAACATGTAAATGAATAGGATAACTAAGGATCCAAGTTGCATAACCTCAGAGGGTTATACTAACCTATAAGATGGTCCTAAAGGAATCCTAAGGCATATCTAAACAAAGCTAAATCGGGTCAGAACTGAAAATCAAAGCAAAAGTCTACTTTTGCGACTTTCGGTTTCGAACCGAGCCTATACTCAAATCGTCGGGTTGAACATGTTTAAACATGTTCTTATATTAATTACCAAGTTATTTAAGTGTTAAAACATATTCCATAACTTCTGTATTATTAGTTATGAATTTATTAGTAAAAACTGACTCGTTTGACTTTTTATTAAGAAGTTTGACCCGACAATTGACTGAGTAAACGTGGTAATTAGGAGGTGTCCTTTTGAGGGTTTAACACCTACCTAATTACGGTCACGTAGCCATGTTCGTTGCGAACAATGGCTTAACCGTTTAAAAGTCAAAGTGTTTATCAAAAACGTTTGACTTTTCGGCTATAAACACTAAACTAATGAACTAAGCACGAAGGAACACTTACGAATGGTCCAAGGGACTGAATGGAGGTTCCCACAAGCTTAGAATCCTCCTTGAATCAAAGAACAAGATCAGAATGGAAGAGGTGCAAGTTGGAATGAAGTGGGGAAAGGGTATTTATTAGTTTTTCAAGACCGTTAAGATCGTTAATCGATAAACGAGCCTTGATCTGGACCGTACACCTTATACCCACTGTTTTTGAAATCTATGGGTGCCCAAAACAGCCCATAGGATGAAGAAAAACCATGTGTAAACAAAGAAACCCAGCTGCTGAAAGTTTGAAGCTGTTTTGCAGCTCTGGTGGCCTTACACGGCCCGCGTAGATTCCTAGGGAGTCTTACGCGGCCCGCCTAACCTGCAGATCAGCAACATAACTTTGCAATAATTACAGAAATGGTCCCTGTTAGCTTTTAAGGTCACGTTTGGCACGTTTAAGGCCCGTTAAGCTATTTACAAGGCTCCACAATGAAGCCTAAACATAGGGAACATAAAACATGCTTGAAAACATGTCGGATGTCGGTTCGTTTGGTCGTACGGTCACGTTGTTCGTCTAATTATGACGAAACACGAACGGACGCGAAAAACGATCCAAATTACGTGACGAGTGGAATTTTATCATGCCGAACACTAAAATAAAATATTTTAGTGGTTACATAATTTTTGGATGTCCGGATATATCCAGAATGTAAGATATGCGCGAAAATGCAAACTTATGCACTTTTTGACACTTTTAGTCCCTGAATGGCTTAAAAGTTTATTTTTGCGCACCGAACACCTCTAAGCCTATATCTAAGCTATATAAAGGAGAATTAGGGCATTTTTAACTCATGGTCATATTCCGGAAGGTCCGATAACATACGAATCGACATAGTTTTGCAGTTTGACGCAAATAGTCCTTTAATCGCACAAAGTAGCGCGAAATGTCGTTTAATGATATCCAAGCCTTCCATGGCCCATAATGGGCATTCCCAAGCATGAGTTTAATTATTTCTACGCTCTCGATTGCTTAAATGGTCACCAAAAGGCGTAGATTCAAAAGTTGACGCTTTAGGTCCCTCTAATGCGCAAACTTGCGCATATCATCGTTTAATAGCCTTGAAGCCTTATCTAATCCATATTAGGCATTCTTGAGAGTATTATTAAATATCACGATGCTTCGGGTTTGCTAAAAGGTCATTCAGAGGTAAAATTAAACATATTGACACTTTTAACCCCTTAAACTTGCAAAGTTGCGCGTAATGTCCGCTTAAAGGCATAAAAACCTTGGACGGCCAATAATTGGCATTCCCGAGAGTATAATCAAATATCATGAAGCTCCCGGTTTGTTAAAAGGTCACCCAGAGGTAAGAATTAACATGTTGACGCTTTTAACCCTTCATTGCGCAAACTTTCAATTAATTCCGCAAACGGCTACACTCGATCGCCAAGTGGCTCATTTGTGAATATAAATATCGTGAGAGGTTATTTAGAAACTTATTTTAGGTATGCTAACACTTACAGTCCTTTCATAATCAAAGTTTTTGATTTTTCGAAAAAATAGTCCCCTTAAATTCAATGTTTGACTTCATTAGGGTTTATTACACGTGTCAATGCATCATTGGACGTGATTTTACGAGGTGTTACAGCTTATAAGTCTATCTTCAGCATGTATGGTGAGTGTAACACTGATTCTGAAGTGGATGATACTAAACGAACCTTTAGAACTTTACATGGTCTATCAACAGCTTGGTTATCCTCTACAGTTGTCTTGCCACAAAGTTTGTGCATCTTATCCACCTAAGTAAACTAATTTAGAATATAACAACTCTAAATTCTTGAAATTTTATAACTTTCTTTATCAACAAAAACTATCTTCTCAACTCAGCTTTGAAGTTTAAGACTCAATCATACAGAAGAATATCAATATATTGAGACAATAATAAAATAGACAATATAAAACTAATAAACACTTACATTAGATACAACACTTGAAGAGGCAGAAATGTCACGAACAGGAAAATCTTTAGACTGTAGTTGAGGATCGTTAACATCATCAGCTATTTTTACAGAATGATCTTCAGGCTACAACAAAATTTAAAAAAACCTTCTTATACTTATTATACAATAAAATATATGCGTAGAAAATTATAAATTTACAGCATTTTTAACATCTGACTCGTCAACCAGACGCGCAATCTTTGAATCAAATAGCCCATCATCAGCAAACTATATTTATAAGAATGATCATATATAAGAAACCATATTTTAAATCATAATAATATATAAATGTTACATGTATATATATACATTAAAAATATCCTCAAAACTCGTAACTGCTTTGAATTACCAACCGAAACTCCAGTATCCTCATCATCCAAAGCAACTTCCCCAGAATCCAGAAGTTGTTTGTGTTTAGCCTACAAAATGAGATTTCAAAAGATATTAGCATAATATAATAAAAGTTACTTATCACCGTCATGTTGTCAT
Source organism: Helianthus annuus (assembly GCF_002127325.2). NCBI lineage: Eukaryota > Viridiplantae > Streptophyta > Magnoliopsida > Asterales > Asteraceae > Helianthus > Helianthus annuus. The sequence continues at coordinate 41,618,786 of NC_035443.2, forward strand.
GTTATCAAATAATGTATTTTATCATCAAAATTTTATACCGCAACCAATAAATCAAACCCATCATCTCCATAAACTGAATCATCCAAAACAACTACAACAACTTTCTTGAAGGAAACCTCAGTTCCAGTCTCGGAATGGAAAACAAAAAGCTCAAACGTTTTAGATGCAATCATGGTGAAAACCAACCAAGATTCAACTGGTATGGGAACTTCTTCAATCAACTTTGACCATCCATCAGTAAATCCGCATCCATCAGTCGATCCTTTCATCATCACATTCCAAAACCTTTCACCAACATAGATAGTTGCCATCCCATACTCGTAATATTTACCATAGAATTGTTTCCAAAATTTGTCAGCAATTAGCTATAGAAGAAGCAAAGGAATATTTAGCGCAGACTTACACAAATTTGATATGAACTAATGAGCAACGAAAGTTACAACGGATTAGTAAACAAAAGTTAAAATGAGAATTACTCAACAGGGTTAGTCAACATTAGTTACAGTATTTACACACAACCTAACCACTGTTTGGCTATCAACTATTACATACCTCTGTTGCTATCCAACAGAGGTTTCCTAACAACTGTCATCCATTATGTCCAGCAGAGGTTACAACGTGGACAGATCTTAAATATCAGATGTTAGTCAACCGAGGTTAAAAGACTTAGTCAACAGAAGTTAAGATTATAAGGAAACAGACGTTAAAAGGGCAAACAGATGTTAGCAAGCTGTTGAGCTAGCATAAAATATTTAGAGTAAGTAACAAAATAATATATCGTTACTTATAGTCATGCCAACTTCAGGGCTAATATTTGCTGAAATGTAAGAGTTCTCATAGACTTTTTCTTTAAAACATGAGACAACGAATGACAAACGTCCAATAGCTTTCACCAATATAGCATCTTTCGTTTTCAACCAACAATCTCTAACAAACTTTGTCCATCCATCCATAAATGTACAATGATCATCTCTCTTCCTTACTCGTACTAACCATGATTTATCACCATCAAGTAACTCTACAATTCTCCCATACGGGACCTCCTTGCCCCACAACAGAGTCTGAAAATCAAGTGGTATATTCTGCAACAGTAGTTAAAAAATATCTTACATCAAAAATTAATGTAGAATCCTAATAGTAGAAGGAAAGTTAAGAAACATACCAAAAATATAAAATCATCTTCATTAAGGAATTGTAAAAAGGATGGTGTTTGATTGGATAGATTCATATCTGCAAATTTAAACTTACAAGTTATAAAAATGAACAGCATCCAACAAAAGTCATAGACAAACAACATTATAAAATTGACATCACTAACATCCCTTAAAATAAATCAGCACTTAAAAAACAAAAGTACTAAATATTAACCGGATTATTTGTATAATCACACACTTAAAGTATTATAAAAACAAAGCACAAAACGAAAATCATCATCTCTCACAACAATTAAGCAAATGAGTATCAAACAAAAATTATATAGTTGATTTAGCAATCGTAATGTAGAAGACAACATCACGAAGATGCATGCACAAATTATCACAGAGAATGCTATCAGTAACTTCATTTAAGTTAATGCAGTACTTAATTGATAAAAATATACCGGATTACAACAACTATTATTTGCTTCAAGAGAGAATATATGAAACGCCGCCAGTGACAAACACATACTCATAACATCAAATAATGATTAATCTAACATATATAATACAAACAATAAATTCAAAGACACAATACTTGATTTTATAGCGTGTAATCTATATTATGCAATAGAACCTTGCCAATTTTGATAAGAAAGTTATTTGAGAAAACTTCTGAATATGTTTTCTGGAGCTTATATTGTGACAACTGGCACAAAACCGGTAACTTCCGTACACTTTAATTATTATTTAATGACTGCAATTATGTGCTTAAATATCAACATTGACTAATTAGATGTTAAGCAAGTGAATTCATGCACGTTGTATACTACAAAATATTGCTTCATGCAATCGAGAGCGCTGCGTCAGAAATATTAGTAAACTCACCGGTAAGACACACTGTGTCAACGGAACTGCAGAAAGCAGTCAGACATTAGAATTGAGGCCTAGGTGTAGGTCCTACGACAAAGGTACATTAAAACCCAAGAGTACATATCAGGGTTTAATTTATGGTCGTTACAAAAGCTAAAACACGCACAAAAAGGCACACGAAACACACTTTAAGTGCAGAACTAATTACGACAAAACTGCGAAACGAACGTTGGTGGCCGCCCGGATAATATTTAATCCCACAAATATTCTGTTATGATTAAAATTTTATTTTAATCAGGTTCGTGTTGAAAAATAAATTAAAACGCTTAAAAACGTTATTTTTCAAGTTTAAGCGCGTACCGTGAGTTCCTACGCGACACAGTGCTTACACTGCAAAACGCAGACAGCGCAGAAAACCCAGGAATATGCCAGGAATATGCCAGGAATATGCCAGGAATATACCAGGAATATGCCAGGAATATGCCAGGAATATGCCAGGAATATGCCAGGAATATACCAGGAATATACCAGGAATATGCCAGGAATATGCCAGGAATATGCCAGGAATATACCAGGAATATACCAGGAATATACCAGGAATATACCAGGAATATGCTAGGAATATGCTATATGGAAGGTCTATAAATACCACCATTCCATCACTCCATCTTCCTCATCACCACACTTCCACTCTCTCCCTCTCTCTCTCTAGAAAAGCTACGGCCAAACACCCCTTCTCAATCCATCAATTTTTCGGTTTTGATCACCACATTTCAAGTCCATACAAGTATCAAGAATCCCGTATAAGGAGGCTTGGTGCAAATGGAAAGCGAAAGACCTCATTCTCTTGCTTTTATCCACCCTATTTGCGTCTAGATTCTTCCCTAGCCTCGAGCTAGTGGTATGTTGCTTAAATCACATTCTTGAACTATTTTGAAGTGGTTAATATGATATGTAACGGTTAAAACTCGAAATCTTACAAATTGATGCATTAAAGTCTACTAAAAACACTAATAATGATGGTTAAAAGCTCATATGTTGTGTAAATGTTGTAGTAATTGATTTGTGTGGTTATTTGGACCCGATCTATGTTGTGGTAGCTCGGATCATCATTTAACCCGGGTTGGTAATGATCATGGATCATGACATAAGGATGTTTTGAAAGAAACAAGGGTTAAAGGGTGAAACTCTACTACACATGAATCATGAACTTGTGTAAAAAGGAATTTTTCTTGTAAAATGAAGTTCTAAACTAATAGATCTAAAGATCTACAAGTGGTATTTTTGAAAGACCAACTGTAAGACGAAACCATGTTTTAAAACCGAACCTTTCATGAACTAGAGGTGTTTTTGTGAACAAACAAGTGTGTGGACACTTGTGTAACAAAAGTTTTAACAAAGAAATAATTTTCATAAAAACCGACTAGAAGTTGTGAAACTTCATAATCTTTAAAAATAAGGTTTTTAAGAAATTAAACTTATTTATAAAGATAACAAGACTTACTAAATGTGCTAGTAAATTACTACACATTTTTGTAAATATTCAAGTTCATGAAATGGAGTAATTAGTGAATGTTGTTGATGATTAGTGTTGATAATTGTTGATGTTGATTGTTGACGATTTAAAAGAAAATAAACACATGTTTTGGAAACATGGGAAACCTCCATTTTTAGGGGAAACTCTGTCAAAATTTTTATAAATTTTGACTCTTAGAAAAAAATATAAGTTTTTGAAGAACTTATTCCCTAAAAATGTATTTAAGAGTATTACCAAGGTTTCCCTAATTTTTGGTGATAAGAAATGAGGATTTCTTCAAAAATAAAAATGGATATAAGTATGTATATTTTTGAGAGAAAAATATATATTATTTTATCACCAACTTTTGTGCTAAGTGGATATAGTATGTGTTATACGTGCTAGCGTATTAAGACTTAAAAATACACATACATCATACAAGATACATAATTCGGGTGCAAAGTGCAAAACACAAGATACTTATATTAATTTTAGAGAAAATAATATAAGTAAGATACTTAGTTAAAAATATAAAATATTTTTAACACAAGAATATATACACAAAAGAGAGTGACTGTACTTGTGCGATGCAAGTCTAGTGACTAACGTTAAGAAAACGCGTATAGGTTATGACGTTAATTAAGCAAATCCGGTGAAGTTTACGACGCACAGGAACGCAAAGTTGTGAGTTCATGCTCCCCCTTTTCTTTTAACTGTTTTCAGTTTTATAACTCAGGGTGAAATACATGTTACAAATATTTTTATGTTTAACAAATGGTATGATAATAAAAAGCACACTTGGTGAGAACGAGTACCAAGTGTGTAGCGATATAAGAATACAAGAAACACACTTGGTGAGAAACGAGTACCAAGTGTGATGTGATATAAGAATACGGGAAGCGCGCTTAGTGAGAAACGAGTACCAAGTAGGATGCGCTATGAAAAATGATGCGAGGAATCGTGTCACGAATAGGGTACAGAAGCACCATTAATCAACAATATACCTAGACCGCAGAACAAAAGGTTAGATCTAACGGGTGCCGGGCAGCCACACTCTCGGTGAGGGCGAGTACCGAGTAGTGCTTTTGTGTCTCAGAATATACCAATTAAATGCCTAAGGTTTGGTGACTTCCTATGTCGTGTCACATGTTAATGGCTTTGCAACCCATTAACAATCCTGATACTTACAGGATTACCTTATTTACATAAAATTTCATACCATACTAAAACTTGATGAATACTTGAGTACGTGTGGTACTCAAGAAAATGGGAATTATACTTGAGTACGTGGGGTACTCAAGAAGAATTTGAATTATACATGAGTACGTGGTGTACACATGAAACTGGATTTATATATATGAAAACTTGATTTATTCACAAACTATGTTTTCATACAAAGTATACAAACGTGAAATACAAAACTGCATGAATTCACACCAACATTATGTTGACGTTTTTTTTCAAAACTCACATGTATTTCAGGTAACTAGGATGGATGTGCGCGTGGTCTTACTTATGCTCTTGGATGTCGCTTATGTTTATCTTTAAATAAAGTTGTAAACTTTTAAGACAATGTTTTATGTGACCTAGCGATGCAAACGCTAAGCGTATGTTTCAAATTATGGTATTTGAAGTTATTTTCATGAGCATATAGTATGTTTACCTTTCGTATGCAATGAGATCCTTTCATGATCACACCTCGTGCTTCCGCCACAGAAAGGGGTGTGACAGATTGGTATCAGAGCTGCGATTGTAGTGAACCAGGATTCCTTCTCGAGTCTAGACTACAATCTCTAGGGTCCTATCACGAAAACAAATTTTCAAAAAGTTTTCATTGCATAAAACGTTCCGCGACATCCACTGCCTGAAACTGTTTACATGAGTCTAGAAAGGACACCACGAGACTTAGGGTGCAGGAGTAGCACTTGTCTTAACTGAGAAATTACTTGCAATTATGTGTGATAATTAGCATGTACTAGAAGTAGGATGTCACAAGTATATGTGACTTTACCTGAAAGCAATGGCCCATCCGAAGGAAGAAATATGAGGATGAAACGAACTGTGTGGACTGTGCAAGGAGTTACGTAATTATGGATGCATACATAATTATGGAATTCAGTGCACAGAAACCACAGCAAGTCTCGTCACGTATAGATTCCCTCAGTGCAAGCCTACTATATACTCTGCTGGAGTAATAATTGTTTGATGTCACTTATGTAGTATATATACCTGTGAATATATATGCTAGGGTGACGATATCAAGCAAATGTTTAACCCTGTCGCGTTATGTTCTGCCAGAGCATGGCACCCAGGAGAGCTGTGAATGCTCACAATGGTGATCAACCTCCTCCTCCCCCACTGCCAAGAACTGCTGAAGAACTGAACGCCCTACTGGAAGAGAGAATCTCTGCTGCCATCGCCCAGTACGAGGCGAACCGTACCCAAGACAGTGGAGGGCTAAGCAATGCCAGGCGTAATGGACATGGAGATTCTTTAGGAGGAAACGCAGCTCAAGGTAACCCTAAAACAATTTGCTAAGCATGAAGAAATTTATGAACGGTCCTTGTTTCATTATTTCTTCGATTGCTCATAAGTGAATTGGTTGGGTTAATTACAGGCTGCACTTTCAAGCAGTTCCTCGACTGCAAACCAATGAACTACGATGGCACTGGAGGAGCAGTAGCATTTGTGCGTTGGACGGAGAAGACTGAGGCCACTATCCGCATGAGCAAGTGTACCGCGGATCAGCAAGTCACTTTCGCTACTGGACTGTTTGTCGATGAAGCACTGACATGGTGGAATTTGCAAGTTCAAACGTTGGGTGATGAAGCCGCGTACGGCATGACCTGGGATGAACTAAAAGAGAAAATGAGAGAGAAGTACTGCTCTCGTGCCGAACTCCAAAGGTTGGAGACAGAGTTCTGGCACTTGACGATGGTAGGTGATGACATCAATGGGTATACTCGAAGGTTCCATGATTTGTCTAGGGTGATTCCTTACATGGTGACCCCGGAATTTAAGCGCGTTGAACGCTACATTTGGGGTCTGGCCCCGGAATTTCGCGGCATGGTGACTTCAGCCAAACCCCAGACAATCACTGAGGTTGTAACTCTGGCTGTCAGCCTTACTGAAGACTGTGTTCGCATGGAGAAGCTATCTCTGAACCCGGCAGAAAACACCGTGACGCATGCTGAGTCGTCCGGTGACAAGAAAAGAAAGCATTCAAACCTGAGTCAAGCAACTCGCAACAACAAGGGTTCCAACAAGAAACGTGACTCCAACCACTCTAAGGAGGCAAATGCTGCAGTGAAAGGGTACCAAGGCATCATGCCTAAGTGCCAAAAATGTATGTATCATCATGATGGAGCTTGTCGCATTCCAAGGTGTGACAAATGTGGTAGGTTGGGTCATCAAGCGGAAGACTGTTGGGGTAAGGGGAAGAATCGAAATGGAAACGGTGCTGGTAACAAGAATGGTAATGGGAAGGGGTGGAACCAAGGATGCTTCCGTTGTGGAAGCAATGATCATTTCATGAAAGACTGCCCAAAGAAAGACAATGCTTAGGCTCGAGCATTTGTGATTGGAGCAAAGGACGCACGCGAGGACCCTAACGTGGTCACCGGTACGTTTCTCATTAACAATCACTTTGCATCCATATTATTTGACACCGGTGCCGATTATAGTTTCATGTCTGTGGAATTTAAACGTACGCTTGGGATAGAGTCTAGTAGATTGGATATTCCCTATTCCATAGAACTAGCCAATGGTAAACTTGTTGAATCGGGCGAAGTTGTTAGAGGTTGCACACTAGAACTTGGTGAACGAAGATTTAGCATCGACCTCTTACCTATTCAATTGCGTAGCTTCGATGTGGTAGTCGGAATGGACTGGTTGTCCAATAACAAAGCTGAAGTTATTTGCCATGAGAAAATCATCCGCATGCCTTTAGCGAATGAGGAAACTCTCATCGTACATGGAGAAAAGCGAGACGCGCCTCTTCGAATCATCAGTTGCATTAAGGCACAGAAGTGCTTAAGGAAAGGATGTGTTGCCTTCCTAGCACACGTTGTAGATAAGAAGGCTGAGGAGCCGAAACTCGAAGATATTCCTGTGGTGAAGGAATTCCCGGATGTTTTTCCCGAAGACCTGCCAGGACTACCTCCGCAACGACAAGTCGAATTCCCTATAGACTTGGTTCCAGGAGCCGCACCTGTAGCCAAGGCACCCTATCGACTTGCACCATCCGAGATGCAAGAATTATCTACACAACTTCAGGAGTTGTTGGATAAAGGATTCATAAGGCCAAGCTTCTCGCCCTGGGGAGCTCCAGTATTGTTCGTGAAGAAGAAGGATGGAACTCTACGAATGTGCATCGATTACAGAGAACTGAACAAACTCACTATCAAGAATCGGTACCCACTACCGAGGATTGATGACTTATTTGATCAGTTGCAAGGATCAAGCTACTATTCCAAGATCGACCTTAGATCTGGATATCATCAGTTAAGGATACAAGAAGAAAGCGTACCAAAGACTGCATTCAGAACACGCTATGGACATTACGAGTTTCTTGTGATGCCATTCGGGCTGACGAATGCACCAGCGGTCTTTATGGATCTGATGAACCGCATATGCAAACCATATCTCGATAAATTCGTGATTGTATTTATCGACGATATCCTGATCTACTCTCGGACGAAAGAAGAGCATGGGCAACACCTCAGGACCATTCTAGAGCTACTGAAGAAAGAGAAACTATTCGCAAAGTTCTCAAAGTGCGAATTCTGGATTCGCGAAGTACAATTTCTTGGTCACGTGGTGAATGAGAAGGGCATTCATGTAGACCCGTCCAAGATTGAAGCCATAAAGAATTGGGAAGCTCCCAAAACCCCGACTGAAGTTCGGCAATTTTTGGGCTTAGCGGGCTACTATAGGCGATTCATCGAGAATTTCTCGAAAATAGCTCAGCCGCTAACTGCTCTTACGCAGAAAGACAAGAAGTATGACTGGGGTGTTAAACAAGAAGAAGCTTTTCAGCTACTCAAAAGCAAGCTATGCGATGCACCAATATTGTCACTACCCGAAGGCTCGGAAGGCTTCGTGGTATACTGTGACGCCTCGCGACAAGGACTAGGTTGCATGCTCATGCAACGCCAAAAGGTCATCGCTTACGCTTCAAGGCAATTGAAGGTACACGAAAGAAACTATACCACTCACGACCAGGAACTGGGCGCAGTGGTATTCGCCTTGAAAATCTGGCGACACTATCTATATGGTACTCGATGTACAATCTTCACAGATCACAAAAGCCTGCAACACATATTTGATCAGAAGGAATTGAATATGCGCCAGCGGCGATGGGTCGAGCTGCTAAATGATTACGACTGTGAGATTAAGTACCACCCAGGAAAGGCAAATGTTGTAGCGGACGCGTTGAGCCGAAAGGAAAGAGTTAAGACCCTACGGGTTCGAGCATTGGAAATGACTATCCGATCGAACCTCACTTCACGTATTCGTGACGCACAACAAGAAGCCCTTAAGATGGAAAACCGCAAAGCTGAATACCTCCGAGGTGCATTGAAGTACATGGCGCCAAATGAAGAGGGAGCCTTATACTTTAAAAAGCGTATTTGGGTTCCGCTCTATGGTGGCCTACGAGAAGTCATCCTTGATGAAGCGCACAAGTCAAGATACTCGATCCATCCCGGATCGGACAAGATGTATCAAGACTTAAAAGAATACAATTGGTGGCCGAGACTCAAGAGCGACGTTGCTGTTTATGTTGGTAAATGCCTAACGTGTGCTAAGGTTAAGGCTGAATATCAGAAACCGTCTGGCCTACTACAACAACCAGAGATTCCCATGTGGAAGTGGGAGCAAATCTCGATGGACTTCATAACAAAGTTACCCAGGACCCCAAGAGGGCACGATATGATATGGGTAATAGTTGATCGATTGACGAAGTCTGCGCATTTCCTACCAATCCGTGAGAAGGATAACACTGGAAAGCTTGCTGAAATATACCTGAAAGAAATTGTGACACGTCATGGAGTGCCTATTTCTATTATTTCAGACAGAGATGGACGTTTTGTCTCAAGGATCTGGCAATCATTTCAGGAAGCCTTTGGATCTCAACTAGATCTAAGCACGGCATTTCACCCTCAGACAGACGGCCAGAGCGAACGGACTATACAAACATTGGAAGATATGCTTCGCGCATGTGTCATGGATCTAGGCGGCAGCTGGGATACTCACCTACCCTTGGTTGAGTTTTCCTACAATAACAGTTATCATACAAGCATAAAGGCCGCGCCGTTCGAAGCTCTGTATGGCCGCAAGTGCCGGTCGCCCCTATGTTGGGCAGACGCCGGTGACAAGCGTATGGTTGGTCCTGAACTAGTACAAGAGACAACCGACAAGATTGCGCAGATCCGAGAGCGCATTAAGGCGGCTCGAGATTGACAGAAGAGTTACGCTGATCAAAAACGAAAACCCTTAGAATTCGAGGTGGGAGACAAGGTGTTGTTAAAAGTCTCACCATGGAAGGGCGTAGCCAGATTCGAAAAGCGTGGGAAGCTGAATCCACGATACATCGGACCATTCAGAATCTTGGAGAGAATTGGTACCGTGGCGTACAAGTTAGAGTTACCGGAAGAACTTAATGGAGTACATGATACATTTCATGTGTCCAACCTAAAGAAGAGTCCAACACAAGAAAACGTGATCATCCCTGCAGATGAAGTGCATATTGATGACGCCCTCCGATTTACAGAACAACCCGTCGAGGTTACTGACTGGAAAGTCAACAAGACCAGGAGGAGCAGTGTGAAACTTGTCAAAGTACGTTGGAACTCTAAGCATGGGCCCGAATACACATGGGAACGCGAAGACCAGTTCAAGGAAAAGTATCCCCACCTATTCAAAGAGACTCCTGCGAGGGTTAGTTCATCCTGAATTTCGGGACGAAATTCTTTTAACGGGGGGAGACTGTGACAACTGGCACAAAACCGGTAACTTCCGTACACTTTAATTATTATTTCATGACTGCAATTATGTGCTTAAATGTCAACATTGACTAATTAGATGCTAAGCAAGTGAATTCATGCACGTTGTATACTACAAAATATTGCTTCATGCAATCGAGAGCACTGCGTCAGAAATATTAGTAAACTCACCGGTAAGACACACTGTGTCAACGGAACTGCAGAAAGCAGTCAGACATTAGAATTGAGGCCTAGGTGTAGGTCCTACGACAAAGGCACATTAAAACCCAAGAGTACATATCAGGGTTGAATTTATGGTCGTTACAAAAGCTAAAACACGCACTAAAAGGCACCCGAAACACACTTTAAGTGCAGAACTAATTACGACAAAACTGCGAAACGAACGTTGGTGGCCGCCCGGATAATATTTAATCCCAAAAATATTCTGTTATGATTAAAAATTTATTTTAATCAGGTTCGTGTTGAAAAATAAATTAAAACGCTTAAAAACGTTATTTTTCAAGTTTAAGCGCGTACCGTGAGTTCCTACGCGACACAGTGCTTACACTGCAAAACGCAGACAGCGCAGAAAACCCAGGAATATGCCAGGAATATGTCAGGAATATGCCAGGAATATACCAGGAATATGCCAGGAATATGCCAGGAATATGCCAGGAATATACCAGGAATATACTAGGAATATGCCAGGAATATGCCAGGAATATGCCAGGAATATACCAGGAATATACCAGGAATATACCAGGAATATGCTAGGAATATGCTATATGGAAGGTCTATAAATACCACCATTCCATCACTCCATCTTCCTCATCACCACACTTCCACTCTCTCCCTCTCTCTCTCTAGAAAAGCTACGGCCAAACACCCCCTCTCAATCCATCAATTTTTCGGTTTTGATCACCACATTTCAAGTCCATACAAGTATCAAGAATCCCGTATAAGGAGGCTTGGTGCAAACGGAAAGCGAAAGACCTCATTCTCTTGCTTTTATCCACCCTATTTGCGTCTAGATTCTTCCCTAGCCTCGAGCTAGTGGTATGTTGCTTAAATCACATTCTTGAACTATTTTGAAGTGGTTAATATGATATGTAACGGTTAAAACTCGAAATCTTACAAATTGATGCATTAAAGTCTACTAAAAACACTAATAATGATGGTTAAAAGCTCATATGTTGTGTAAATGTTGTAGTAATTGATTTGTGTGGTTATTTGGACCCGATCTATGTTGTGGTAGCTCGGATCATCATTTAACCCGGGTTGGTAATGATCATGGATCATGACATAAGGATGTTTTGAAAGAAACAAGGGTTAAAGGGTGAAACTCTACTACACATGAATCATGAACTTGTGTAAAAAGGAATTTTTCTTGTAAAATGAAGTTCTAAACTAATAGATCTAAAGATCTACAAGTGGTATTTTCGAAAGACCAACTGTAAGACGAAACCATGTTTTAAAACCGAACCTTTCATGAACTAGAGGTGTTTTTGTGAACAAACAAGTGTGTGGACACTTGTGTAACAAAAGTTTTAACAAAGAAATAATTTTCATAAAAACCGACTAGAAGTTGTGAAACTTCATATTCTTTAAAAATAAGGTTTTTTAAGAAATTAAACTTATTTATAAAGATAACAAGACTTACTAAATGTGCTAGTAAATTACTAAACATTTTTGTAAATATTCAAGTTCATGAAATGGAGTAATTAGTGAATGTTGTTGATGATTAGTGTTGATAATTGTTGATGTTGATTGTTGACGATTTAAAAGAAAATAAACACATGTTTTGGAAACATGGGAAACCTCCATTTTTAGGGGAAACTCTGTCAAAATTTTTATAAATTTTGACACTTAGAAAAAAATATAAGTTTTTGAAGAACTTATTCCCTAAAAATGTATTTAAGAGTATTACCAAGGTTTCCCTAATTTTTGGTGATAAGAAATGAGGATTTCTTCAAAAATAAAAATGGATATAAGTATGTATATTTTTGAGAGAAAAATATATATTATTTTATCACCAACTTTTGTGCTAAGTGGATATAGTATGTGTTATACGTGCTAGCGTATTAAGACTTAAAAATACACATACATCATACAAGATACATAATTCGGGTGCAAAGTGCAAAACACAAGATACTTATATTAATTTTAGAGAAAATAATATAAGTAAGATACTTAGTTAAAAATATAAAATATTTTTAACACAAGAATATATACACAAAAGAGAGTGACTGTACTTGTGCGATGCAAGTCTAGTAACTAACGTTAAGAAAACGCGTATAGGTTACGACGTTAATTAAGCAAATCCGGTGAAGTTTACGACGCACAGGAACGCAAAGTTGTGAGTTCATGCTCCCCCTTTTCTTTTAACTGTTTTCAGTTTTATAACTCGGGGTGAAATATGTTACAAATATTTTTATATTTAACAAATGGTATGATAATAAAAAGCACACTTGGTGAGAATGAGTACCAAGTGTGTAGCGATATAAGAATACAAGAAACACACTTGGTGAGAAACGAGTACCAAGTGTGATGTGATATAAGAATACGGGAAGCGCGCTTGGTGAGAAACGAGTACCAAGTAGGATGCGCTATGAAAAATGATGCGAGGAATCGTGTCACGAATAGGGTACAGAAGCACCATTAATCAACAATATACCTAGACCGCAGAACAAAAGGTTAGATCTAACGGGTGCCGGGCAGCCACACTCTCGGTGAGGGCGAGTACCGAGTAGTGCTTTTGTGTCTCAGAATATACCAATTAAATGCCTAAGGTTTGGTGACTTCCTATGTCGTGTCACATGTTAATGGCTTTGCAACCCATTAACAATCCTGATACTTACAGGAATACCTTATTTACATAAAATTTCATACCATACTAAAACTTGATGAATACTTGAGTACGTGGGGTACTCAAGAAAATGGGAATTATACTTGAGTACGTGGGGTACTCAAGAAGAATTTGAATTATACATGAGTACGTGGTGTACACATGAAACTGGATTTATATATATGAAAACTTGATTTATTCACAAACTATGTTTTCATACAAAGTATACAAACGTGAAATACAAAACAGCATGAATTCACACCAACATTATGTTGACTTTTTTTTCAAAACTCACATGTATTTCAGGTAACTAGGATGGATGTGCGCGTGGTCTTACTTATGCTCTTGGATGTCGCTTATGTTTATCTTTAAATAAAGTTGTAAACTTTTAAGACAATGTTTTATGTGACCTAGCGATGTAAACGCTAAGCGTATGTTTCAAATTATGGTATTTGAAGTTATTTTCATGAGCATATAGTATGTTTACCTTTCATATGCAATGAGATCCTTTCATGATCACACCTCGTGCTTCCGCCGCAGAAAGGGGTGTGACATATATTCAATAATGGAGATGAAAAGTATATTAAATGGAGTTAATACAGATGTTACATTTACATTGGTTGGTTGAAATTAAGTTTTGTAAAATTTATATTTTACCCCCTTTTACATTAAAACAGCGCAATTTTTGCACAGCTATAAACACTGTTTGACTATAAATTTAAAATGTTAAATACGAAAAACTTATCTATTAATTTAATATATTTATATTTATATAATTAAAAATAGTTTTTAAATCCCGATATTAAAGATTATTATAAGTGAAATAAATAAACAATTACAAGTTAATAGATAAATATATTATTTTCAACAATCCCAATACAATCTCACCTCTTCTTCTCCGGCGAAAAAACTCTACAGTTTCCTCTTCCTCAGACTCGACGATCTGAAGTTTAAAGTTTTAGATCAGGTATTTTTTCTCTTATGTATTTTACAGGTATACTTTGACATGTTCCTTTCAGTTTCCTCATTTCAAATTATATAAACATCAAAATCATAATCTACTGATGTTAAAATAGATAAACTTGTGTGAACTTGTTTTCTTTATTTTATAATAAGATTTATATCAACCTATTTAGTTACATTTTGATTCATTCAATCTAAATAACAATCTGAAATATTATTGTTTAATAAATATTTGGTTGTAAATTTTACGAATGGTTTTAGAATTATAGTATGAACTGCCATGTCTTGATACATTTGTTCTATCAATATTAATTTTGATAAAATATTCTGCAATCAGTTTATAGTACTCATATGTCTGATTTGTAAGTGAATATAGCCTTGTTTGCTGAAAAAAACTGAAGTTTGAAGTTGACACAAACATGGATATTTGAAAAATTTATTGCCATGTAATACTTTTTTATTATGCAAGAATAAAAATTTGATCTTACACAGTATTAGATTCATTTATTAGATTCATTTTGTTGGTTGTAGGGACCATATTGAAGTACACAACATATAAGTTTGGTCCTACAGAGTGTTGGATATTTTTTTATACCTTAAATAGAATGTTTTTCAGATACAATTGATTTTATATTTTAGTATTTAACTGTTATTGTATTTTTTACTTTCAGATGGAGTTTATGATAATTATCAACGTCTCTCAATTGGCAGACCTAAATGAGGGATTGGTAAGCTATATTCTTAGAACAAATTAGCTCAAATCACAATTGTATGCTAAAAACTGTATTTATATAATTAAAGATATATTAAATGTTGTGTATTTTATATACATAGATACTTCCAAAGATAATGGCTAACCAATTACCAAGAAAGTGTGAAGTGAAAAAGTTGGTTGATTATACGGGTTTTAAGTATAAGATTGCAGTACAGAGCATCGGTCATAAAAGTAAGAGGATAAACGGGCCAGAATGGACCCAGTTTGTTGAAACTTATAGAAATAACAACATAGACAAGCTGTGTTTAAAAAATTGAAGGAAGCAAAATTTGAGATAAATGTTTTGGATAATGAGGGATTGGAGATTAGAAAAGATGGATCGAACAGAGATTATGTTCATGGATGCTTGATACAGGCTGAAGAAGAAACATACTGCAAGCAGGTTAAAAATTCCTACTTATTTTTATATATTGCCAGTGTATCTTTTGGATTGTTAGCAAAATTTCTAATTTATATTTTGTATCCTAGATAAAATCTAATATGACATTTCTAAAATTTATGAAAATTATAGCATTTACCACACGATTTGCTGAAGCTGTTGTCGCAAAGGAGATTAAAAATTGATAACTTGGTTGCCAAAGTACATGGACCAAAGCAGAGTAGTAAAGTTGATGTCCATTATGTTTTCTCTCCTGAAAACAAAAAGGGATTAGCTGCTGGTTTTATGGGACCAGGATGGACAACTTTTTGCTTCGAAAATGATATTGAGGAAAGCTGCCAACTGTTGTTTCAATGGATGGGAAGTACTCCTGAAGACGACTTTAACTTTACTGTGAAAGTTTTTAACAAAGACGGGATTGCACTTCACGGAGAGACAAAACATCACTGCAGCCGTACCAATCACCAACACCGCAAAAGGCGTCCACATTATAAAAAAACAGTTTGAATACCATGTTTTACAGACACACAGCTTGGTATTTACATATCCACTTTTAATATAGTTGATTTTACTTATAATCTTGGATCTATCTGTTATTACTTAAAGTATATGTTGTTTTGAATGAATAACTAAAGAAAAAATTTTCCTTTACAGGCAATACCGAGGAACTTTGTTCGAGAACACCAGCTAAATGATTACCGTAGAGTTGTGCTGTCATTTGGTCATGTGAAGTTTTTGGTACAGTTGGTTGTTAGGAGAGATCCTAAAATACCTGACGACAACAACCATCTAGTGATGCATACAGACTGGCAGCGTATCATGGATGAAACGGGAATATCTGTGAGGAAAAAGCTGAGGTTTGAGATAGTCGAAGAAAAAAGTGTAAGAGGAGATAAAATACACTTTGAAGTTTGTTGACATGATCTTTGAACACCTTTTCAGCCTTGTATAATTTATGTTTTAGTTGACATGTTTGATGGACAAATTTCTTGTTTGGAAACTAACTTAGGAATGAAGTTATGTAGTCTTAGTATATACTTTCAAAACTGTGGTTTTACCTTTTTATATTTTTCAAGTAAACATTACTATATTTTACATCTAAACATTACTATTTTCCATTACATTTCCCGGTCACTCAACAAAAAGAAATATAACACTCAAAATTAATAAAATAGTATACAACTTGGAATTACAAATAACAGTGTTTTAAAAACTGCTCCTACCAAAGGGACAAACTCAACGTCTGTTTCGCTAAACTTTGCAAACCAAAACATCTGTTGAAGACGACCACTGTTAAAAGAAAAGTCTGTTGCTTAAACGAAACAACCTCAGCACATGAGCCAAACAAACTTTGTTGATGAACTGAAAGGTCTGTTAATACAAAGACTGCTGAAGTAAAGGTCTGCTAAAGAGAACCTCTGCTGATGAAGCAAAATGTATGATGAACCTAAGTTCTGTTGTGCACCAACAGATATTACACAATTCAACAAAAGATCTATAATATAAGATCTTTAACAGATGATGATTAACAGCTCATAAGGTCTGTTGAAGCACGCTATAACAGTGCTTAGCCTTTAACAGATCTTTAACAGTGCTTAAGGGTTAACAGATGTTAGCACGTTATAGCACGCTATAACCTCTGCTGATGAAGCAAAATTTATGATGAACCTAAGTTCTGCTATGCACCAACAGATATTACACAATTGAACAAAAGATCTATAATATAAGACTAGCGGTAAGACCCGTGTGCAAATACGGGTCGTTTCTTAGAAAACCATGCATAACATATTTTGATAGAAAGTATAGATAAGTGTATAGATATTGTAATTTTTAGTTTAAGCCTAGTAGTAATACCCATCTGTAATTTATCCACCAAGAAATCAAGATTAGAATTAAAACTTATATAAGTTGCATGTGATGTAATTAAATTAACAAATGATGGTAAGTAACTGAGAGAACATGATGAAATAAATAGCATTAGTATGCAACCACTGTTTGACCAAAGTCAAACCACTGTTTTTAAAAAAAGTCTGTTTGACCAAAGTCAAACCACTGTTTGCAAAACTATGATTCTTAGTGGTTCAAAAGTCTGCTTGAACAAAGACAAACCACTGTTTGAAAAAAGTCAAACCACTGTTTTTAAAAAAAAAAGTCTCTTTGACCAAAGTCTGTTTGACCAAAGTCAAACCACTGTTTGCAAAACTATGATTCTTAGTGGTTCAAAAGTCTGCTTGACCAAAGACAAACCACAGTTTGACAAAAGTCAAACCACTGTTTGACCAATGACAACCCACTGTTTTCTCCACAAAACACTGTTTAACCCAACAGTGGTTTCAAACATATGTTTCAAACCCAACAGTGGTTTCAACAGATGTATCAACCACTGTATCAACAGATGTATCAACAACAATGGTTTTAAGTTGATGAGCATTATTTATGAAAAAATAATACAAAATCATATTGAAAAAATAATACAAAATCATAAAATGATAAATGTGTAGTTACTAAATTCACTACTTTACTTTCATCCTTATTACATATGTATCAAATGCATAAGCAGTGAATAATAAAAATACATTAGAAAAACTATAAAAAAGATAAGGTTTAGCAGAGTCACCAACAATAACAGATGCCGCTCAAAGTCGTGCTTGTATACTAAGATTTGGTATCTTTTTCAACTTTCCGTTCAATTTCGTTCTTTTACCAGCTGCCGCCTTATCTCTCGCCATTGATAGTTTCTTTGACTCTGAATCATGCCTGAAGTTATTATACTTGTTGATCACTATCGTTTTTAGTTAATCTGGACCTGCATCAATCAAACAGGAACATAGTCATTAATTCACTCTATATAAATGCTGAATCGAAGTAATTATAACAACAAATTATATTCATTTTATGTCACAAATCGTGAACCTGTAGCTATTCAACGATCCACACGTATTCCCTTCAATCCAGCAGTATCCCAATCCACTGTCTTCCCCGCTGGTGTTGCATCGGTTGGACAAGAACCTTCTACAAAGATCAATGGTGCTCAAACTTGCAATTTGTCCAAACCAAGAGGCTCCTCCAAACTCGACATTTTGAAACTACATATAAACCAGTAAAAAATAAATAATTTGAGAACTCACCGAATCAAACATCAATATAATTAGAAACAGATGTTTTATTTAATATAGCATATCATCAATGAGCTGAAGGCTATATCAAAGTTCATCCACAAGAATTCAAACACAAAAGTACCAATTTACATATAAGAGCCATGTATACAGAACATAACTCCTAATTTGGAGTAGGATTTAATATTCGTAAAGCAATGTACCAATTTACATATAAGATGTAACACCTCGAAATTTTGTGTCCAATAATGTGATAACACGTGTCATGAGTTTACACGTGGCATTAAATATTAAATAAAGGACTAAAGTTGACAAACCTTGAAAGTATGTAAATTCGAGGGTTATAAATGTCAACGAAAGGTAAATATACTGTATAGTAACCCTAAATGATACTCATACCTTCAAACGAATAAATCATGGATCGTACGGAGCGAAACGCAGGAGAAAGTGAGAGATTACAAGCTACAGGGGTTAGTTGTGTCAACATGTTTAATTTATACCTCTGAGTGACCCTTTGACGAACCCGAGGCTTTGTAACAGTAAAATACGCTCACTAGAATATACTATATAAATTTCGCGAAGTTCTGTTTTAAAACGAGAAAGTTATGATCAAATTCGTATGAGAGGGGTTGAAAGCGTCAACAATAAAAGTTAAGGCTTTTCGGGTAATAATTAAACTAACCGGGGACTTAACAATGCGGATAAAAGTCACGATGCCCTTAGTTGTAAATAATCGAGGGCCAAATTGCAAAGTTACCCCTTCGAAACCGAAAGGTCAGGTTAATCATTACAAAAGATTTGAAAATCTTGAAATTCAGACCTCAGGCGGCCCGCGTGAATGAAACATGCAAGCCAATGCGGGCCGCGCGCCACCTGAAGATACGTTTTCTGACATTAGGATTCAGGCGGCCCGCGTCTGTGTTACCTGATCCTAATGCGGGCCGCGTACAAGCCCCAGATGCAGAAACTTTGGACAGACTTGTTGTTTGAGCTGGTGAACGATCATTTGAGCAATTAATGAAGCATGGGCGCCCTCTACATGCCCCCTAGCACCCAGGGCCACCTGCTGATCATCCATGAACCCTTGTAGGGTGAGTTGTAATGATCTTATGCATGAAACTTTACTATAAAAGGCCATACATTGTGCACAATTGAAACACACCTCAAAACCTGCTCTCTTGATCATCTCTGGAGCTTCCAAGCATTCTTCTATCATCCTTAGTCATGCACCAAGCTTCTGTAAGTTGCCTAACCCTTTGTGGTTTCGTTTTTCCTTAGTTTTAGCCTAAAAGTCAATCCGTCGTAATTAACGATTGACTTTGCGATAAATCACGGATGGTCCAATGATTTGTCGAATCAAAGATAGTTATATGATGGTAATCATGTGGGCATTAAACCCCTAAAAGGGCACCCTCTGATTCCCACTCTAACTAGTCCGAATGTCGAGTCAAACATGCTTAGAAAAAGTCAATAGAAATGCCATTTTGCGATTTCATGCATAATATGTAATGTAGACGATATGTAACCTGTTAAAACACTCATAAAACATGATAATAAGTATATTAACTAGTCTAAGCTTGTTTGATCCGACCATTTACTATTTTGACCCGGTTCGGAGCCAAAAGTCGCAAGGCTTTGACTTTTGCATTGACTTCAGTTCTGACCTGTTAAAGTAAGATTTAGATATGCCTTAGGACTCTCTTAGGACCAGGTTACATGATGGTATAACCCTCTGTGACCGGTTCGTTGTTTGCCCGGGTCTTTTACACCTTTCCGTTAAATGCTTAAAAGTTGACCGTAACGCCCTTTTTTATTTAAAACGAGAATTTCAGACGTATGAAAGAATCATAACCTTAGTTACTGATTTCTAAGCATGTCCCTAAAATTTCACGTCAATCCGAGGTCCAGAATAGGAGTTATGCTAAATAGCGCAAATTACGGAAACTTTAGTAATTTATTAGCGCAATTAGCATAACGCCTATCTAAACCCAGATTTCGACACCAAACCTTTTACACACTGATGTAAAATAATATTTTAGGATTTTTAAAGATTTTTAATTATTTTTGACCTGCTCATAACCTGCGGTTATGGCATCGGTTCGGTAAATACCGAATATACCCTTTTCGGCCATAACTTGAGTTCTACAAGGTCTTTTGACCCGATTCCAGTTGCTACTGATTTTAAATAATAAATAAAGTATTTTAGACTTTATACACTGTTCGGGAAACTCAGATTTCCTGTAGAACTCAGAAACCTCTTTTATAATCTTTAAAAAAGACCGAAATATCCCTACGGGGCATAATATGAACTTAAACTCGTTACGGGCATTATGGAAGGTATCTTACTGATACCACACCGTCTTTAAGGCATATTGACTTAGGAAAACAGTGTAGGACTCTTACGGTTACCCGTTGCGCCTTTTGCGCGCACGGTTCGGCTTATGTAACTAGTTTACATAAACTAGCCGAAACGGGTCAAACCATATGGTTTTGACCCCAAAATCCAGAGTGTGGTTATTAAACCCATATAAAACAAGTCTTCAAACTTGTTGGGTCCAAATCACATTCCATTCACGGTTTTCGCCTTTCACGCGATTAAACCGTACTATCCCTTGAAACTGACCGGTCTAGGCTACGGCTAATATAAAGACCCGTTAGGATTCTAATAGGTTATTTTAAACCTTCGTTCCAGATTAGGGGACCAGTAAAAGCTATCTGCAATTTATTTCAATTAAGGATTTATACTTGCAAAGGTAAATACTTTTAACTTATTTTCCGTTATACGGGCTTGGGTTACGGTATTTAAAATACCGCTTGGTCGGGAAATTGACCCCAACTCATTAGTAGTTGGGTATTATCAATGTGACCCGTTTAAAAACTTGTTTTGTTGGCTTTACGCCTTTGGGAGCTTAATGACCATGTCCCGGATATCCTTGGCATCATTTTACGAAATGGCCACTACCTCGACATCCGGGTGTAGGCGTACACCCGGCATTATGTCTATATTAATTAAATGTATAACCGTTGGTTTACCCGCCACAGCTTTATGCTTTGTGGCGTGTCTATTAACCTTTAACCCGGCACGACCCGGGCGACCGAACGCATAGCAAACATGTAATTCTTTACAAGATTTAATTATAAATTATCCCAAGTTGTAAAGAGTTTGTGCCTTGTGCATTTAAACCAATTTTATTAAACATTTTACAAAAGTGTCAGTTGAATGTATTTACCAGTGTAAACTGACGTATTTTCCCAAAAAGACTAAATGCAGGTACTATGCGTAATTGGCTGGGATTTCTCCTTAGCATCATTAGAAGTCTCGCAAGCTTAAGATGCCTGAAGTCTGTTGAACAATACTTTTATTATTATTATGGATCCCTGTGGATTTTATTTCAACAATGGTGATACTTTGATATTACATTTAACGTTGAAATATATTTATCTTTATGCTTCCGTTGTGCATTCATATAATTGTGTGGTTTGACTATATTGTTGCCAACTACGTCACGGTAATCCCCCACCAGGCCCACCGGTGAGACACGTGGAAATCGGGGTGTGACAGGTTGGTATCAGAGCCAACATTGAGTGAATTAAACACTATCTTAATGTGTTTAATCTCAATGACACAATTGCACATACTTGAGTCTAGACAAGAACATAGGACAAATTCGAATTGTTATTCCAGTTTGTCTTTTTATTGTTTATTGTTATTTAAAGTTTTGAAAGCAGGAAATATGCCACCTGCAATCAGACGAGGAAGAGGAGGAAGAGGCAAAGGGACGATCATTACTCACAATGATCACGAGGCTGGACCTTCGAACATGCGAGCTCCTTCCAGTACTAGAAGTGAGGAACCACAGAGACGAAGAAGAAACCTCTTTGAACCTGCAAGACATTCTACCTCGCATAGTTCAACACCCTCGTACCGTCATTCTTTTGGGCCAGATTCGGAAAACAATCCCAATAACCCTCAACCATCCTTTATACCTCTTCAGCGATCTGCTTCGCACCGTTCTTATGGCGATCCTTCACCTTTCTTCATAGGACATTTAACCCGGCGGATTATGTCCAAGAGCCCATAGAGTATAACCCTTTAGGACCAGAGGATCACTTTTCTGAAGACAATGCAGTGGATATGGACGAGGATACAGACCCCGTCGAGCCTGCAAGGGGTACTCCCAATCATCCAATCGAGATCTCTGATGGGTCATCCTTTCATGGAACACCCTATCAAGGTCCCGACAGCTACCAGGCGAGGTTTGACCAATGTAATTGGTACTTTACACCTTCACATCATTTCTCGCCTCATGATCAACAGCAACAACAGGATCCTTCTGAGGATTCGCGGTTTGTGGCAGTTACGCCACCACCACCGCCACCGGTTCAACCAGTAATTCCAGATCCGCCAAGGCGTAGAAGATCAGGCGCACGGATGTCTACCCGAGGAGGGGAATTTCATTTCAGCACCCCTCGCCACTCGAGTGCTAGTCACTTTCCGTCAGTACCTGAAGAAGAACCACAATCAGGGGAACCTTCTGGTCACCCTGCAGAGGTGAATTCTGCACCAGTTGCACCACCTCCGCCACCTTTCGGATATGACAATCCGATACCAGCGTATGGCGCTTCCACGGCGTACAATCCGTTTGAGCAGCCGACTCACACGCACTACAACTACAACTATGATGCCGATCCATATGTGGTAGCGGCTAATTATAACGCCCTCCATGGAACCTCTTGGAGACCAGATTACTCAGCTCATGGGTATCCTATACCTCCTAGACCTCCGGTTCAGCAACCGTCGCAGCAGCCACGTTTTTCTCCACCGGAGCAAGAAGAAATACTCCACCGTTTAAACCGTGTGGAACGAGACTTCGAACAAGAACGCAAGAGTAATCGTGGATTTCTCAAGGGCCTAGCAAACCTACTAAAAGGGAGGAAGAAACGAGATCATTAATCTCTTTATGTATTACAGTATTTATTATTACAAGCAAAATCCCTGCGAGGACATTTGCTTAGAGTATTTTAGTCCCTGTGTGGACATCTATCTTATTTCAGTCCCTACGTGGACTTATCTTTTTAGTCCCTGTGCGGACATCTATCTTGTGTTGGTCCCTGCGTGGACTTGTTTTTCTATAGACCTCTGCGTAGGTAATTACTTATTTAAAAAGTCCCGTTTAGGGCAGGGTGTAATCATATTTGAAGTTTATGGAATGCTATGTTATGAATTTCAATTTTGTTATTATATATGAAATAAATCAAAAATCATTCCTTTTAAATTAATCTGCCTAAATAAAGAATCTTAAGAGTGAAACCTAGCCAGGTGTCTTTTTTTGACCTGGCCAAGATGGTAAGACCTGATTAAAAGATTCAGATTTCCAGTTAACCTCTGTAATCATGTTAACGTTCATGGCAGATGTGATTCGTTAAAATCGCACGCGTCATTCTTATATAAGAATCCTCCTAAGGATTTCAAAGCCCAATTTAATGATTTGTAAATCATGGGTTAAATCGTCAATAAAGACGATCATTTGTTAAACATCCATTAGCGATGTAGTACCTACGGGCCAAATTTATTAAACATCCATTAGCGATGTAGTGCCTACGGGCCAAATTATAAAACATCCGTTAGTGATGTAGTGCCTACGGGCCAAAACTTATAAACATCCATTGGTGATGTAGTGCCTACGGGCCAAATTATTGTCATATAAGACAAAAGGCAGTGGTGGTCTATGACTCCCTGTCGGAAAAGGTAAAGGGACTATGGTTCAAACCTTCATGCCTTGATTCTCTGTAATCCCGGCTAATATTATAAAAACGTCCTCGTGACTAGGCTTTTATGCCACTAACAATATTATTTGTAATTAGGATAAGTATGTTCAAATCCTAAATAAAAGTGAGTAACAATTAACCAGATATGGTCTCTGTTACCATGGTTAATGAATTGCCATAAAAGACAATTCCATAATAAACTCCTAAATAAAATTTTTCGTTATCTTCTGTAGCAGATTCAAGTTACCATGACTGATCCTAATGGGGAGAATAGTCATAGGAATGAAGACGAATACGATAACGCCCAGGTTCATTTGACGGGCGCAGAATTAAAAGCTCTTGTCGACAATGCTGTTAAGGCAACCCTGGATCGACAATACAAGGAGTATACTGAATCCCGGAGCAGAACCATATCCAAACCACACTTAAAGCCGAAAACCCACTCAAAATCTCACAGCAAGCCACCGTCCAAGCCTAAAAAGGACGATGATAATCACTCATCTAATGAAAACAGTGTCGGTCCTAAAGAAAAAGTGTATACTGATGCATCTCGCGCCAGGGGCTGCACCTACAAGTATTTTGTATCTTGTAAACCCCGAGACTTCACTGGGGAGAAAGGCGCAGTTGATTGCATGACGTGGCTAGACGAGATGGACACCGTGGTGGACATCAGTGGGTGCGCAGAGAAAGATGTGGTAAAGTTCGTTTCACAATCATTCAAGGGCGAGGCTCTGGCTTGGTGGAGGGCTTTGGTTCAGGCCTCGGAGAAGGCTGTTCTATACAGCATGACATGGGAGGAATTCATTTCTCTCATCAAGGAAAATTACTGCCCTCAACATGAGGTTGAAAAGATAGAGATTGACTTCCTGTCATTGGTGATGACGAACCTTGACTGTCAAGCTTACCTCACGAGCTTCAACACGATGTCCCGGTTGGTTCCGTATCTGGTAACCCCGGAGCCAAAGAGAATCACTCGTTTTATCGGTGGGTTAGCCCCCGAAATAAAGGCAAGCGTGAAGGCCTCTCGGCCAGCGACCTTTAGATCTGTAGCCGACATATCTTTATCCCTTACTCTGGATGCGGTCCGACAAAGATCGCTGAGGAACAAAGAAGCTGAGAAGAGAAAGCGTGAAGATGATACTTCACGGAGGTCGGGCAAGAAGCACCGTGGAAACGGTGATAACAAGAGAGGGTCGGAGTCAAGGAAGGATGGGCAACAGTCTGGTGAGAAGCCCAAGTGCAAGAATTGCAAGAGACATCACTTTGGAAAGTGTAGACTCGAATCAAACTCGCAGACTCAGTCAAAGCCGTATGCTTGCGGGTTATGCAAATCCAAGGACCACAAGACCGTGGATTGCAAAAAGATAAAAGATGCAACTTGCTATAACTGCAACGAGAAAGGGCACATTAAAAGCAACTGCCCTAAATATGCCAAGAAGCCTGAAGAAGCCAAGAAGAACAATGCAAGAGACTTCAGGATGGAGGCGAAAGAAGCAGTGCTAGATGATAACGTGATCACAGGTACTTTTCTCGTAAATGATATCTTTGCAAGAGTACTTTTTGATTCGGGCGCTGATAAATCTTTCGTAGATCATAAATTTTGCAAATTGCTGAATATGCCTGTCAAAACCTTAAATGTGAATTACGAGGTAGAGCTAGCAGATGGCACCATAGAAACCGTCTCCACTGTGTTAGATGGATGTGTGATATCCATTAAGAACCACTCTTTTCCTCTATCTCTACTTCCCTTTAATTTGGCTGGTTTTGACATAGTTCTGGGTATGGACTGGTTATCTCACAACCAGGCCCAAATCGTCTGCAACAGAAAGCATGTGGTGATAAAGACTCCGTCTGGTGAATCGCTTACCATTCGGGGAGATACCCAGCACGGATTGCCTGAGCAAGTGACTATGCTCAAGGCTTCAAAATGTCTAAAGAAGGGTTGTGTCATCTACATGGCACAGGTGATTTTTGAAGAGCCTAAACCAAAGATAGAAGACATTCCCGTCATTTCGGAATATCCAGAAGTTTTCCCTGAAGATCTACCTGGTTTGCCACCAGATAGGCAAGTGGAATTCAGGATCGATATCATCCCTGGAGCAGCTCCTATTGCTAGAGCACCTTACAGGCTAGCACCAACCGAAATGAAGGAGTTGAGGACCCAACTAGATGAACTGTTAGCTAAAGGTTTCATCAAACCTAGTTCGTCTCCCTGGGGAGCACCTGTCCTGTTTGTAAAGAAGAAGGATGGATCGATGCGTCTGTGCATCGATTATCGCGAGCTTAATAAGGTCACGATAAAGAATAGATATCCCTTGCCGAGGATCGACGATTTGTTCGATCAGTTACAAGGGGCAAGTTATTTCTCGAAGATTGATTTGAGGTCAGGCTACCATCAACTGAAAGTCAGAGATGAAGACGTACATAAAACCGCATTTAGGACTCGCTATGGTCACTATGAGTTCCTAGTGATGCCTTTTGGGCTCACTAATGCACCGGCTGCGTTCATGGATCTCATGAATCGCGTCTGCAAGCCGTACTTAGACAAATTCGTCATCGATTTCATCGACGACATTCTTATCTACTCGAAGAACAAAGCTGACCATGAGAAACACCTTCGTTGTATTCTCAAACTACTGCATCATGAGAAACTCTATGCCAAATTCTCTAAATGCGAATTCTGGCTTCGAGATGTCCAATTTCTTGGACATGTCGTCAGCGAGCGTGGTATCCAGGTGGATCCCGCTAAAGTAGAGGCTGTCATGAATTGGCAAGAGCCAAAGACGCCTACAGAGATTCGTAGTTTCCTGGGTTAGCAGGATACTACAGGCGATTCATTGAAAATTTTTCAAGGATTGCTGCGCCCTTAACTTCCTTGACCAAGAAGAAAGTAAAGTTCGTTTGGGGCCCTAAGCAGCAAGAGTTCTTTGATATTCTAAAACAAAAGCTGAGCAACGCTCCTGTGCTGACATTACCTGAAGGTACCGAAGAGTTCGTAGTTTACTGCGACGCGTCACATACTGGCATGGGATGTGTGCTCATGCAGAAGGGCAAGGTTATTGCCTATGCTTCGAGACAGTTAAAGGTGCACGAGAAGAATTACACCACCCATGGCTTGGAGCTGGGTGTCGTTGTGTTCGCACTAAAACTGTGGAGGCATTATCTGTATGGTATCAAGTTTGTGATCTATTCAGATCATAAGAGCCTCCAACATCTGTTTAATCAGAAGGAATTAAACATGAGACAACGCCGTTGGATGGAGACTTTAAATGATTATGATTGTGAAATCAGATATCATCCCGGCAAGGCGAATGTAGTCGCTGATGCCCTGAGTAGAAAGGAAAGGGTGAAACCCATCCGAATCAATTCCAAGAGCATTGAAGTAAAGAATAATCTGATTGAAAGGTTGTTAGCTGCACAGAGAGAAGCTGTGTTGGAAGCTAACTACCCTAAAGAGAAGGTGGGAGTAACTGAGGAGCAGTTAACTCTTAGCAAGGACGGAATTTTACGATTGAATGGGCGGATATGGGTTCCTATTTATGGAGGACTACGAGATGTTATCCTCCAGGAAGCCCATAGTTCCAAATATTCTATCCATCCTGGAGCTGATAAGATGTATCAGGATCTAAAGGCAAATTATTGGTGGATAGGCTTGAAAAAGTCTGTAGCTGCTTATGTAGCCAAATGCTTGACTTGTGCGCAAGTCAAGGCTGAGCATCAAAAGCCATCAGGCTTGCTACAACAGCCTGAACTTCCTGAATGGAAGTGGGAATGTGTGACTAGGGATTTTATTACCAAGTTACCCAAGACGAGGAAAGGAAATGACACAATATGGGTTATAGTCGATAGACTGACTAAGTCAGCTCATTTCTTACCCATCAAGGAGACTTATAGCTCCGACATGTTAGCCCAGTTATACGTTGATAAGATTGTAGCCTTACATGGCATACATGTGTCTATTATCTCCGACAGAGATACTAGATACACGTCTCATTTCTGGAAGAGCTTCCAGCAATCTTTGGGCACCCGTTTGAATTTTAGTACGGGTTACCATCCTCAGACAGACGGTCAGAGTGAGCGTACTATTTAAACGTTGGAAGACATGCTACGTGCATGTGCTATCGATTTGGGTGGTAGTTGGGACAAGAACCTACCATTAATCGAATTCTCCTACAACAATAGCTACCATACCAGCATAAAGGCTGCGCCTTTCGAGGCATTATACGGTAGAAAGTGTAGATCGCCTGTTTGTTGGGCGGAAGTTGGAGATGTCCAATTATCAGGACCAGAGATAATCTTCGAAACGACGGACAAGATTGTCCAGATTCGAGACCGTCTCAAGGCTGCCCGAGATAGGCAGAAGAGTTACACAGATCTGAAGCGTAAAGATTTTCACTTCGAAGTAGGTGAAAAAGTGTTACTTAAAGTATCACCCTGGAAGGGGGTGATGCGTTTCGGTAAGAAAGGCAAACTAAGCCCGAGATACATAGGACCTTTCGAGGTTATCGAACGGGTCGGGTCCGTTGCCTATAAGTTAAACTTGCCAGAAGAGCTCAATGGAATTCACAATGTGTTCCACATCTGCAATCTAAAGAAGTGCTTCGCTGATGAATCATTGGTGATACCTCATACAGATGTGCATATAGATGAGAGCTTGAAATTTGTGGAAAAACCTTTGTCGATTAAAGATCGACAGGTAAAGAAGCTTCGAAGGAAGCATGTACCTATTGTTAAGGTCAAATGGGATGCCCGAAGAGGTCCCGAATTCACGTGGGAGGTTGAAGCCACGATGAAAGAGAAATACCCTTATTTATTTCAGTAAATCTCGGGTCGAGATTTATTTTAAGGGGGTGAGGATGTAACACCTCGAAATTTTGTGTCCAATAATGTGATAACATGTGTCATGAGTTTACACGTGGCATTAAATATTAAATAAAGGACTAAAGTTGACAAACCTTGAAAGTATGTAAATTCGAGGGTTATAAATGTCAACGAAGGGTAAATATACTGTATAGTAACCCTAAATGATGCTCATACCTTCAAACGAATAAATCATGGATCGTACGGAGCGAAACGCGGGAGAAAGTGAGAGATTACAAGCTACAGGGGTTAATTGTGTCAACATGTTTAATTTATACCTCTGAGTGACCCTTTGACGAACCCGAGGCTTTGTAACAGTAAAATACGCTCACTAGAATATACTATATAAATTTCGCGAAGTTCCGTTTTAAAACGAGAAAGTTATGATCAAATTCGTATGAGAGGGGTTGAAAGCGTCAACAATAAAAGTTAAGGCTTTTCGGGTAATAATTAAACTAACCGAGGACTTAACAATGCGGATAAAAGTCACGAGGCCCTTAGTTGTAAATAATCGAGGGCCAAATCGCAAAGTTACCCCTTCGAAACCGAAAGGTCAGGTTAATCATTACAAAAGATTTGAAAATCTTGAAATTCAGGCCTCAGACGGCCCGCGTGAATGAAACATGCAAGCCAATGCGGGCCGCGCGCCACCTGAAGATACGTTTTCTGACATTAGGATTCAGGCGGCCCGCGTCTGTGTTACCTGATCCTAATGCGGGCCGCGTACAAGCCCCAGATGCAGAAACTTTGGACAGACTTGTTGTTTGAGCTGGTGAACGATCATTTGAGCAATTAATGAAGAATGGGCGCCCTCTACATGCCCCCTAGCACCCAGGGCCACCTGCTGATCATCCATGAACCCTTGTAGGGTGAGTTGTAATGATCTTATGAATGAAACTTTACTATAAAAGGCCATACATTGTGCACAATTGAAACACACCTCAAAACCTGCTCTCTTGATCATCTCTGGAGCTTCCAAGCATTCTTCTATCATCCTTAGTCGTGCACCAAGCTTCTGTAAGTTTCCTAACCCTTTGTGGTTTCGTTTTTCCTTAGTTTTAGCCTAAAAGTCAATCCGTCGTAATTAACGATTGACTTTGCAATAAATCACGAATGTTCCAGTGATTTGTCGAATCAAAGATAGTTATATGATGGTAATCATGTGGGCATTAAACCCCTAAAAGGGCACCCTCTGATTCCCACTCTAACTAGTCCGAATGTCGAGTCAAACATGCTTAGAAAAAGTCAACAGAAATGCCATTTTGCGATTTCATGCATAATATGTAATGTAGACGATATGTAACCTGTTAAAACACTCATAAAACATGATAATAAGTATATTAACTAGTCTAAGCTTGTTTGATCCGACCATTTACTATTTTGACCCGGTTCGGAGCCGAAAGTCGCAAGGCTTTGAATTTTGCATTGACTTCAGTTCTGACCCGTTAAAGTAAGATTTAGATATGCCTTAGGACTCTCTTAGGACCAGGTTACATGATGGTATAACCCTCTGTGACCGGTTCGTTGTTTGTCCGAGTCTTTTACACCTTTCCGTTAAATGCTTAAAAGTTGACCGTAACGCCCTTTTTGATTTAAAACGAGAATTTAGGACGTATGAAAGAATCATAACCTTAGTTACTGATTTCTAAGCATGTCCCTAAAATTTCACGTCAATCCGAGGTCCAGAATAGGAGTTATGCTAAATAGCGCAAATTACGGAAACTTTAGTAATTTAATAGTGCAATTAGCATAACGCCTATCTAAACCCAGATTTTGACACCAAACCTTTTACACACTGATGTAAAATAATATTTTAGGATTCTTAAAGATTTTTAATTATTTTTGACCTGCTCATAACCTGCGGTTATGGCATCGGTTCGGTAAATACCGAATATACCCTTTTCGGCCATAACTTGAGTTCTACAAGGTCTTTTGACCTGATTCCAGTTGCTACTGATTTTAAATAATAAATAAAGTATTTTAGACTTTATAAACTGTTCGGAAAACTCAGATTTCCTATAGAACTCAACCTCTTTTATAATCTTTAAAAAGACCGAAATATCCCTACGGGGCATAATATGAACTTAAACTCGTTACGGGCATTATGGAAGGTATCCTACTGATACCACAACCTCTTTAAGGCATATTGACTTAGGAAAACAGTGTAGGACTCTTACGGTTACCCGTTGCGCCTTTTGCGCGCACGGTTCGGCTTATGTAACTAGTTTACAAAAACTAGCCGAAACGGGTCAAACCATATGGTTTTGACCCCAAAATCCAGAGTGTGGTTATTAAACCCATATAAAACAAGTCTTCAAACTTGTTGGGTCCAAATCACATTCCATTCACGGTTTTCGCCTTTCACGCGATTAAACCGTACTATCCCTTGAAACTGACCGGTCTAGGCTACGGCTAATATAAAGACCCGTTAGGATTCTAATAGGTTATTTTAAACCTTCGTTCCAGATTAGGGGACCAGTAAAAGCTATCTGCAATTTATTTCAATTAAGGATTTATACTTGCAAAGGTAAATACTTTTAACTTATTTTCCGTTATACGGGCTTGGGTTACGATATTTAAAATACCGCTTGGTCGGGCAATTGACCCCAACTCATTAGTAGTTGGGTATTATCAATGTGACCCGTTTAAAAACTTGTTTTGTTGGCTTTACGCCTTTGGGAGCTTAATGACCATGTCCCGGATATCCTTGGCATCATTTTACGAAATGGCCACTACCTCGACATCCGGGTGTAGGCGTACACCCGGCATTGTGTCTATATTAATTAAAGGTATAACCGTTGGTTTACCCGCCACGGCTTTATGTTTTGTGGCGTGTCTATTAACCTTTAACCCGGCACGACCCGGGCGACCGAACGCATAGCAAACATGTAATTCTTTACAAGATTTAATTATAAATTATCCCAAGTTATAAAGAGTTTGTGCCTTGTGCATTTAAACCAATTTTATTAAACATTTTACAAAAGTGTCAGTTGAATGTATTTACCAGTGTAAACTGACGTATTTTCCCAAAAAGACTAAATGCAGGTACTATGCGTAATTGGCTGGGATTTCTCCTTAGCATCATTAGAAGTCTCGCAAGCTTAAGATGCCTGAAGTCTGTTGAACAATACTTTTATTATTATTATTGATCCCCTGTGGATTTTATTTCAACAATGGTGATACTTTGATATTACATTTAACGTTGAAATATATTTATCTTTATGCTTCCGCTGTGCATTCATATAATTGTGTGGTTTGACTATATTGTTGCCAACTACGTCACGGTAATCCCCCACCGGGCCCACCGGTGAGACACGTGGAAATCAGGGTGTGACATAAGAGCAATATATACAAAAGTCAACTACTTCACATCGTTTGGCCTTATGTAAACAGACTAAAAGGGCACAAAATTCCCATTTTTTGTCATAGCAGCAATGAAAGTAAGAAACAGTTCTATCATAAAGAAATCAAAACCTTCATTTTTAGCATCAAGAAAGTCCTAAAAATAAATCACTTTAAAGAAATCAAGACAATCAAGTAATAAGCATGGCTTAACTTTTTAAAATCAAAGGAGCCATATACCTCCATCCTTCTATAGTAAGATCTTCAACATACTTGACCACTGCAAGCTGATTTATATCTATAATGAATTCCTCAAAAATATCCTCTATCTCAACTACCTATCAATTTACTTAAAAAATCAAGCTAACGATCTCAAAAAATATTTCAAATAAACACATTAATAGACAGTTAGACATGTACTATATCATGATAATCCACCATTGTATCTATCTAATGTTTCCAAGAAAATTGGCACATTTTGATTTTGATTTTCATCTTCATCTTCCTATACACCAAAACCATCATCCGTCTTCTTAATCTGCTAGTAAATAGATCACAAAATTAAACAAAAGTCAATGTGGTTGGGAGCCTAAAATTAGTGATACATCCTGGAAACATTGCTTCTTGTTGGCGATTTCAGTAGCATGTTTCCTTTAATCACAAACAAAATATAATCCAATATAAAACATATAAAAGATCTCAAATTGCATCCAACTTATTTTAAAGAAATGGAACAACACATAGATATTATGTAGACACTCAACATGTAATCACTTAAAAAACCCTATCTACCAAATCTCATCATTATGGACTCTACATCGGCTCTACATGCAGTAATAAACACTTGCTTGCTACAAGAATTGAGACGTCATATACAGCATAGAAACTATGAAAAGCTTGAGATTAACATACCTGAGAACAAAGGAGATGAAAATCAGTGCGACCACCATTGATTATTGAAGAGTCGCTGGGAACAAAATTAGATAAGTCTACAAACTATTAACAAAAAGGAGCATCAGCGGCAGATAGAAAACAAAAAGCAGAGCAAAATTCTCAACATTATCTGCAACATGATCATTATTTAGAAAATAAAAATCAGAGAAGGGGTAAGTCACAATATTTTTTGACATACGCATATTATACATAAATAAAGGATCGAATTATATTTTTTTAGTTATTACAAATAAATAATAAAGGTCTTTTTCCTAACTACACGTGATTACACATTATACTTTCAGTGGTTAAGTGGAAAAGTTTAAATTTTCACAAATTTCAATATCTAACATTCATTGTTGTAATGTATACTACAAAAATGTGAAAAAAAAAATTACCTGGTCTCCAACTAATTGGATGCTACTAAGGTTGGTTGAGTCAACATTGATAGTGCTCTGTTTCTCAATTGTGAGTACCCTCTGTGGAAAGATATACTAATTCTTCTATCCAAGAAACCTTTTGTTTCGGTGGTTCTATACTTGTGATACGTTCTCAATTCTCAGTTGTGATACTTTCATATTCATTGCATCGGTCAACTCTCCGTATGTTGGTTCTCTTTCCAAAACACTCCACAAATCCTCTTTCACTTTAAGAGTTGCCTATTACAGCACAGAAAAAAAACCCCACCCACCCTACTAAGAAATGAGCATTTAATGTAACAGAAATAATCCCTATGCAAACCATGGTCACATGTCGAAATAAACCAGTTCCCTAATGAAGACAATCCAATAATTAAAATCCAAAATAAACCTACATCTATGCATATGTCGATAAAATAGAACATAAGAGGAAACTAAACTATGAACTCACGTACCTGCAACGGATGATGAATGGATGATTTTTCAGTGATTGACAATGATTATGAACAGAAACCACTTTTTAACGGTTCTGCAGAGACATGAATAATGCTAACTAATATCACTGAAGTCAAAATTAAAACCTTAGAAATGCAAATTAACACAAAATTGATCAATAAACCTCGTTGATTCAGGGTAAATCCCATAACTATGATGAATATACAAGCAAAACGTATTGATGTGCGTGAAGTGTGTTATATTTTTTATGAGTATTTAAGCCCCTTTTTACACTTTTAGCCAAGTTTTAAATTTATAAAACACGATATTCACTAACACTAAACACACATATGGGCAAGTGCACCCATCGTGGACGTAGTATAGTGTTGGTAAGATACCGAGGTCGTCCAAGGACACAAGAGCTTTTAATACCGGTTTATCCTCAACGTCTAATCAAATCAAAAAGTGAGAAAAATGTTTTAAACTAAGAAAAATAAAAACTAATTAAATGCTGAAAATAAAATAAAAAACAGATAGACAAGATGAATCACTTGGATCCGACACGTGTGTTAGTATAACCTTTGATTATTTTCGCACTTTTGCACTTGTTTAAGAGATTATCTTAGTTATTGTAGTAGGCCCCTCTTTTGAAGGCGACGTTACCCTCAACCCAGTAGTTTGAGTCAGCAAGGATACAATCCTAAAGGGTCGGATTATTGAAAGATAATGAATTAAGTTATTAATGCAAATTGTGGTAGGCCCCGCTTTTGGCGGTGACGTTACCCTCGGCTAAGTAGTCTGAGTCAGCAGGGATACAGTCCTAAATAGCCGGGTTATAGTATTAATAGTAGTTAACTTATGAGGGGGTCAAAGAGTTTGGATCCCCGCCATCCAATACCTGTGGGCATTGAAGGAGATCCTACTAAATTTGACCCAGGTCCCAAGCAGGACCTCTAAACGCTGAACAAGGGCAAGACCCTTACCAAACCGTTCCCTTAACCCCCGACCAGGTAACCAACATACCTCCATATAGACCGTGGAGATATGAATGGTGAAAATCTTTTATTTTATATAGACAGTAAAATAATGCCAAGACACCACGGACAAACGATAAGGAAAGATCACCTTCAACATAAGTAACTAGTTATTAAAGTCATTAATACAAAACCAAATAAAAAGTGCAAAAGATTAAAAATAAAAAGTATTATACTAAACACTTGTCTTCACCAAGTGATGTAAGAGACTTAGGCAAACATGGCCTTGATTGTCAAGAACTCTTACGATCAATCTTGGATCCCGAGACGACTCACACACTCTACGATGGACAATGGATGATGGTGGTGGATGATGGTGTTATGGTGGTGGTGGGTGGTGGATGAAGTGTGAGAGAGGTGGTGTGCCAAGGGATGAGAGAGAATGAAGCCAAGCTCCTCTATTTATAGGCTGAACAGAAGGCTGGACACGGCCCCGTATCCGCTGGACACGGCCCCGTGCCCGTCTGACATTCTCTCACTTCATTAATTGTAATTGCGAATTACAATTAATGCGCCTGCTGTACTTTCACCACGCCCCCGTGCCCGCTGGACACGGCCCCGTGGTGGGCAATGGAAGCTTCTACTGGTTTGTCTTTTCTGCTGCTTCCTGGGCACGCCCCCGTGTTCGCTGGACACGGGGCGTGTTCAGACTCTGTTTCTTCTCCTTTGCTTTGGGAGGTGCCGTTGAGGGTCCGGGCAGTCTACTTTTGTTCCTTTTCTTGTATTTATGGTAGAATTAGTTGTCTTTTTGCTTCTTTTGTGATTTTGAGCTCATTTCATCCTGAAAATACAAAAGGAAGACAAAAACACTCTTTTTCCAACATTAGTACTTAAAAAGGGTTAGTTTTATGCCTTAATTGATGTGATTTATATGTTGCATTTTACACACATCAAATACCCCCACACTTGAACTTTTGCTTGTCCTCAAGCAAAACTCTTTAAATGTGGCTTACACTCCCAAATGGAATAGGTAGAAAAGAAGTTTTTTTTTTTTTTTTTTTTAGCTTGTCCTAGAGTGTCGGGAATCCAAGGTTTTTATAGGTTTTATTTTTATTTATTTACAATCCTATTCGTTATGATTTATTTTGAACGTTTCATAAGATGAATTACTTATTTGGGCATAGCATGCCTTATTAAAATTCCATTTATATACAAGTTCACATACCTCACGGGAGATCACTCAACACTCGGCCGAAGGTGTATATTTTTAGTGAATCACTCGAGAGCGGCATGGAACTTACGCCTTCCATAGGCTTGCCAAGCAATCAATCCTCCTCCTTTTTAACTTTTTACCTTTGTAAATATCAAGAGGACTTTTTTTTTGGGTGAAGGGTTAGGCTTGGGTTAAAGGTGGGTGGTTGGTTAGTGGTTAGTAAAAAGGGCGAAAATCGTAACAAGCGTCGGTTTTCGTGAAGTACCTTGTTTTTAGTGACTTTTTATTTTGAAGTATTTCTCCAAACAAGCTTTTATAGCTTTTGTTTGTTTTTGACTTCATCATCATTTTTTTTTTTGATCGTCACATAAAAAGGTGAGTTTACGAAAAAGCGAGCTTGTTACTAAAATAAAGGGTGAAAAAAAATAAAAAGGTTTTTGGTGGGTAAAAAGGGTTTTGAGGTAATGAAATGAAAGGTTTAGGCTCAAAGGGGCTATCTAGGGGGATTTTGGGTTAGTAAAAAAAATGAAAAATAATGGTTTTGAAAGAAAAAAGGTTAGTCCTAATGCCTCCATCATTTACTTACTTGGGTTTAA